>NC_141099.1:5832500-6245000 GCF_041138505.1 Cibotium barometz
TGGCCCTAATTGTTAAAATGGCAAATGGAACATGCTCAAGACCAATGGGGTTATTGAAAAACATCATTCTTAAGGTCTTTTCGTTTCGTTACCATCACACATTTGTTGTAATGGACTTTTTGTGCCAACTAGATTCACATGATATTATCTTGGGCAGACCCTTTATGAGGGAAGCCAAGGTGGTGCATGATTGGGCATTAGAACAAGTGTACATTCGAAAGGATTCACAAATTTTGAAAATCGATCTCCATACTTGGAAGGCACAACCCATGGAAGGGAAATTGTTTGGAGATGATTTGGTCACCATAGAATGAACCACATCCTTACAAGTCTGCCAATAAGTTAAGGAGAATTCACGGGAAGAGGAAGAGACCAAGATGTATGCGTCGCTTCCACCTCTCGATTTTAGTGAAAACTGGATGCATGTACTTGCCACCATAGATGTGTTTTTCCCCAGAGGAACCAAGTACATTGAATCGGGAATCATTACCACTACCTCAGTGTGCATGGTAGATGTGCAACCTAGAGAAGAGGAAACAGAGGATGAAGCCTTAAGCACAGAAGTGCCTGGACTGCATGATTGCAAAAACAACACCCAACGCCTCAGGAAGTGGCAGAAACTAAAGAGGTATATCGCTCGACGCAATGCCCTGTTGTGCAAAGTAAACCACGGATGCCATGGCTAAGATATCTCGAGGTCACTAAGATGCACGATGAGTATTCTAAGAATTGGGATGAGGAGTTGAGTAAGGTAACCTTGGAAGGAAAACAAGAGGAGAAATTACGATTCAAGAGCATGATACGTCTAAACTCACTAAGGCAAGATGTTGGGAACGAAAATTACGATTCAAGATCCTGATACACCTAAACTCACTAAGGCAGGATGATGAAAATGAAACAAGGCTCTATGGCTAAAGCCAAGCAAGAGGCAAGGAAGGCGATGGCTCAGACAGAGGATGATGAGGACGACAAACCAGATCTGCTCTTAGTGGACCATTTCAAAACCTACACCATTGAATGAAAGGTGGTCCAATTGACAGCCAAAAGAGTAAAGGAAAATGGCCAATCCACGTCTTATGATGGGCCAACAGAATTTAAGGAGGTAAACATTGCAGAGCCAGGGGAGGATCCCAAACCTGTTTATATTACTAATGACTTAATGGCGGGTTGAAGAAGAAGAACTCATTGCTCTGCTATAAAAGAGTTCAAGGATTGTTTTACTTGGAAATATACGGAAATGAAGGGTATACCACCCAAGGTGGTTCAACACACTATCTCGATCATGGAAGGATTAAGACCATCCAAGCAGAAACCATACTAGCACATGAATAATAAATATGTAGCTATAGTAAAGGAGGAAATTGGTAAGCTCATTGCTTTGCGGATTTCATCTATGATATTGAGCACATAGATTGGCTATCACTAAGCGTGATCATGCCAAAAAAGAATGGGAAGCTAAGAGTTTGTGTTAATCTCAAAAAGGTCAATGTTGCAGCTACCAAGAAAGACCACTACCCCACTACCGTATACGGAGCATGTATTAGAACGAGTAGCAAGTGAGGAAGCCTGCAGCTTCTTAGATGGCTTTTAAGGCTAAAATCTGGTGTCCATAGCACCAGAAGACCAACACAAGACAACCTTCAACATGATGTGGGGGACCTATGCTTATAAGGTTATGCCTTTTGGCCTCACTAATGCCCCAACAACTTTTCAACGATTGATATCCACAGCCCTCAAGGACTACTTGAAAAAGTGGCTTGAGGTATTCACTGATGATCTGTGTGCACACTCACAATGGGACTGAACACCTAGCTTGCTTAAGGAAGGTTTTTGAGAGATATCGATTATATCGCATATGGGACTGAACACCTAGCTTGGTTAAGGAAGGTGTTTGAGAGATGTCTATTATATCACATATATTACATACTCACAAAGGGACTGAACATGTAGCTTGCTTAAGGAAGGTGTTTGAGAGATGTCTATTATATATTGCATATCCTTAAATCCTTTTAAGTGCTGATTTTGGGTCAAACACAGTGTAATCTTAGGTTACATCATGTCTAAGAATGGTATTTCCACTAATGAGAGCAAAGTGAAGTTTATCTTGGAATTACCCCCATTAACAGACTACAAGAGTGTGCAACGGTTTATGGGACACATTGGGTTAATTGAACGATTTATCATATTCTATGCTGAAATTGCCAGGCCATTGTATAGACTACTCATTGTCTTTGAATGGACTGGAGAATGCCAAGAAGCATATGATAAGTTGAAGAAAGCACTGGCTAGTGCAACAATTTTGCGACCACCCACCAACTGGGACCTCGTACTCCATGTACACATTGATGCATCAAATTTTTCCATAGGATGCATATTGGCACAACCTGGGGAATTCAAATTGGATTACCCAGTTTACTTTGCCAGTCGCAAAAATAACTCAATGATGCTGAAATAAACTCCACCACAAGTGAGCGGCGTGAAGGGTTGGCCATGGTTTATGTTAAGAAATATAGATACTACTTGTTGGCCAACAAGTTCATATTCTTTGTTGATCACTAGGCCTTATTATATCTAGTGAATAAGCCATGCACCATAGGGAGAATCACACGATGGTTGCTCTTACTCTTGGAATTTGATTTTATGGTCACAGTGAGAAAAGGAACACAATATGTTTTGGCAGACCATATGTCTAGAATTACAAATGGAGAACTTGCATCAGGCATTGATGATGACCTCCCAGATGCATGTTTGTTCAAAATTGATATGGTGCCCGAGTGGAGCGAGGAAATATCAGAGTACCTAGCTCATGGTTTTCCATAAGATCGGCCCTTGAACAAAGATAAGATGCATCGGCTTATTAAGCTGGCCACACCATATCAATTGATTTGTAGGAGAACTATACAAGCTGGGAAAAGATGATATCCTTAGGAGATATGTCCGAGAATATGAGTTCGTCAATCACGATATTAGAAGAAGCACACTCGGGAATAGCCAAAGAACATTTTGCATTTTGCTAGAGAAGTTACTGCTCGCAAAGTACTTCAAGTAGGGCTATGGTGGCCTATGTTATTTGGGGATGCCATAGAATTTGTGAAAAGATGCAAGGAAAGTCAACGATTTTCTATTCTGTAATAAAAGGACAGAATGTCACTTACCCCTATAATTGTGAGACAACCCTTTGAGAAATGGTGTATTGATTTTGTTGGACCCATTAGTCCTAGTGGTGCATCCATCCCAATCTCGTTATGTGATCGTGGGCCATGGATTATTTCACCAAGTGGGCAGAGGCGAGAGCCTCTAAAAAAGCTGATGCTTGAACTACGGCCAAGTTCTTGTATTATGAACATATCATTTCTAGATTTGGTTGCCCACTAGAATTAGTCAGTGACTGGGGTTCACATTTCATCAATCATGAGGTGATCGAACATTTACTCATGGGATTCCTTGTAATCCATTGAAAATCATCACCTTATTATCCACAGGCAAATGACCAAGATGAGAGCACTAACAAGATTTAATGTGCTATCTTAACCAAGACCTTAGAAGCTAGTCAAACGGATTGGGAACACAAGCTCACTGCAGCACTATGGGCCTATTGTATATCATATAAGGTGGCGACGAGATACACTCCCTTTCATCTAGCTTATGGCATTGATGCGATAATGCCTATGGAATTCTTAGTTTTGAGCCTGCGTATTGTAGTACAAGAAAGGCTTACAGAAAATGCATTAGCCTGAGAGGCTGATTGACTTAGAAAAACTCAATGAAACCTAGCTAATTTCTTCGCATGGGCTTATGGGGTTGACATAACAAATATCTTTCCAACCAAGAAATTCTCTCTGATGGAGACTTAGCATGCAAAAATCCCATTGTTTGTGTAACTGATAAATGCACAATGCGAACTGTGCACTAGTTGCTTCTAGGTGGGGTTTGTTTAGAGCTACCCATGTTTCATAAGAAATCAAGTTATGACTTGATTTCATTCAATCAATGCAATGCTCTTTGTGTGACTACCCTTTGTAGAGACATTTACATTAAGGCATGTTTGCTATTAATATTCAAGTCATCCTCTTTAATCAAGGTGAGTGAAGCCATGTTTACATGTAGCATTCTCCCTTGGAGTCACTATTTTTCTTTGGCTTCCCTTGCCTTGGCTTCCTCTTGAGCTTGTGTGATTTTTTCCTTGACTAGCTGTTTCTTTTGTTTTAGAATATGCTCTTGTTCAAGCATTTCCTGGGTCAGAGGTCCATAATGTTTTTTAAGCTTACTTCCGTTAATATATCCCTCCATTTCTACCCCATCAATGGTTTCGATTCAAACTGACCCTTGAGGGGTGATTTTGGACACTCTAAAAGGTCTGAACCCTCTGTATTTTAATTTCTTTTTCTTAGTGCTTCCAACACCATACATGAGGACAAGGTTCCCTATTTCTAGTTCTTTGTGTTTTAGGTTATGTTCAAACCAATGTTTTCTCTGTAGTTGCAGCTAGAGCCGTCACTATAGCTAAGGAAGTGGAGGAAGAAAAAGGACAGATCTATGCCGCAATTGAGCAGGGGAATAATCGTTAATTTTCAGTCCTCGAGACTCTAGCAGAGTACTAGGGTAAGCAATTCAAGCTTTTGATTGATTCAGACCGTACTTATTCTTTTATTTTCCCAGGATGTCTATGTAAGTTAGTCTTAAGTCAAAAATCAGGAAATCTATGCAAGTGGGATTGGCCAGTGGAAAGATTCTTTTCACACACCTTGAGACAGACCTTATTCAGTTTAGTCTAGATGGGAACGTAACAGAGTGCTAGTTTAGAGTCCTACCCTTGGGAATCTATGATGGAATCCTTGGAATGGATTGACTCCATAAGAATCAAGCTGACATTCATTGTCACAATGGAACCATCTCTTTCCATGACCTTCACGGGAATAAAGTTTAAGGAACTGGAATTTTCGGATCCCCAGTGCTGCAATTAGTCAAGGCTTCTAAATTGTTAAAAGGGCTCAAAAAGAGGCAAGCTATTTATGTCGTTAAGATGAATCCGGTAGATATAAAATGCAAGGCTAAAGAACTAGAGTGGTTAAGTGAGTATGTAGATGTGTTCCTCCCAGAAGAGCTGACTGAGATGCCTCCGTCTCGCGAAGTAGATCATGAGATCGAGTTAACCCCCGGAGCTTAGCTAGTAGCCCAGCGTGCATACAAAATGCCGGTTCCTTGAAGCCATAGAACTTAAGGAGCAGTTTAAGACAACTATTAGAGCAGGGATTCGTCAGACCCAGTGTCTCACCTTGGGGTGCACCTGTTCTCTTTCAGAAGAAGAAAGATGGAACGTTAAGACTCTGTATTGACTACAGAGGATTGAATCAATTAATAATTAAAAATAAGTATCCTATTCCTAGGATTGATGAACTTCTGGATCGGTTAAGTGGGACCTAAATGTTCACAAAGATAGATCTCAAATCCGGGTACTACTAGATTAGAATCAAGGAACAGGACATCCCAAAGACAGCATTCAATACTCGCAATGGGCATTATGAGTTCACAGTCATGCCATTTGGATTGACTAATACCTCGGTGACGTTTAATCGTCTTATGCAGGATATTCTCAGAGAATACTTGGATGAATTTGTTCTTGTCTTCATTGATGATATTCTGGTATACTTAAAGAATGCTGCAGATCATGAAGATCATGTACGTAAGGTCTTGGAAATTCTATGGAATCATCAACTCTGCAAAAAAGAGCAAGTGTTCTTTTTCTGTTGACCAAGTGGAATACTTAGGATTCATAGTGTCTAAAGATGGGATTTCTCTTGACCCCGCAAAGATCCAAGCAGTCGTAAATTAGTCGGAACCCAAGACGGTAAAGGAAGTCAGAGGATTCCTAAGATTAACCAGGATCTTTATACCCAGGTATGCTTAGATAGCATCCTGTTTAACTAACCTTCTCAAGAAGAGTACCCTATTTCAGTGGTCTGCTATGTGTCAGAGTGCCTTTGATAAGCTGAAGATAGCCTTAGTAACCAACCCTGTCCTTAAATTGTCAGATTTTACCAAACCTTTTGAAGTAGTTACTGTTGCTAGTGGATTTGCCTTAGGCAGTGCTCTTATGCACAGGAAGGTCATGCAGTGGCCTATGAATCCAAAAAAATCAAAACACATGAGAGAAATTATGCCATCCATGACTTGGAGTTACTCTCAGTAGTTTATGCTCTGAAGTTGTGGAGACTATCTTTTGGGGACAGAGGTTCACCTTGATGACAGATCATCAAAGTCTGAAGTGGATCTTCACCTAAAGGGATCTCAACATGCATCAAAGGAGATGGATGCAGACCTTGTAGGAATTTGATTTTGAGATTAAGTATCGGCCAGGGAAAGAAAATGTGGTGGCAGATGTCATTAGGAAATTTTTGAGCTCATTTTGGGGCCCTGTAAGGAAGTTTGACCGGAATATTCCCTCCAAAAAGGGGCACTGGATAAAATTTTTGCAAACGAACTCCAAATTTGTCGGACCTCACATATTTAGATTCTACTCTTCAAAAGCTATCCATTGATATATAACACGATAGGGTTCAGAGAAGGGACAAGATAGATACCTAGAAGATTCCTTTTTGCCTAGGAATCTTCTACGTAACGTAGAAGATTCCTAGGCAAAAAGGAATCTTCTAGGTATCTATCTTGGTTACGTAGAAGATTCCTAGGCAAAAAGGAATCTTCTAGGTATCTATCTTGTCCCTTCTCTGAACCCTATCGTGTTATATATCAATGGATAGCTTTTGAAGAGTAGAATCTAAATATGTGAGGTCCGACAAATTTGGAGTTCGTTTGCAAAAATTTTATCCAGTGCCCCTTTTTGGAGGGAATATTCCGGTCAAACTTCCTTACAGGGCCCCAAAATGAGCTCAAAAATTTCCTAATGGCTCAACAGAAAAGCCTCCTTGCTTGCAATTACAATGGTGTCAAGTCCATTAATTAGTGAAGCAAGGGAGAGAATCATGCAGGACAAATTCTTTGCCCCTATTGCTACCCTTCTGATGCAGGAAAGTAAGACTCCTCATAGGAAATGAGTCAAGTTCTTGGGTACAAATTGGATAAAGGGTGCGTGTATTATAATAATCAGCTATGCATTCCCAATGATGAGGGAATAAAGGGAAGGATTCTGAGAGAAGCCCGTGATAGCCTGATAGCTGAAGAAAAGCTTCTTTGGCCAGGACTCAAAAAGGATGTACTTGATCATGTGCAGAAATGCTTAATGTGTCGTCAGAGAGTCAAGGCAAAGAGAGTCAAGATGCCAGGAAAACTACAGCCTTTAGACATTCCATAGATGAAGTGGGAATGTATCACTATGGACTTTGTCACTGGATTACCTTTAGTGCAATCAGGATACAACTCCATTTTTATGGTAGTTGACAGACTAACCAAAGTTGTCCATCTGATTCTAGTGAAAGAAACATACACTGCAGTGGATGTTGCCAGAACTTTCCTTAAAGAGATCTTCAGATTGCATGGCTTACCTAGGAGGATAGTAAGTGACAGAGATCCCAAGTTCACATCAAAATTTTGGACTGCATTCTTTGAACCACTAAGAACTTTCTTGGATCTTAGTACAGCCTATCACCCCGAAACAGATGGCCAGACGACTGAAAGAGTGAATCAGGTAATAGAAGATATTCTTTGGTTATGCTGTGGTGGCAGGGAACCCAAGAAGTGGTTAAGCCATTTGCATCTGGTTGAATTTGCTTACAATGCTTCTTATCATCGAAGCATTGGGATGAGCCCTTTCAAGGCTCTGTATGGACAAGATTGCCTTCTTATCCATCGAAGCGTTGGGATGAGCCCTTTTCAAGGCTCTGTATGGACAAGATTGCCTTCTTACACCATTGACTTGGTCCGACCCATTGATCAGAGTTGAAATGTCCAGACAAATGCTTGATGACATGGACCAGCAAATGCAATCAATCCATAAAGATATTAAGGCAGCCCAAGATAGGCAAAAGTAGTATGGAGATAAAAAGAGATCAGAGAGAGTTTGAAGAATCAGATATGGTCTGCATTCAAGTACGACCAAAAAGAAGTTCCTTATCTTTAGGGAAGTACAAGAAGCTCTCTCCTCCCAGATATTGTGGACCATATGCTGTTATAAAGAAAGTAGGTGATCTAGCTTATGAACTTCTTCTGTCTCTCCATCTCAAGGTACATAATGTATTCCATGTCAGTTTGCTTAAGAAATATGTATCCAGCACGAGTCACGTGCTTGATGATGAACAACTGATTTGTCCGACTCAAGGCCAGATGGTACTCCAACACAACCTGAAGAAATTCTTGACGTTTGGGAGAAGGTTCTCAAGAGAGCAGAGTCCTCAAAGAGTTTTTAGTCAAGTGAAAATTCTTCCCTCTAGAAGATGCCACTTGGGAGAAAGAAGAAGAGTTGCCAAAAGATAACCCCCACTTTGTGAGATGAGGACATCTTGCGTTTTCAAGTGGGAGAGGATGTAAGATTCCTTCCCAGAGCCTGAATAATGAAGAAGCTTTTACTTCAATCCTCTGTAATCATTTCCTATTTCACAATGCAAGAAAATATTATTTTTTCTTGTTTTTACATGGAGGTAATTTTTTCTTGTTTTTACCCAGAGAGAAAAATTCTAGAGAGAGATAATTCAATATTGAGATATTTTTAGATATAAAATTTTTTCTAATATCTAAAATATATTTTCCTGAAACAGAAGTTCAAAATAAATTCTCTAATGTGCATTAGGAATCAATTAAAAATGATATAAGGGACCTTAGCTTAAGGGTCTAGATTTTTAAAATTTTTTAGATCATGGTCCAATTAAGGTTCCTATGGGCCAATAGAATTAATCCAAGTGTTGGGATGAGATAAATCCAAAGAATAAAAGAAAATATCAAAAAATGAGTAAATGCTCACATAAGATAAAGAGTTGACTGAGTACAAGATTTATTAGTTAAAAATTAAGAGATTATAAAAAAAATGAGATATTTTGAAGAAATGATGAAATTTTGACACCTTGGTAAGCAAGGGGATACCTTTGAGGTAGGTGCCTCCTTCACATGTGGGAGGGTTTTTTAATTCAAAAAAATTGTGATATTTTTATCTCTCCTCTCTCCTGGATCAAACTGGATCAAAAGGGGATCCAAACTGGTCCAAATCTTGTCTAAATTCAATCAAACTGAAGCTAAAAAATTCTAGAATCCAGTTGGACTCAGTTAGTGGTATTCCTCACCTATAAATAAATCCTCATTATTTTGTATTCTCATTTGTGAACTATACTATGTCAGTATTACTATAAAATAATCATATTTTATATTATCCCTTAAAAATCCTCTACTTTTGGGGAGCTTGGAGCTTCTCTCTCTCTCTCTTCAACAACTCTTGGAGCTTCCTTCTCCACTTGCTAAACCAATTGATTGGTTGGGGGCTTCACTTTTAGAAAAAGAAGTAAGCTAATCTTTGAGGTAAGAATGAATTTTATGGTTTTTTGTTAATATTCTCAAATGACTTCTCTTCTCAACCCCTCTCAAGCTTGAGAAGTTTCTAATTGTTTGGTTTAAATTCAAATCAAGATTTTTCTAAGAATTTTAATGTGTAATCAAGAAAAAGTTAATCTTTATGCTTATTTAGAATGCTTTTTTATGTATATCTCTCTCCAAAAAGAATAATCATTCCTATGGCTGATTCTTTAGAATTCTTCTCGTTGATAAGTTCTTGTTTCAAAACCAAACTCTAAGCTTGTTAAGTTAGAGGATAAGAAAATGATACTTTCATGCTTTTATGTTAACAAAATAATGGTAAATTCTTTTAGAATATTTATAAGTTACTGTAGTTAAAAACTACTTTAATTAATTCTAAATGAGAAAGAGATAAACTTATCAATTTAAAAAAAGAGGAATAATGGAAATAGCTTAATCTAGTAGAATAATTATAATTAAGTTTATGATTATGATTAAAATTATGATTTAAATTCATAGTTTAGATTTAAGTTTAAGAATAGATCTTTTATCATATTTGCATTACAATGTTTTATTTTTTTAAGAAAATTAAAAATTATCAGTAATAGCAGCAGCGAAGCTATGGTAAAATTTTCAAAAAATAATACATATCTTATTTTTATGCATAATGCTAAAAGAGGACTTCTTACCATCTTCTAGGATTGGATATCCTATACAAAAAGAATGATTTTTATCATATTCATGTGAAATAAATTTTAGTATTTATGCATAAATATTTAATTAAAAAAAAAGAAATTTTAGATAAATTTATTTTATACATAAGAAATTTTTAAATGATAAAAGAGAAATTCTCATGACATTCAGAATTCAATCATTTAAATAGAAAAAGAAGAATTTTTGGCATATTTAAAATAATGGGTATTTTATTTAATTAAAAAAAGAGATTTTAGATAAATTTATTTTATGTATAAGAATTTTTAAATGATAAAAGAGAAATTTTCACGACATTTATAATTCAATCATTTAAATGAAAAAAGAGAAATTTTAAGCATATTAAAAAAAAATAGATATTTATATTTAACTAAAAGAAGAATTTTTATGGTATTTTAAGTAGAGAAAGGTTTAATTAAATTTTGGTGAGGACAAAAGAGAAATTTTCACCATAATTCTACCTAAAAAATTAGGATTGATAATTAAATTGATAGAAAGAATATTCTTAGATATTTTATGTGGATAAATTATCAAATTGATATTTATCCAAAATTAGATTAATGGAAGAATATTTTTATTAAAAAATTTTAATATTCTTATATAGAACCATTTCTTAATCTATTATGGTTAGAAAGGAATGAAATTCATAAAGCTAGAATTTTTCTTACGGTTAGAAGTTCAGTAGATGTTTATCTGAAGAAAATCCTTGGAATCAAAGTTAGAAGTAAACCGAATAATTTTGGTTAGACCACGACTGTGAGAATGGCGGCCAGTAAACTACTTGTCCATCTCTCGAATCTAAATTAAGCAAAAACCTTGTGATCAATTTTAATTCTTGACACAAAGAATAGACTACCGTTGAATTAGCATAGTTTTTTCTTAATCGAAATCATCAAGAATCTAGTTGGAAATTCAGTTAAATGATGGTTAGATTACCATGTTGAGAGATCAATGATTCTCATTAAGAAAATTTGAATTAAGGAAAAAGGATTTTGTGGAACTAATCTTAAACCAAGAATTTTACTTACATAGAACCTCTATTTTCTTTAAAGGACTGTTTTATGCCAGAATGCTGGAGGAAGCATTTGGTATGTGTTTAACTAAGGACAGACTCGTTGCAACAGTTGTTGGCGGGGAGTCGTCGAGGGACGTCGCTCGCGGTAAATCCTGCCGAGGTCTTGACGAGCCTTGGTATGGTTAAAATGGTGCGCTTCTGGTATGATGGGCGAGGACTGACGAAGCGGTCCTTGAGTGAAGTGCTAGGACGCCTAAGTAGGATCCTAGAGGGTTCTGACTAGGTGATGCATGGGCTCGTGGGTTGCTAGAACACCCATGCGTACGTCGAGGAAGATACGGATGAATCGAAAGAATGACTTTTGTGGATGGAATTTTGATATTGGATCTCATTGGTTGACTCAATTTTTTGGGCAACATTTCACGACTTAATCTTTCACGAGTTAATCTCTCATGAGTTAACATTTCACAACTTAACCTTTCACGGGTTAACTTCTCAACAAATTAACATTTCACAAATTAACCATTCCACGCCTACTACCACTTTCACATCGTGAACTCTTGTCTCTACTGTTTCATGGCACAAACTAATTCGTGTAGTTACCCTGCTAATTCACCACATCACTCCATTATTGCTATTTCTCACCTTACTAACACTCTTTCCATCATACATCACCGATTAACGCACCACTCGTATGCAAGCTCCTACCAGTCAACTATGACTGATGCTCTATTGGTAATGTTACTACAGATGGCATCCTCGGAAAACTCTGACCCAAAGTTTAAAGGGAACCCAACCGTGACTCAAGCCAGCGCTACAAGATCATCGGCTGTGAAAAAGAAGCAAGCACCACGAGGTACCAAGCTGACATATCTTGGTCCTTATGCATAGGATTTAAAGGGGACAATGCTCTAGGCAGACATCCAAATGGATCCAGGAAAGATCCTCTTCCAATACCACAGCCCCAAGTGCCTCAAGATTCTCGAGGACATAGATGTGCAATATAAGCTGGAAAAGGTGGGGCTAGGCAAGATGGTAGGGATACTACCTGACATGTTCAACCAATCACTCTATGCAGAATTTCTCAAATCATATGACAGAAATACAAAAAAGGAAACTATAACAAAGCTAGATGGATCTACCAAACATGTACACATCACCGAGTGAATGATCCGAGAGACACTGCGATTGCTCCATTAGGGGAAGGTTGAGGTCTATAGGGACCCTTTAAGATGCCATGTGATTAAAAGGTTATTAAGGAAAAGGGCCAATCATGTGATGCCATGTATACAAAAATGTTGGGTGATTAAAGGTGGTCAAAAGATTCTCTAGAAGATGCCTTTTGTACTTTTCATTCCCAAAAAGTGGGGGGGGGGGGGGGGGAGTTTTTGAAATTTCGGACATCCATAACTTCTACATATGAGCTCAAAATTTGTCGGAGATTAGAGATCCAGATTCTACTCGCTGAGCTCTTTCCATAGATATGTCACATGATATGGTTTTGTCCACTCAATTTTAAATTCAATTTTGGCGAGAAACTTTGAAATTCAAACTTCTAGCCATTTGAAGAATAAGAAGGTATATAAAGTCAAAGAAACTTAACATTTTAACAAAAAGTCATTAAAATCATAATATGGCAGCTTAAAGGGCCCCTATAGACCTCAACCTTTCCCTAATGCCTCCCCCTAATACCGTCACATGTTCATCCCATAGATCAAATGCCAACGGAAGATATGCTAAAGAAGATTTCATATAAATCAAATGGGGATGAGTATGAAAACATTAGAGAAGAAGCAGACAAATGAGCCTATCGAGCAATGTCAATGATCCTACAGGTAAAGTTGGTGGACAGGTACAATAGAGTCCCTCTTCACAAAATCGCCAAGGAGCATGAGGAGAAAACAGAGGATTGGGCATGGTTTATGCAGCACAAGGAGATGGAAAACTAACTCAGGTCTCACCAGTCAAAGGTGTGCAACCCCTACCTCCTCAAGAAGGTCCTTAGTCATGCTAGCAACATCCCAATACCCCAAGTCCCTCTGGACGAAGATTTATTGCCCATCAGCGAACAAGGGGTTAGGAAGATTCCTGCAAACCTAACAAAAGAAGTGCAGTAGCAAGGATAAGCTGTCCTTAAGGATACAAAGGAGCTTATACAAGAAATTGCCAAGGAAGGTAGTAAGAAACCATGGAAACCTTAAAAGATGAGAGGCAGCCTCCAACAAGTGGAAGTAGAGATGAAGTGCCTGGAAGAGGAGGTGGCCAAGGACATTGCTTCATATTAGGTAGCGCTGGCAAAACACCAAACACCATCGAAGGTAACCACAACCCTTGACCCCCAATTGGGAATTGAAAGCATTAGCTTCACAGAAAAATTATCCTCAAAATCAATGGTTCCAGAGTCAGTACTCCCAACACACCACCTTCTAGCCCTACCACCTTGGTTTTCAAAAACCTTTTCCCTCTACATGATCCAGTACTCTCAGATTTGCCAACCTCATGTGAAACACGTGCGCCCTAAGCACAGGGAGAACAATAATTGCCACAAGGAATTGTAACACAGGAGGACAAAGAAGCCTCATCACTACATCTAGAAGCTGCTCGGGAAGAACAAGAATCAGAGGTTAACAAGTGCAAAAGGATTGAAGAAGGTCCCAACCCAAGTAAGAGAAGGAGATTGCAAGATACTTCTTAGACTATATGGAGATGCCCATGGATGCAAGTACTTTCCTTGAAGAGAGCATGGAAGGATTGGATATGTTGCTACAACACCAATTTTATGACTCAAATGGCTCATCCTCCAACAAGTTTGAGTATATGGTCACATGAACAAAGAGTATGGTGTTGTCACCTGTTGTGACCACTCCTATGCTACATGACAGAAACATAGAGTTATGGAAGCAGATCCAAGACACAACTGACCAAGTGTACAAGCTCTCAAAGATCAATTAGTTTTAGCCGACGCTAAAGAGAACAATCGACTATCAAGCAAGACCATAGTTAGAAAAACCAAGGAAAATGAAGAGCTCAAAGTGCAAGTTGATCAAGCAAAGGAACAGCTCCAGAGGGAGGTGGCGTACACCAAAGAGAAGGAGGTACACACCAAAGAGAAGGAGGTACAAACAAAAGAGAAGGAGTTACAACACACATAACAGCTAAAGGATGCACACACCACGTTCCAAGCTAAAGAAGAAGGGTATACATAGCAAAGCAATGAGCTCAAGGAAGCACTTGCTGCCTCAGAACATAAAGTGGTTAACCTCTAAGAAGAAAGAGAACAGCTAAACAAGGCACATGCAAAGAAGCTACGAAATCTCAATGAGGTTATTAGTGCCAAGACACAAGAAATGGATGAGATGCTGGTTAGCCACCAACAAGTACTCAAACATGTCAACCAGTAACTCACCAGCAGCCAAACCTTGGCACAAGAGCATCTAAAGCAAGTCGAGGAGGCTCATGCTCATGCCACCACATCCAGGATAGCCCACGAGGAAGCTGAAGGAAGATTAATAGAACTAGTAGCCATGTTAGGGAAATACATGAGGTAGCCATCTCCACAATCCTCAACAGAAGAGATACCAAGATCTAGGAACTAGAGCAAAGGCTAGCACTCCAGCAACGACCTTAAGGGAGGACCAATCTGATGAGCTACGTTAATTTATCGAGCGTGCTTCAGAGATAGGCTCTTTACTAGTGACTCCTCCTCCGGTCCCTCCTCAAACTCTCACCTTGTTTTTATCTACACTAACCCTCTCTCTTCTTCAGTATGAAATAAATCTAACAAAAGACCTCAGTTTAGGGAATCTCACTGTCATACATCAAAATACAAAAAGGGACACATACCCAATACTGGTAATGGGAATATTAAGAGGTGATATCATTCATTCTAACCCTGCTGACATATTCTTTTTTAAGTTACACCCCATAGTTCTCAACCTCCGTAGTTGGTGTCGGGTGTTATATAACAGTCTGTCATTCTAGATGACAGTGTGTCAACAAACTCAACCTGTTCATGCCAGATGACATGCCATCCACACTAGCCAACTATGAGGTTGTTTCTGGAAGCTACCAGTGGATTATTAGCCATGGGTGGGTTGAAGTTTATGGCACACATCAATATCTAAATCTTTCTGAATCAACCTTATATCATCCACTGGGTATCATGAAACTCTATAAAAAGATACATAAACATCTGGAGGCCATGCTTACTAATGTTAATTATCATTTTGATCATCAACATATTGTATATCCCACTATAGTCCAAGAAGAAATCCCCGACCTTCATAAATTTATGAAGGCTGTGAAACCCCCTTAGTCGCCACCTAGTTCAGGGGAAGGTCAAGAAGATACCCCAAGACCCTCAACCTCTATAACTTACCCAGTGTTTACTTCTCTTTCAAGTAAATTACTAAATCCCTTTCCTAGTGTCTCTTCTACTAACAAAACTGAGGCAAATTGTATATTCTCTCATTACTCTTTGACCCTTGTTGAATTTCCCACCTCTCGATCCCGAGGAGTTGTCGAGAACTACTCTATCTCCACCCACCACGGCAGCTCGATAGGGTACATAATCTACCTCCTCGTGATGATTTACAAGCTTTTACTAATGAAAATGTCATTGATTCTTTATCAGCCTTGTAGAAAATGAGGGCCTCATCCAAGCAGGGAATCCCCTCCTAAGCCCAAATTGATGTTCAAAGTGTTGATGCAGATTACACCCTTTGAACCAACAAGAAGAATCTTGCTAGAGGCCTACTTGACCATGGAATCTAGGCGGGAACCATATGTGCCATATCCTCTACGAGCCCCAATGCTCAACTTAACAAAGCTGTTACTACCAATGGGAGGTGAAGGCACTTTGTGGGAAAATGTGGTGAGGCACACCAAATTGGCAACCCCACACTTGGCCGACCTGTTGGAAATCTGCATCGTTACATTTATGATCAATTATTATTTGTGTAGGTGGCACAAGTAGCATCCAGTACATACGCATGGTGGATACATAATAATAGTTACAGATGATACCAACCCTTGCCTTGTGGACTTTGGAATATAGCCTGACTGGCAAAAGGAGTATCTCATAGTGCCAGGGTAAAGCTTTTAGTAGTAGTGCTCCCCGTCAACACAAAGAGTAGACCCACTATATATGCCAATTAAAAGGCAGCTCACTCCTTTACAGTTCCACGAGGCAAAGCAATGAGATTCCCACGTTTGTTATAACTTCCCTTGGTTCTTCATGATATTACCAGTGAAAGAAATCAAATGATGATGTGGACAGGAGCATGCTCAAAATACCAGATCCCAACATAGTGGTTGCCCTCATCAGATTTTTGAAGTTGATCATTGTTCTTATCGACATGGACATCATTGTGGCAGTGGGGGCAAAGATGCGAAGTGCCCAATTTAATACTATTTCATTTATGTATAAAGAAGGTTGTATAAAAAGTCTTTCAAATGCTCTTTGGGTTCTGATATGAAGAGGAACCTCCTTTTTATCTTGACCATCTCACAAATTGTGACTTGTAGATTCACTTTGACAAGAATGGTGTAGTAATTCTTAATGGAGATGACAAGGTCATTGTAAAGGAAAATGGAGAAATGCTTATATGAGCTTTTGGAATTTACAGTCTAGATTTAGGTAGTAGCAAACTTTGACAAGAATGGTGTAGTCATTCTTAATGGAGATGACAAGGTCATTGTAAAGGACGATGGAGAAATGCTTATACGCTCTTTGGGTTCTGATATGAAGAGGAACCTCCTTTTTATCTCGACCATCTTACAGACTATGACTTGCAGATTCACTTTGACAAGAATGGTGTAGTCATTCTTAATGGAGATGACAAGGTCATTGTAAAGGACAATGGAGAAATGCTTATATGCTCTTTGGGTTCTTTGGGTTTTGATATGAAGAGGAACGAACCTCCTTTTTATCTTGACCATCTCACAGACTGTGACTTGTAGATTCACTTTGTTTTGACAAGAATGGTGTAGTAATTCTTAATGGAGATGACAAGGTCATTGTAAAGGATAATGGAGAAATGCTTATATGAGCTTTTGGAATTTATAGTCTAGATTTAGGTAGCAACAAACTTTGGCACGAGAGATATGGGCATCTCAATATATGTAGACTCATTCAGAGATTTAGAAAGGTAAGCTAGTTGAGTATTTATCACTAATTTTTAAGTATTTGTCACCAATTTTGAATAGTTTGGATGTATGTGAAGCTTGTTTGATGGTTGACTAGCACCGAAAGCCCGTTCCATGAGAGGCTAGTTTTAGGGTCAAGGCTCCTCTTCAATTCCTTCTCGCTAATCTCTATAGAAAGATGAGTACTATATTTTCTTTATGTGGAAAAAAGGGTTTCAATACATGAAGGTCATTTGGATTTCACAAAATTCTCTATTTTCTTTATGTAAGCCCCTAAAAATTCAATTTGTTAATACATCTTAGGACTCTCTTAATTTTCTCTCTCTCTAATAAACCTAATGGTTAACACTACCATTTCTTAACCCTTGCATCTTGGTACTCCTTAATGCATTCCAATAGTCTAATACATATGCACTTTTTGGCATGTCTTTGTAAAGGGAAAGTCTTAGCGGTATTCCAAACTTTAGCTAAGAAAAAACAATATATTTAAACATGAACCTTTGGTGGAAAAGAACTATTGGTTAAGGTTCATTTTTCTAGGCTGCAAGTAAAGGGGGCTCCACATTTCCTCATTGTACAAAAACATATCAAGTCTTAACCCCCCTGCCCTCTCTCTCTCTCTCTCTCTCTCACACACACACACACACACACACACACACACACACACACACACACACACACACACACACACACACACACACATGAACCTTTGGTGGAAAAGAACTATTGGTTAAGGTTCATTTTTCTAGGCTGCAAGTAAAGGGGGCTCCACATTTCCTCATTGTACAAAAACATATCAAGTCTTAACCCCCCTGCCCTCTCTCTCTCTCTCTCTCTCTCTCTCTCTCTCTCTCTCACACACACACACACACACACACACACACACACACACACACACACATGACTGCACTATCCAAGAGAACAAATGCATCCACTATAGAGAACCCATTCTCTTTTTTTTCCATCCAATCTTAGCAATACTTTTCATATTAAAGCCTCTTATGAGCAAGGCAATCATGTGAGTTGTAAGACACTAATAGGATCACCGCACAATAATGTGCAGATTCTTACAAACCATTCAAGGGGAGCCTTCTGATGTACTGTCTTCGTTCTTTCTAATAATAAATAGTCCTAAGCTAAACTTATCTTCCTCTCCTAGTAGAAGAGAGTCTTCTAAATCATTTGATCTTGACCACGGGAAGCACAATAGGCTCTAAGAATGTTTGTTGCAATTTCAACCTAAAGAAATCACTCTTGCTTTATCTTTGCATGAAGCACTTTTTCTTGTAAGAAAGCCAATTGTAATTTCAAGTGTAATATTTTCTTATGGCATGAACGTTGATTAATAAGACAACATTAAACTTCCAGGACCTTATAAATGATATCCAATGTTCATAAATTGGCAATATATGTCAAAGCCCATTTCTTGCCAATCATTGCAAAAAAACTAGGGAGTATTCACCACTCTAGATCCATCTCGACCACCAATGATCAACGTTAGAGAGATACTTTAGTATAAATTATCAATTAAGTCAACCATTACATGCAAAGGATATAGGTCAACATTACTTGGTCAAGGTTTTATTGGTTCAATATAACAACAAAAACCATCCTTGTATGTCCACCAAAAAACATCGGTGCACTGGCCAACCAAGGTACTTCCGAGCTGGCATCCTATTTCACGCCAATGAGAAATAAGAACATTTGTCTTGTTGTTTTGCCATATGTAGAGAGGTTCGTCTCTAACTGATGATTTCTTTGTGTTTTGTAAATATTTGACATACGATATTTGCTTTCTTATATCTTTTTCTTTTTTCCAGTGGGCATTGGAGTGTGTGTCATTAATCTTCTGAAAAGGACTGTTATTTTCATGAACAGTCTAACTGGCATGCATGGGCAGATTAAATTGTAAGTTCTCCTTTAATAACTTGAGTATTGAGCTTTATTCTCTATTTTTCCTTATATTCAAATTGTAAGTAGTTCTCCTTGATAACTTGAATATTGAGCTTTATTCTTTATTTTTCCTTATATTCAAATTTGGTTTTTAATAGGGCATGTACGAGAGCTATTGCAGCTATTGAAGATGAATATCCAAATTATAAAAAGGAGGCAGAGTATAAGTTTTTGAATCAGCCAGTTGCTTTACAAAAAGATTCTACCTCATGTGGATGGCATGTTATTGCCAATGTGTGGAAATATCTTTTATCTAAATATACCGAGATTGATAGCAGTGTAGGTTAAATTAAAAACCCACTATTTTTGTAATAAATTTTTACGTAATATTTGAACTTATTTTCTATAGTTCTTGGTGCTTAGATCTGAAAAGTTTTTTTAATTTGACAGACTCTTGGATCTCATGAGTTTTGGATGTGGAGTGTTCGTGCAAGAGCTATCAATATAATTTTGAATAATTCAATTACTCTAAATGATCCAAATTCTCCACCACCCCCAAGGTAAGCCTCTCCATCTAAGAAGAAGAAGAAAATGCCTTTACATTCACCTATAAAGCATTTTATGTTTAAGCAAGGAACTGTACAAAAAGAAACCAAGGATGCTCCTCAACAAGACACACATAAAGAAACCCCAAAGATACTAAAACAGGAAATACCTCAAAGAAAAGTGGTCCTCAAGTAGGTGCCAAGAAGGGTGTTGGTCAAGAAAGCTAAGAAGAAACTCAAGTTCAAGTTTACAAAGGAGGCCACAAAACCAGAGAAGACAAAGGGGGACATGGAGATAAGGGAGGCTACAAAACCAGATAAGACAAAGGGGGGCATGGAGACAAAACCAAAGGAGATGGAGACAAAATAGAAAGCTTCATTCTCCTCTCTATTTATCATTGTAAATAATTGTAAATTTTCTTCTAATTTTATAATCTTGCACGTAAATTCTCTTCTCATGTTGTGATGTTTTTTACACAAAACACATTTGTCACTTGAGTTTGTAATGGTTTTAAGAATATTGTGCCATAATTGTCATCTCGTGACTTGAGTACATCTCTAAAAGGAAAATATTAGAACTCTTAAAAAGAGGTCTGAATATTGTAATTCTAAAAGAACAACTTTAAAAATTACAAAGATACAACAATTACAAGATAAAACTTTTCATTGACGAATTACATACGTAAATTTACAAAATCCAAAGAGTAAATAGACTTCATAAAAAACTCCAAAGCTTTCTTATTAAGTCATGCTTATACAATCATATTCCCAATCAACATCTACCAAGGTCTTCGACTCCATTCGCATTCGAATCTTTCTATTCTTTACCTTGAACTGTGTCCCAATTATATCTTCACTTCCCATGATATTGAGGTGCTCCCTAATATTTAGTAGGCTTCAATGCTTGCTTGCACTTACAATTTCTACCACACCATTAGGAAACCTAATGCATATGTCAAGAGGCAAAACAACTTGTTCATCTGCTTGCAATGGGACCTAACTACTTTTTTTTTTCATCCTTCGTTCGTAAAAAAAGCGAATGTATAAGGCAGCACGAGCTTTAAGATACTGAAATGTAACACTGGACTCTACTATTTTGCACTTGAATGTATCATCCTTATGATGCCTCTCTACAATGTCCCACTACTCTCCAAGCAAGGTAACAATGTCATCACCTAGTACTTTCTTGCCCACAAACATGGTAAGTGTTTGTGAGAAAGTAAATTGATTGAACATCTTAACAAAAAGATGAATTGGACATACCCAACTGAGATCCACAGATCGAGATGGCTTTGTAAACTTCAAAGACCCTTGTATGTCACAAAACATCTTTGATTTCATAACCATAACTGTCCAAGCATCAAGAGTTGGCTATTCAATAGAAGAGAGGAGAGGAGATTTGATGATCTCTACCTTACCAAACCCACCGTCATGCGCATTGGCACCACATAGGAGTGCCAATAAAAGAAGATCTTTTTCTTAAGAAGGTTTGCACTGGTTTTACAAGAAAACAATGCCTCACCAATGTCTGCTTGGAGTGCTTGAAATGTTTCGGTAAGGCTTCGTAATGGTTGCTCCTCTATCAAAAGTTAGAAGGAAAAATATCTACAACCCAAAAATAAGATCATTAAACATGAAAGATGTAGCTATCGTAATATCACAAGCCTCTTTCCTTCCCTATGATACTTACAGTTGCATGGGAATCGAGTTTGTTTACGAAGATGTATATCTCGTGCCGTGTACACATGTTGTACAATGGCCACCAAGTCTCCACTGCTCGATTTTTTGAATCCCTCTAAATGACCCTTCCAATGAAGCTCCATCACATCTCATTGTCGAACTCGGTGCAGACCAATAGCAGTAGGCTGCTGCTCTGCTGCTCAGGAAAACTCAAGCACCCTTGCGAAATGCCTCTCTCACCCAAGCACCATCATCGTTCCTTTTATTGTACAGTGAGATCTCCTCAATCTCATCTTTTGGTCTTCTTCGTGGTGCAGCCATATCAATTGTGAAGCTATGGTAGTAAGATTAGGGTTGGGCAAAGGAGATAGAGAAAGAAAATGCGAAGATGCTATGCAGATCAGGGTTTCGAGCTTGATGGTTTCATTAGGGTTGGGCAAATGAGATAGAGATGGAAGAGGAAGGGCGGAAGATTTTAATTTGGACGTTCAAGAGGGAAAGCGGACTTGAAAATGAAATTTTTGACTACAATGAAATTTGAGATGGGTTTTTGGGGGAAAAAGTGAGTTTTGGGGGAATCTCAAAAATTTTAAAATTTTAAGGATTTTTTGAGTCACGAAAAATGGTGGGACCATACCTACCCTAAATCCCCTACTTTTTTAGAGGGACAAGTGTAATTATTAGTACTGAAAGCCTAGTCCCCTTCCCTACATCCTAGTCTCCCTTCCTATATTCAAAGGAGACCAAATGTGCACAATCCTCTATTCCTATTGGTCCGTTGCTAATTACTTTCATTAGCAAAAGGCCCAAAATATGTTCAAATGTCCCGTAATGTTGAGGGATGTTGTGTCCATTTGTAAAGTTGAATTGAGGGATGTGTCGATTTGTAAAGATTCGATAAGCCAAGTCGACGATCAAAGAGGTGAACACTGAAGTGGAGTCATCCAGGAGTTGGATCCTTAGAAGTTGAATCGTCTATGATAGTAGAAGTTGAATCGTCCATGATAGTTGGATCGACACCCACGATCCAAGGGTCGACGATCATAGAAGTTGAGTGGTATCGCCACAATCCAAGAGTCCACAATCAGAGAAGTGGAATTGTCCCCAAAGGTTAGATTGCCAACGATTTGAAAGGTGAATCTACAATTAGAAGGTTATTTTCAGCTAACTGTAGGATATTGGCTTCTGGATCTGCATGCAAGAGACGTGAAGAGAAGGCCAACCAAGGCAGGCGAGGGCGGTGGCGGCGGCGGCGGCGGGCTGGCCCTGTTCGTCCCAGTGCAGACTTTCCTCCTGATGTGAACCGTCTTTTTGACACACAAACTGGTCGCGTTGACGACATAATCCTTACCAAACGTAACAGGATGCTGAAATCTGCAGCATGAACGTTCCCAGAACTGCATGGTGGTGAGCAGCTGCACCCAGCACGTTTTCTTGTCTCCTGCATGCAGATCCAGCAGCCAATATACTAACACTGTT
Organism: Cibotium barometz; assembly: GCF_041138505.1. NCBI lineage: Eukaryota > Viridiplantae > Streptophyta > Polypodiopsida > Cyatheales > Cibotiaceae > Cibotium > Cibotium barometz. The sequence goes on from NC_141099.1 coordinate 5,855,424, forward strand.
GGCAACTTAGCCGGCCGGCCTGTGCGTGGGAATCGTGGTGGAGTCCGATTACGATCTTAGAAGTTAGATCAATGATTAAAAGAGTGGATCGCCTACGTGGGATGATCACGGCCTCACAATTCATGCCTCATGAGACTAATTATTCTCATTCGTCATGCCTGCGATCGCCAGCCTGTGTGAAGAGGGAGATCATTTCTTGCTTGCGTGGACAGAGAGTGCCCCGATCCGCCTGCAACAGCAGCCAAGAGAAAGATGGGAGTGCTCATATCCGCCTGCACACAAGGTGATCTCAAGGAAAATGACTGGCACCAGCCACATGGTAGCGCAATCGAATTAGAGGAGCTATCTATAATGCCTTAGCTGCAGCTAGGCAGAGCTGGAGCAGAGCAGTGATTGAAGAGAAGATGACAAAACAGGTGCTGATCTACGTGGAGCGATCGAGGAGCAGTGAAAGAGGCATAATAGGACGTTAGAGTCAAGTAGTTAAAACACAGGAATAGTTAGATATAGGCAGTCTCCTGAAAGATCTCGTGCCCGATGGCCTGCGCAGGGGCATCCTTCACTACTGATGCTGTAGGATTGATGGGACACTTCTGCTTAATCCAGATAATAAGTAAAATGGCTTAAAAGTGTTAATTAAACTGGATGTTGATTGCCTTGGCTATTCAAATTTTGGATTTACGTAATTAATGGTCTTATTCTCACCATTGTTGTTTGCGAAGCTCCACTCTCACCATTGCAGCCTCTTTGTAAGCAAGTTGTGAATTCCCTTTGCAAATTGAAGTCTAGCCACACCTTCCACACCACCATCATCCATGACTTTTATGGTGTCCACCAAGGCAACTATTCCTCTGCCATATATTCGATGTTTCAATGTAACTATTTGTTTGATGTCTATGGAGTACCGTCTCTACATACATGATGGTTATGGTATCGAAGCATCATGAATTGTTTTTCTAAGTAAGTGAGACAATGTCTCATAAATTGTTTTTTTTGTCCATGCTGTACCATTTCTTCTCGTTGGTTATGGTTTCGAGGCATTATGCTTTTGTTGCTGCTATGGGTATGCTGAGTACAGCAACATGTGTTCCTTTTGGTCCTATAGTTGATACTAGGTTGGTTGGTTGGTGGTGTTCTACAAGACCCAAGGGGAATGGCAATCTTGTAAGTTGGATGCCACTTGGAGCATACCAAAAAAGGCATTCAAGCAACGGTTCCAAGGGAGGATGATCCTCCAAGGGGTGGAGTTAGAGTGCCAGACTCAATACTCATGAAAAGAAGACCAAAGAAAGTGTTCAAGGATAGGACAAGAAGGCAAGGGGGCACGGTGTAATAGATGCACATATCGTCATTAGATTTGGAGATTGTGCAAGGTTTTGAGTGAAAAGGTTGCTAGGAAGGGAAGGATGACAAGTTTGGGAGTCCGTGAGGAGGAGACAAGCGGATGATGGCAGTCATCTAGGGTTAGAAGTTGGAATCCTGTCATGAAGTTTAGTAGGGGGGATGTCATGTGCATGACATAGTACATGCTTGATCCCACTGCTAATCCCTTAAGGGAAGCATGAAAAATAGATAGAATAGGGCATGAAAAGGGCAAAGTGGACATCAGAAAGAGCATCATGTGGATGCAAGACCAAGTCGGTTGGTGGGTTAGGGGATTGTTGGTGTCGTTAGCAAAAAATTTTATAAGAGGAAGACGTGATTTTATAAAGAGAAATACAATGAAAATCAAGTTTTTTATTTTACAAAGACATACTCTCACAAGTGCAAATTAAAGAATGGAGTGTAATTAGACTAATTATCCCAAAAAGATTAAGTATAAAACTTTTTGCTTAAGTAATACACAAGAGAAAAGCATAAAGCATAAAGATATGCTTTTCATGGTTACAAATTAATGGATGGAGTGTAGTTAAATAATTGTCCAAAAAGGAACGAGTACATATAATTTTGAAACGTAAGAAAAATCTGCAAGGCATAAAGACATACTTTCACAATTGCAAAATTATGGGCATAGTATAGCTAAATAATTATCCAATATATACATACACACACACACACACACACACACACACACACACACACACACACACACACACACACATATATACATACATACATACATATATATATATATATATATATATATATATATATATATATATATATATATATATACATACATACATACATACATACATACATACATACATATATACATACATACATACATACATACATACATACATACATATACATACATACATATATATATATATATATATACATATATATTGTATGTATGTATATATGTATATATAATTTTTCCTAAACGAAACACAAGAGAAGTCCATAAGGCACAATGAAATACTTTCACAAGTGCAAATTAAAGGATTGAGTGTAGTTAAATAATTATCCCAAAAAATAAGAATACATCTTTTTCTCTAAAGTGAAACAAAATAAAAATCTATAGGGCACAAAGACATACTTTCACAAGTGTAAATTAAAGAAAATAAGAGTTTATAGTAAAGAGAAACATTTAAAACAATGTCTACAAGCAATGAAATAAACTTCAACACTATAATAGTTGAGAAAATATTTTTATTACAATTTATCGAGCATAAAAAACTTGTTCACATGGTTTCTCTTGTAACATATTCTACAAACAGGAGATAGTAGAAATCCATATGTATATGAAGATAAATTTCTTCTACAACATTTGTTCTTTGTAGAGTCATGCTCAAGATCTTGGCAATGTTTGTTGCCATGTGATTTCTTTCCAAATTTGGTTTGTAAGCTTGGGTCTCAATGTCTTCCGTTTTCCTAGCTTGTGTTCTCTCTTGCTACTAAGTACCATAACATTGTGTATTTGGTCTCATCATCTAAGAATGCATTACAAACTAAAAGCTCAGAGTCAAGATCTAACAAGGAGAAGCCATATAAACGTCCAAGAATGTCCTTAATATCCTCAAACAAAGGTACTTTGTCTTGAGGATACAAATCCAACAAAGGTACTTTGTCTTGAGGATACAAATCCAACAAACCAGTTCCATCGATAAGACATTTGATGAAGACTCTCATAATTGAGCATGGATCCACCAATCCCTAAGGATTGCTCGAATGTATAGACAACATGTGGCCATCTTGGAGGAATTTAAACATGTGAGATCCTACTGCCCCCTCTGCTGTGCACCACCGGATTCCCGGATGGTAGCAGCGGAAGTACCTTCCTCTTGCGCGGGGCAGGGTTTCTCACTCGAGGCCTCGCCCTCGAATAACCGGGAACGAGACTAAGCTGGTGGTCCTTCCAAAAATCGAAATCGGGAAAATTTCCCATGCCCGAAAAGTGGAGACGATTCCACTATTTTTATTTCTTAACGGATTTTTCTAATGAGGTCAAGATACTGAACTAACCTTCATCTGAAAAAACCAGATAGAAGGGAAACTATTACAGACTTAACTTGAAGGAATCAATGCTTTTTTCTTGATTGAATCATGAATAGCCATTGATTTATTCTTTAGAGAAGTCTTCACGATTCTAATTAACTACTCGAGTTCTAAGCGTATTCCTATCAATGAATTTTATTGTTTTAAAACTCTACTGATTCCAACCTAACCACATCCGGTCCATGGGTTAGCCACCGTCTAACCACTGGAATAGTAGAACCAGACAAGTACTCACCCACCCATAATTGAATGCCTTTCTTAACTTTTGCTTTAGAATACAGATACGCACACACTCCTCTTTAAACTTTAACACTAGTTTGGTACCAAAAAAGGACACTTAAGTGTCCTTTTTTGGACGCTGCAAATAAAATGCTACTTGCGCTAGGAAAGACATATTCAAAATCCCTCTTGAGGAGTTTGAATATGTGACCTAGTGTGTCTTTAAAAAATGTAACCTTGCAATTTGGATGCTCGCACGATAAGGAATTCCAAGTAATTATTTCATATTTGTGTCAAAGATTTTGTCAAGTTTCATATGAAATAAAATTCAATTGAGAGTGTCTAAAATAGTAGGAAGTTGTGTGTGTTTGATACACCACTTTGTAGCATCCATTTGTATCCAAACCAATACATGGTTTTAATGTGTTTGCAAGTTTTTTAAGGTGATACAATGCTTACTCTATCCATTGAGATCTTAAAGTTATATGTAAAAGCCCCTTAGTAAGCTACAAATATTAATTGTTTCAAAATGTCAAAACTGCACACAACAAAAATTCTGGATTTAGATTCTTGAGTCATATGCATTACATTCCTTAGTAAACTTGCAACATTTTGTCTGTATAGAATAATTCCGCTAAGGTACATTGTACAAACATAATTTGGGCACCTAAAACCTTTGCTTCATGGTTGTTGAGAGAGAATTTAGAAATTTTTAAAAATGTAGCACGATTGAAAAACTAAGATAGCGCTCAAGTAGCAAGATTTACTTGAGCTTGGGACCCCAAAAAATATGTATTAACTTGGTTTTGAACTATATAATCATTTTTGATTTTGCTAATTTGCACTAACATACCCTAGTTTTATGGAAGTACCTTTGGAAGGCCAAAATTTTTCTCTTTTTCAGCATCTTGGTAATTATGAGATTTTTGTTATAGTTCACAAGTAGCTTAGGAACTAGGACCTAAAGGAGATTGTGTTGTTTTGAAACCCCAAGTTCTACCAATTGACTTTTACAAACATGAAAAACATGATTTATTCAAGAAGTTATAGGCATTTTATGGGATTTTTGACAAAACAGCTTCAAATTTCAATGAAAATTTTAAGTTTTTTTTTGGTCAAATTTCTAATATAGCTTGTATTTTGACATCATAAAAATTTTCCTTTATTTTTTGACTTTTAACCGACCTATGGTTGAAACAAGGTGTAGAAATGTTGTTTCTAGGTTCCCCAAAAAATTTCAAAGTTTTGGTGAGAAACAGGACACTAAAGTGTCCTGAGTCCAATTACAGAACTAGTGTTAACTTATAAAACAATCCATTGATAAACAATTACTGGTTACACATGTCATAACTCAAAATTTCCATTGAGTCTTTATTTCTCACAAAACAGGATCACTCTGGACTCTCCGTTGTTGAGACCAGCGGGTTAACACAACGAGATCCAGTAATAAATTACAATAAACATTGGTCCATTATACAATATCTTCCTCGACATATGCATGGGTGTCCTCGGCACCGCGAGCCCGTGCATCGCCTGGTCAGAACCCTCCAGGATCCTCCTTAGGTGTCCTGGCACTTCACTCAGGGACCGCTTCGTCAGCCCTCATCCATCGTACCGAAAGCGTACCATTTTAACCATACCGAGGCTGGTCAAGACCTGGGCAGGCTTTGCCACGTGAGCTGTCCTTTGAACACTCCCCGCCAGTTGTTGGCAACCGAACTTTCCTTAGAAAACACATATACCAAATGCTCCCTCCAGCATTCTGGCGTAAGACAGTCTTTTAAGAAAACAGGGTTTCTATGCAAGTTTTCAGTTTTGATTTTCTTTTGAATACAATGAGTATATCTTAATTCCGTATCCCAAGACTTCTAGATCACAGTCTGGATTCCCCAGCAGAATTCCTCGAATTTTGAATTCTTAATCCTCAGATCAAAATCAAAGGTCTCAAATTAGTTTTAGATTCCGTGGGTGATTTGAGTGTAGATTATGGAACTGGTCACATCGTCATTTCTTGAAATTGACGAAGGAGTTATGTCTTGGTTATAGTCTGATTCAGGTTTCGAGTCTGGAAAGGTTCTTCTTGAACTATCTTTATCAAAGGAAAATATTTCAATTACTACTTTACTGAATTTAAAACTAATCACGAATTCCTATGAGGAATCATTTATCTAAAATTCTGATTTCGATAGCTTCATTGAATTTTCTCATTGTCATCTTAGAGAATATGAAACGGTAGGATTTTCTTTCACAGAGTATTTACTTAATCATTTACCAATATTCATGGGAATTAGACATAAGATTAAAGAGAACTGTTATTTTGATATAAAAATAAAATTCTTTTATGCATCCTTTTATGCATAAAAATCGATATTAGTGAAAGTAACACTTTTACAATTATTTTTTTTCTTTTATGCATACAAATCAATAATGATGAAAGTAACACTTTTATAATAAAAAAAATTCTTTTATGCATAAAAATCAATAATGATGAAAGTAACATTTTTATAATTAAAAAAATTCTTTTATGCATTATTTTATGCATACAAATCAATAATGATGAAAGTAACACTTTTATAATAAAAAAATTCTTTTATGCATAAAAATCAATAATGATGAAAGTAACACTTTTGTAATAAAAAAAATTCTTTTATTCATAAAAATCAATAATGATGAAAGTAACACTTTTATAATAAAAAAATTCTTTTATGCATTATTTTATGCATAAAAATAAATAATGATAAAAGTAACACTTTTATAATAAAAAATTCTTTTATGCATGAAAAATTCATTTTGATGAAAGTAACACTTTCATAATAAAAAAAATCATTCTTTTATGCAAAAAATCCATTTTAATGAAAAAACACTTTCATAATAAAAAAATATTCTTTTATGCATAAAAATTCATTTTGATGAAAGTAACACTTTCATAATAAAAAAATTATTCTTTTAGGCATAAAAATTCCTTTTGATGAAAGTAACACTTTCATAATAAAGAAATTATTCTTTTATGCATAAAAATCCATTTTGATGAAAGTAACACTTTCATAATTAAAAAAAATTATTCTTTTATGCATAAAAATCCATTTTGATGAAAGTAACACTTTCATAATAAAAAAATTATTCTTTTATGCATAAAAATCCATTTTGATGAAAGTAACACTTTCATAATAAAAAAATTATTCTTTTATGCATAAATTTTATGCGCATAAAAATCCATTTTGATGAAAGTAACACTTTCATAATAAAAAAAATTATTCTTTTATGCATAAAAAAAATCAATATGCATCTTCTATGCATCTTCTATGCATGAAAAATCAATATGCATCTTCTATGCATGAAAATGACACTTTTAGAATATAGAAACAATAGGGATTACTCTTTTAGAATAATAAAAGATAATACTTATTTTTAAATTTTTGAAAAATTTTGCCATAACCTCCTTTGTATGGCAGATCATTTTTTAAATTTTCCTACTTAAATTTTCTTAAAAATTAACTCTATTTGGTTTAAAGTAATCTAGACTAATCAAAATTCACTTATAAAAGAGAAAACAATATAAAAAGTTTAATTCCAACTATTATCACTTAACTAGGATAAAGAAGGGCTGATTTTAAGAAGAGAGAGGGAAAAAGCCTTTCGACCAAGGCATAGCGTCCATTTATCATTTCAAGCAACACAAAAATTAGAAAAGCATAAAAAGAATAAAGAAAAATATAAAATTTCTAACTTACATAAATTCTGGAAGCTTTCCTTTAGCTTGATGGTTTGAGGGTTCTACTCTTGTTTGTAACAAGAGTGGTCACCAAATCTTTGGAAGAGGAAAATGTCAAAAACTAGTGAATTATTAAGAAATTCACAGTTCTTGGCTCTTGGGAGGAGTAGAGTAACAGTGCATAAACGCTATTATTTTTCAACAAAGGGGGAGGCTTCTATTTGTAGGAAAAAGTGAGCTCCTAACTAAGCAAACTGATTCTAGAATTTTCCAAATCAGTTTGGTCAATTTTTGACCATTTTTAGGTCAATTTAGCTTACTTTTTGGAACTAGACTTGAAGTAGGAGAGAGGAGAGATGAAATATCTCAATTTTTAAAGATTTAAAACTCCACCCTGCATGTGAAGTAGCTGCCTCATTCATGAGGGGGGAATCGTCATTGTGAGGTGTCAAAAATCCATTTTTTAAGCTTTTCCTTTGGTTCTTAGTCCACTCTTCATCTTATGTGAGTATTTACTCATTTTTGGGGGGGATTTTCTTTATTTCTTCTATTTATCTTCTTCATACATTTGTATGAATTTGATTGGCCCTTCAAAACCTTAATTTAAAAATTTTCAAAAATTTGGACCCCTAAGATAAGGCCTCTTGAACAGATTATACTTGATTTCTAATGCACCTTCTAAAAATCTTTTTGAACTTCTGTTTCGGGGGAACTTATTTTAATAAGAAGAGATATTTTTCCATCCATAAATATTCAAAATTTGAATATTCTCTCTCTAGAGTATTGTCTTTCTCTAGGTCAAAATATGTAGAAACAAGATCTTTTATATTTCTGAAGAGGGATTTGATTACAGGGGGAAGATGCTGGACATCTTGAGAGGCTAGGGAGGAATCTTACATTCTCTCCCACTTGAAAAACGCGAGATGTCCTCATCTCGCAAACTGGGGGTAATCTCGCAACAGTTTGGCTTCCTTCTCCCAGGTGGCATCTTTAAAAGGATAGAACTTCCATTTAACCAATAATTCGCTCAGAATTCTATTCCTGAGAACCTTTTCACGAACATCAAGGATTTCTTCAAGTTGGAGTTCCATCTGCCCTTGGGTTGAAGAAGTTAAGATTTCATCATCAAGCACATGATTCGGGCTTGGTATATACTTTTTAAGAAGGCTTACATGAAATATATTATGTACTTTAAGATGAGAGGCAGAAGAAGCTTGTAGGCTAAGTCACCTACTTTCTTTGTAATTAGATATGGCCCACAATATCTGGGGGATAACTTCTTGTACTTCCCAAGAGATAGAGAACTTCTTTTGGGGTGTACTCAAATGAAGACCATATCTGCTTCTTTGAATTCTCTGTCTGTCCTCTTCTTATCTGCATACTGCTTCTGTCTATCCTAGGTAGCTTTTATATCTTTACGAATTGCCTGCATCTGCTGCTCCATGTCATCAAGCATCTGTCTGGACATCTCGACCCTAATCAATGGGTCGGACCAATTTAATGGAGTTAAGCAATCTTGTCCATACAAAGCTTTGAAAGGGCTCATCCCAATACTTTTGTGATAAGAAGCATTGTAGGTGAACTCGACTAGGTGCAGATAGCTTAGCCACTTGGGTTTCCTGCCACTTCTTGGGTTCCCTGCCACCACAGCATGACCGAAGTATATCTTTGATTACTTGGTTTACCCTTTCTGTTTGACCATCGGTCTCAGGGTGGTAGGCTCTGTTGAGATCCAAGAAAGCTCCTACTACTTCACAAAATGTAGTCCAGAATCTTGACGTGAATTTAGGGTCTCGATCACTTACTATTCTTTTTCTGGGTAGGCCATGCAATCTGAATATTTCCTTGAGAAACACTCTGGCCACATCCACTGCAGTGTAGGTTGTTGAAATTTGAGCATTGTGATGAGCTATGGTGGATCAAACACTAGAATCAACATCATTAACAAAGTGATTAGTAAATGATTAAGACGTAATTAGTGGATAATTAGCAAATAGATTAATGTAGGCATGGATACTCAAAAACCAGCAAATACTAATTAGGGCTATGCCTCAATTTATAGAGTTTACATCAAGCATCAAATCCCATCGATTTCTCCATGATTCACTCCCAGAATATCTCCACCTCTTGCCTGATTCTCTCCACCTCTTCTCTTTTTCCTGAATATCTCCCAGAATAACTCCACACTTCCTAAATTCTCTCATGCTACCCTTTATTCTCTCCCAGTAGATTCTTCTCACCTTTTCACAGGTTCTTTCATAATTACATCTTCTCTTTTACAGCCTCTAACCAAGGGCTTGTTCCCACACACACCCTATTCACTTGTATTTTCAACATAGGTTTCTTTTACTGGAATCAGATGGGCAACTTTGGTTAATCTATCAACTACCACGATGATAGAGTTGTAACCTGATTGCACTGAAGGTAATCCAGTAATAAAATCCATACTGATACATTCCCACTTCATCTAGGGAATGTCTAAAGGATGTAGCTTCCCATGCATTTTTACTCTCTCGGTCTTGACTTTCTGAGAGGTCAGACATTGACGTACATGATTACGCACATCCTTTTTTAGACCAGGCCAAAAGAAGCTTTTCTTCACAGACATGTAGGTTTTGATGAAACCTGGATGTCCTGCAATAAGGCTATCATGGGCTTCATTTAAAATTTGTCCCTTGGTTCCCTCATCATTGGGAATGCATAGCCTGCGAGCGATTATAATACATAATTCCATCATCCAGGTTGTACCCTTGAACTCGGTTAAACTCCTGTGGAGTTTTGCTTTCCTGCATAAGTAGGGTTGCAATAGGGCCAAAGAATCTATCCTGCATGATCTTCTTCTCTTGCTTGAATAATAAAGGGATTTGACACTACAGTAATTGCAAGCAAGGAGGCTTTTCTACTGAGGGCTTCTGCTACCACATTTTCTTTGCCTGGGTGGTACTTGATATCAAAATCAAATTCTTGCAGGGTCTGCATCCACCTTCTTTGGCGCATGTTGAGATCCTTCTGAGTGAAGATCCACTTTAAGCTCTGATGATCTGTCATCAAAGTGAATCTTTGATCCAGTAGGTAATGTCTCCACAACTTCAAGGCATATACTACTGAAAGTAGTTCCAAGTCGTGGACAACATAATTTCTCTCATGCGTTCTGAGGTTTCGAGATTCATAGGCCACTGCATGACCTTCCTGCATGAGTGCACCTCCCAGGGCAAAACCACTGACATCAGTTACTACCTCAAAGGGTAGAGAGAAATCTGGCAACTTCAAGATGGGATTGGTTTTACCAAGGCAGTCTTTAGCTTATCAAAAGCACTCTGGCAGACCATTGAAACGGAATATTCTTCTTGAGAAGATTAGTCAGGGGGGAAAGCTATGAGAGCATACTTTGGTATAAAAATTCTATACCAACCAGTCAATCCCAAGAATCCTCTGACTTCTTTCACTGTCTTTGGTTTAGGCCAATCTATGACTGCTTGGACTTTTGCGAAATCTGGAGAAATTCCATCTTTTGATACCAGAAAGCCCAAGTATTCAACATGATCGGTAGAGAAAGTGCATTTGCTCTTTTTGGCAAAGAGTTAGTGCTTCCTTAGAATCTCAAGAACTTTTCTGACATGAGTTTCATGATCAGTTGCATTCTTTGAGTAAATCAGAATATCATCAAAGAAAACAAGAACAAAATCATCCAAGTATTCTCTGAGAATGTCCTGCATTAAGTGATTGAATGTAGTTGGGGCATTTGTCAATCCAAACGGCATGACAGTGAATTCATAATGCCCATATCGAGTATTGATGGCTGTCTTTGGGATATCTTGCTCATTAATCCTGATATGATAATACCCTGATTTGAGATCTATCTTTGTGAAGATCTGAGCTCCACTTAGCCCGTCCAGAAGCTCATCAATTCTGGGGATAGGATACTTATTCTTAACTGTTAGCTGATTTAGACCTCTGTAGTCCACACAGAGTCTTAGCGTTCCATCTTTCTTTTTATGAAAGAGAGCTGGTGCACCCCAAGGTGAAACTCTGGGTCTTACAAACCCTTGTTCCAACAGCTGTCTAAGCTGTTCCTTGAGTTTGATGGCTTCAGGAACTGGCATTTTGTACATGCGCAGGGTTACTGGCTGAGCTCCAGGGGTCAACATGATCTACTTCTCGAATTGGAGGCATCTCTATTAGCTCTGCTGGGAATAAATCATCATAATCACTTAACCATTCAGGTTCTTTAGCTTTTAACTTTGAGTCTATCGGATTCATTTTGACAAGATAAATGCATTGCTTCTTTCTAAGTCCTTTTAGTAACTTAGAAGCCTTTACTAACTACAGACTTGGGGATCCTGAAATTCCGGTTCCTTGAACTTTGTTTCTGTGAAGGTCACACGGAAGGAAATGGTTCCATTATGACAGTGAATGTCAGCTTGATTTTTGTGGAGCTAATCCATTCCAAGGATCCCGTCAAAAACTCCCAAAGGTATAATCTGAACTGACAGTCAGTTAAATTCCCATCTAGATTGAACTGAATACGATCTGTTCCAAGGTGAGTGAAAAGAATCTTTCCACTTTTGCCAATTCAACTTGCATAGGTTTCCCTGATTTCTGATCTAAGACTAGCTTACGCAAGCATCCAGGAGAAATGAAAGAATGAGTACTGCCTAAATCAATCAAAACCTTAAAAGGCTTACCCTGATACTCAGCTGGAGTATTGATGACAGAGAATTGATGATTTGGCCCTTGGTTTTCAATTGCAGCATAAATCTGTCCTCTTTCCTCTTCCACTACTTCTGCAATTGTGACTGCTCTGGCTGCTGCAGTCTGAGGCGGAACTCTTTCTCTTTGGTTGCCCTAGTTCTAGGAAGGAGTTCTGAGGCTACTTTGGACAGAGGCAGACGGCTGAGAGAGCGAGAGTTCTCCTGGGATTTCCCTGATTCTGGCGTGGGGGACCCTGATTGGTGGACTGATAAGAAGGAGTCTGCTGTCTCGGGGCTCTGGGACCCTGGTTTCCTTGGCCCACAGAAGGAGAGGGGCAATCCTTGAGTTGGTGCCCAAGTCCTTGACATCCGAAGCATCTGTTCTCGCTTCGAAGGTCTTCCCTTTGCATTGTGGAGAGAGTCGGAGTTTCGGAGAATGTACTTCGAGGGAAAGGTCTTCCTTCATTTCTGAAGCTTCCCGTCTCCACATTCTGGTTAGAACCTTGGTGTCTCTTTGGAGGCGGAAAGTTGGAAGAACTTCTCGGTGTCTGAAATCTCTTGAAGGATGAGGGAGCTGGCTTTGGCGGCGGTACTTTTACGATGAAGGCTTTGGCAAAGTCCTTCGCCATTCTGACAGCTTCTGCCATGGACACTGGCTTGGCATTTTTGACCAGTGTATCCAAGGGTTCGTTCATTCCTCGAATGAGCCTGCTGGCCATGAGTTGCTCTTCATCTAGAGGTGGTGAATATTTGAGTAGAAGAGCAAAGGCCTCGTGATATTCCTTGATGGTTTTGCTCCCCTGCTTTAGCTCTAAGAATTCGTTCATTTTGATTTCCAAAAATCCAAGGGGACAAAATCTCTTTCTCGAATAGGTTTTTAGGTCGTTCCAGGACTGAGTATTTCTGTCCAGATGGTTGGTGTCACAGTGGTTCCTCCATGCTACCCTGCTGTTTCCACTATTTTCAGCCTGGCAAGAGCCATTTTGCTCCGCTCATTGTAGCTGTGACGTCAAAATATTCTTCCATGGCTTCCACCCATTTCTCCACAGCCTTGCCCAGGTTCTCCCCTTCTCCTTTGAAGGGTCCTGTGGCTGAGTCCTATGAAGAGCCTTGCGAACATCAGGGTCAAGCTTGTCATCTTCAGAGAGAGGGTCTGCTGGCTGACGGCCACGGTTTCCTCGTCTCATGATTCTGTCAAAATTTTATATATTATTAAATTTTTATTTTGATATCATCCACGAGATCCTAAGACTTAAGAGGTTCGAAAAACAATTTCTTAAACAAGACAATGATCTTATTGGAGATCTATGACATATGTCCGATAACAATTTTTTCTTTATCAGATCGTCCATAAACAATCACTTATACAACAGGGAATTTTTCTCTAGAAAACATTTCTTTATTTATATAAAAGTTGCAATATGTACATAGAGCAGCTCGGCTCTAGAATTCAAAATCTCGTCGCGAGACGCATAAGACGACGGTACTGGGCCATAGCCATGCTACTGACAAGGGAGCTATTATCTTCTCCTTAAGAATAAAGCAACTAAGGAGTTTGTAGACTTGGCATTAAAGTCTAAAATTTCGAGGCGTTGAATGATATAGAATGACACCATGTGCCATTTTCAGCTTTAACAGAATCATTGCCAATGAGAGGTTCTACCTCAACATTGCACGCCGGTCATAAGAGGCGTGGACATATTGCCCTGCAAACCACTTATGTTGTCGTCTCTCCGCTGGGTCAGGAAAATATAAATCCTCGAAATGGCTTGCGAGTCTTGCTCGGCTTGTTTGAGTCGAAGCGGAAGAGATGAGATGCTCAAGGGGGGCGAACGCAGTCATGTCTTGGGACTGGGTGAGGTCGGGGATACCGGATAAGTATGGAACTTCCATCTATAATTTTCAATTCAATTTATAAGTTTTCAATTTTTCAATTTATAAGTTTTCAATTTTTTTTTGAAGTTTATTCAACATAATATTAACAAGCGAAAACATTATTTCCCAGACTTACTTTTAAAAAAAAGTTTTAAGCAATTTCTACTGCTGTTACATAAATTTACAACAGCGCTCTGATACCAACTGTGAGATCCTACTACCCCCTCTGCGCACCGGATTCCCGGATGGTAGCAGCGGAAGTACCTTCCTCTTGCGCGGGGCAGGGTTTCTCACTCGGGGCCTCGCCTCAAATGTCCGGGCGCACGAGACTAAGCTGGTGGTCCTTCCAAAAATCGAAACCGGGAAAATTTTCCATGCAAGGAAAGCGGGGACGATTCCACCATTTTTATTTTCTTAACGGATTTTTCTAATGAGGTCAAGATACTGAACTAACCTTTGTCTGAATAAACCAGATAGAAGGGAAACTATTACAGACTTAACTTGAAGGAATCAACGCTTTTTTCCTGATTGAATCAGGCACAGCCGTTGATTTATTCTTTAGAGAAGTCTTCAAGATTCTAATTAACTACTCGAGTTCTAAAAGCGTATTCCTATTAATCAATTTTATTGTTTTAAAACTCTACTGATTCCAGCCTAACCCCATCCGGTCCATGGGTTAGCCACCGCCCAACCACTGGAATAGTAGAACCACCAGACAAGTACTCACCCACCCATAATTAAATGCCTTTCTTAACTTTTGCTTTAGAATACAGATACGCACACACTCCTCTGTAGACTTTAACTTATAAAACAATCCTTTCACAAACAATTACTGGTTACACATGTCATAACTCAAAATTTCCATTGAGTCTTTGTTTCTCACAAAAAAGGATCACTCTGGACTCTCCGTTATTGAGACCAACGGGCTAACAACAACGAGATCCAGTAATAGATTACAATAAACATTGGTCCATCATACAATATCTTCCTTGACATACACATGGGTGTCCTCCTTGTCGGCACCGCGAGACCGTGCATCGCCTGGTCAGAACCCTCCAAGATCCTCCTTAGGTGTCCTGGCACTTCACTCAGGGACCGCTTCGTCGGCCCTCGTCCATCGTACCGGAAGTGCACCATTTTAACCATACCGAGGCTGGTCAAGACAGGCTTTGCCACGTGAGCTGTCCTTTGAACACTCCCTGCCACCGAACTTCCCTTAGAAAATACATACTTCCCTTAGAAAACACATATACCAAATGCTCCCTCTAGCATTTTGGCGTAAGACAGTCTTTTAAGAAAACAGGGTTTCTATGCAAGTTTTCAGTTTTGATTTTCTTTTGAATACAATGAGTATATCTTAATCCCGTATCCCAAGACTTCTAGATCATAGTCTGGATTTCCCAGCAGAATTCCTCGAATTCTGAATTCTTAATCCTCAGATCAAAATCAAAGGTCTTAACTTAGTTTCAGATTCGATGGGTGATTTGAGTGTAGGTTATGGAACTGGTCACATCGTCATTTCTTGAAACTGACGAAGGAGTTATGTCTTGGTTATAGTCTGATTTAGGTTTTGAGTCTGGAAAGGTTCTTCTTGAACTATCTTTATCAAAGGAAAATATTTCAATTACTACTTTACTGAATTTAAAGCTAATCACGAATTCCTATGAGGAGGAATCATTTATCTAAAATTCCGATTTCGATAGCTTCACTGAATTTTCTCATTGTCATCTTAGAGAATATGAAACGGTAGGATTTTCTTTCACAGAGTATTTACTTAATCATTTACCAATATTCATGGGAATTAGACATAGGATTAAAGAGAACTGTTATTTTGATATTAAAAAAAAATTCTTTTATGCTTCCTTTTATGCATAAAAATCGATATTAGTGAAAGTAACACTTTTACAATTAATTTTTTTATGCATTATTTTATGCATACAAATCAATAATGATGAAAGTAACACTTTTATAATAAAAAAAATTCTTTTATGCATTATTTTATACATAAAAATCAATAATGATGAGAGTAACACTTTTATAATAAAAAAATTCTTTTATGCATTATTTTATACATAAAAATCAATAATGATGAGAGTAACACTTTTATAATAAAAAAACTTTTATACATTATTTTATGCATAAAAATCAATAATGATGAAAGTAACACTTTTATAATAAAAAAATCTGTTGTGCATAAAAATCAATAATGATGAAAGTAACTATTTTATAATAAAAAAAAATTCTTTTATGCATTAAAAATCCATTTTGATGAAAGTAACACTTTCATAATAAAAAAAAGTATTCTTTTATGCTTAAAAATCCATTTTAATGAAAGTAACACTTTCATAATAAAAAAATTATTCTTTTATGCATAAAAATCCATTTTGATGATAGTAACACTTTTATAATAAAAAAATTATTCTTTTATGCACATAAAAATCCATTTTGATGAAAGTAACACTTTCATAATAAAAAAATTATTCTTTTATGCATAAAAATCCATTTTGATGAAAGTAACACTTTCATAATAATAAAAAATTATTCTTTTATGCATAAAATCCATTTTGATGAAAGTAACACTTTCATAATTAAAAAATTATTCTTTTATGCATAAAAATCTATTTTGATGAAAGTAACACTTTCATAATAAAAAAATTATTCTTTTATGCGCATAAAAATCCATTTTGATGAAAGTAACACTTTCATAATAAAAAAAATTATTCTTTTATATATAAAAAATAATCAATATGCATCTTCTATGCATGAAAATGACACTTTTAGAATATAGAAACGATAGGGATTACTCTTTTAGAATAATAAAAGATAATACTTATTTTTAAATTTTTGAAAAATTTTACCATAACCTTCTTTGTATAGCAGACCATTTTTTTATTTTTTCTACTTAATTTTTCTTAAAAATTAACTCTATTTGGTTTAAAGTAATCTAGACTAATCAAAATTCACTTATAAAAGAGAAAACAATATAAAAAGTTTAATTCCAACTATTATCACTTAACTAGGATAAAGAAGGGCTGATTTTAGGAAGAGAGAGGGGAAAAGCCTTTCGACCAAGGCATAGCGTCCATTTATCATTTCAAACAACACAAAAATTAGAAAAGCATAAAAAGAATAAAGAAAAATATAAAATTTCTAACTTACATAAATTTTGGAAGCTTTCCTTTGGCTTGATGGTTTGAGGGTTCTACTCTTGTTTGTAACAAGAGTGGCCACCAAATCTTTGGAAGAGGAAAATGTCAAAAACTAGTGAATTATTAAGAAATTCACAGTTCTTGGCTCTTGGGAGGAGTAGAGTAACGGTGCATAAACACTATTATTTTTCAACAAAGGGGGAGGCTTCTATTTGTAGGAAAAAGTAAGCTCCTAACCAAGCAAATTGATTCTAGAATTTTCCAAATCAGTTTGGTCAATTTTTGACCATTTTTAGGTCAGTTTAGCTTACTTTTTAGAACTAGACTTGAAGTAGGAGAGAGGAGAGATGAAATATCTCAATTTTTGAAGATTTAAAACTCCACCCCACATGTGAAGTAGGTGCCTCATTCATGAGGAGGGAATCGCCATTGTGAGGTGTCAAAAATCCATTTTTTAAAGCTTTTCCTTTGGTCCTTAGTCCACTCTTCATCTTATGTGAGTATTTACTCATTTTTGGGGGGATTTTCTTTATTTCTTCTATTTATCTTCTTCATACATTTGGATGAATTTGATTGGCCCTTCAAAACCTTAATTTGAAATTTTTTGAAAATCTGGACCCCTAGGATAAGGCCTCTTGAGAATAGATTATACTGATTTCTAATGCACCTTCTGAAAATCTTTTTGAACTTCTGTTTCGGGGGAACTTATTTTAATAAGAAGAGACATTTTTTCATCCAAAAATATTCAAAATCTGAATATTCTCTCTCTAGAACATTTTCTTTCTCTAGGTCAAAATAGGTAGAAACAAGATCTTTTATATTTCTGAAGAGGGATTTGATTACAAGGGGAAGATGCTGGACATCTTGAGAGGCTGGGGAGGAATCTTACAAAACAAGTGAACTGATGTCAGATGATGCAGAAGCCCTCGGAGTCTTCTTTCAACCCAAAACACCTATTCTAGAACAACTTGATGCAAAACACAAGTAAGAGCTGGAGGGGAAAGAGAGTTATCTGAGTTTCAATATATTCATATAGTACAAAAAGGATGTACAACTTGGCAAGCTATAGGTTGCCTTGAAAAGATGATCTTGGACTCCAAAAAGCCCTAGTCTAAGACTCACTTTATAAGGGATTGAATACCTACAAAGATCTTGCCTTGTGCCTTATATAGGCCTTGGGACAACCCCATAAGCTGGCCGAGTCGGCCAGCTACAGAAAACAGCAGTTGTGGAGACATTATCTTTTGGGACAGAGGTTCACCTTGATGACAGATCATCAAAGTTTGAAGTGGATCTTCACCCAAAGGGATCTCAACATGCGTCAAAGGAGATGGATGTAGACCCTGCAGGGATTTGATTTTGAAATTAAGTATCGACCGGGAAAAGAAAATGTGATGGCAGATGTGCTCAGCAGAAAAGCCTCCTTGCTTGCAACTACAGTGGTGTCAAATCCATTGATCAGTGAAGCAAAGGAGAAAATCATGCAGGACAAATTCTTTGTCCCTATTGCTACCCTTCTGATGCAGGAAAGCAAGACTTCTCAAGAAATGAGTCAAGTTCTTGGGTACAAATTGGATGAAGGATGCATGTATTATAATAATCGGTTATGTATCCC
Organism: Cibotium barometz; assembly: GCF_041138505.1. Lineage (NCBI taxonomy): Eukaryota > Viridiplantae > Streptophyta > Polypodiopsida > Cyatheales > Cibotiaceae > Cibotium > Cibotium barometz. The sequence goes on from NC_141099.1 coordinate 5,874,129, forward strand.
TAATTATGAGGGAATAAAGGGAAGAATTTTGAGAGAAGCCCATGATAGCTGGACATCCAGGGTTTATAAAAACCTATATGTCTATGAAGAAAAGCTTCTTGTGGCCAGGACTAAAAAAGGATGTACTTGATCATGTGCAGAAATGCTTAATGTGTCAGAGAGTCAAGGCAGAGAGAGTCAAGATGCCAGGGAAACTGCAGCCTCTAGACATTCCTCAGATGAAGTGGGAATGTATCAGTATGGACTTTGTCACTGGATTACCTTCAGTGCAATCAGGTTACAACTCCATTTTTTGTGGTAGTTGACACTGGATTACCTTCAGTGCAATCAGGTTACAACTCCATTTTTGTGGTAGTTGTTGACACTGGATTACCTTCAGTGCAATCAGGTTACAACTCCATTTTTGTGGTAGTTGACACTGGATTACCTTCAGCGCAATCAGGTTACAACTCCATTTTTGTGGTAGTTGACAGGCTAACCAAAGTTTCCCATCTGATTCCAGTGAAAGAAACATACACTGTTTGCAGTGGATGTTGCCAGAGTTTTCCTTAAAGAGATCTTCAGATTACATGGCTTACCCAGGAGGATAGTAAGTGACAGAGATCCCAAATTCACATCGAAATTCTGGACTGCATTCTTCGAAGCAGTAGGAACTTTCTTGGATCTCAGCACAGCCCTCGAAATAGATGGCCAAACTAAAAGAGTGAACCAGGTAATAGAAGATATCCTTTGGTCATGCTGCGGCGGCAGGGAACCCAAGAAGTGATTAAGCCATTTGCATCTGGTCGAATTTGCTTATAATGCTTCTTATCATCGAAGCATTGCGATGAGTCCTTTCAAAGCTTTGTATGGGCAACATTGCCTTACACCGTTGACTTGGTTTGACCCATTGATCAGAGTCGAAATGTCTAGACAAATGCTTGAACAACATGGACCAGCAAATGCAATCAATCCGTAAAGATATAAAGGCAGCCCAAGATAGGCAAAAGCAGTATGTAGATAAAAAGAGATCAGAGAGAGAGTTTGAAGAATCAGATATGGTCTTCATTCGAGTACGACCAAAAAGAAGTTCCTTATCCTTAGGGAAGTACAAGAAGCTCCCTCCTAGATACTGTGGGCCATATGTTGTTATAAAGAAAGTGGGCGATCTAGCCTATAAACTTCTTCTGCCTCCCATCTCAAGGTACATAATGTATTCCATGTCAGTATGCTTAAGAAGTATGTACCCCCACCAGCCCGAGTCACGTGTTTGATGATGAACAATTGATTTATCTGACTCAAGGCCAAATGGTACTCCAATCTGCTGTAGAAATCCTTGACATTCGGGAGAAGATTCTCAGGAGCAAAGTCCTCAGAGAATTTTTAGTAAAGTGGAAGTTCTTCCCCCTAGAAGACGCCACCTGGGAGAAAGAAGAAGAGTTGGTGAAAGATTACCCCCACTTTGCGAGATGAGGACATCTCGCGTTTTTCAAGTGGGAGAGGATGTAAGATTCCTCCTCAGCCTGAATAATGAATAGGCTCTACTACTTCAATCTCCTGTAATCATTCCCTATTTTTGAATATAAGAAAATATTATTTTTTCTTGTTTTTGCCTAGAGAGATGAAAAATTTTAGAGAGTGGTAATTCAATATTGAGATATTTTTGGATAAACAAATTCTCTTAATATAAAAAATATATATCCCTGAAATAAAAAATCAAAATAAATTTTCCAAGGTGCATTAGGAATCAATTAAAAATGATTTAAAAGACCTTAGCCTAAGGGTCAAGATTTTCTGAAATTTTTGGATTATGGTCCAATTAAGGTTCCTATGGGCCAATAAGATTAATCCAAGTGTTGAGATAAGATAAATCCAATGAATAAAAGAACATACGCAAAAATGAGTAAATGCCCACATAAGATGAAGAGTTGACTAAGTACAAGGTTTATTAGTTAAAAACTATGAGATATTACTAAAAAAATGAGATATTTTGGTATAATGATACGTTTTTGATACCTTGGTAGGGGGGGAGACTTCAAGGAGGCACCTATTTCACACATGTGAATGAGTTTTAAATTAAAAAATATTAAGATATTTTTATCTCTCCTCTCTCTTGGATCAAACCAAATAAAAAAGGGAGCTAAACTGGTCCAAATCTTGTCCAAATTCAACCAAACTGAAGCTGGAAAATTCTAGAACTTAGCTGGACTTAGTTAGTGGCCTTCCTCACCTATAAATAGACCCTCATTCTTTTGTATTCTCATCTGTGAACTAGACCATGCCAGTATTATATTAGAATAAGCATATTTTCTATTATCCCCTAGAAATCCTCTACAATTTGGATAGATTGGAGCTTCTCTCTCTCTTCAACCTTCTTTGGAGATTTCCTCTCAACATACTAACCAATTGATTGGTTGGGGGATTCTTCTAAGAATAGAGAAGTAAGCAAAACAAGAGGTAAGATGTGACTTTATGGTTTTTTCTCTACTATTCTAAATGTTTTTCACTTCTCAACCCCTCTCAAGCTTGAGAAGTATTCAAATGAATGGTTTTTCAATGCAAATGAAGCTCTCTAATTAATTCTAATGATTAATCACAAAAAGATTATCTTTATGCTTAATTTAGGATGTTTTTTAAGTATATCTCTCTCTCCCCCAAAGAATGGTCATTCCTATGACCAATTCTCTATTCAAATGATGCTTCTCATGGAGCAATTCGTAATTCTAAAATCAAACTCTATGCTAGTTAAGCTAGAGGCTAAAGAAATGGCCTTTTAATGCTTTTATGTTACATAAATTATGATGAACTTATGATTTAGATCCACAAATTAAATTTAGATCTATTGATAGTTAATCTATCATAATTGTATTACTAAGTTTTATTCTTCTCCAAATTATTAAAAATTATCAGTAATAGCAGTGGAGCTATGGCAAATTTTTTAGAAATTAATACATAAATCATTTTTTATGCATAATGTAAAAAGAGGACTTCTTACCATATTCTAGGATAAATCATCTTATGCTAAAAGAATAATTCTCATCATATCCATGAAAAATTAATTTTTAATGTTTATGCATAAATAGTTAATTAGAGAAAAAGAGAAATTTTTAGTAATTTCTTTTTTTATGGTAAAAGAGGAATTCCCATGATAATGGAGATCCATGTATTTCAATGGAGAAAGAGAAAAATAGGTATATTAAAATAATAAATATTTTTATTTAAAATTAAAGAGAAATTTTAGTTAAATTTATTTATATGCATGAATAAATTTAAATGATGAAAGAGGAATTCTCATCATATTTGGAATTCAATCATTTAAATGAGAAAAGTGGAATTCTTAGTATAATGGAATTAATGGATATTTTTATTTAATTTTAAGAGAAATTTTAATTAAATTTATTTTTATGCATAAGAAAAATTTAAATGATAAAAGAGGAATTCCCATCATATTTGGAATTCAATCATTTAAATGGTAAAAGTGGAATTCTTGGTATATTTAGAATATTGAATATTTTTATTTAATTTAAAGAGAAATTTTAGATAGATTTATTTTATGATAAAAGAGGAATTCCCATGACATTTGGATTGCACTCATTAAATGAGAAAAAGAAGAATTTTAAGCTTTAAAAAAAAAGAATAATTATATTTAATTAAAAGAAGAATTTTATGATATTTAAGTAGAGAAAGATTTGAATTAATTTTTAATGACAAAAGAGGAATTTTTCACCATAATTCCACCTAAGGAATTAAGGTTGAGAAATTAAATGGTAGAAAGAATATCTTTGGATATTTGATGTGGTTCAATCACTAAATTGGTATTTATCCAAAAATAGATGTTTATCTGAAGAAAATCCTTGTTAGAACTAAACCGAATGATTTTGGTTAGATTACGAGAGGGACGGACAGTAAACCTACTTGTCCATCTCTCGATCTGAATCAAGCAAAAACTTCATGACCAATTTCAGTTCCTAAATATAAAGAATAGACTACCGTTGAATTAAACTAGTTTTCCTTGATCGAAGTCACCAAGAATCTAGTTGGACAATCAGTAAAATGATGGGTAGATTACCCTGATGTGAGATCAAGGATTCTCATTATGAAATTGAGAATTAAGGAAAAAGGGGTTTTGTGCAACCAATCTCAAACTGGGAATTTTACTTGCATAGAACCTCTGTTTTTCATTTAAAGAACTGTTTTATGCCAGAATGCTGAAGGAAGCATTTGGCATGTGTTTTACTAAGAGGAGGTTCGTTGTTGCAACAGCTGGCGGGGAGTCGTCGAGAGACGTCGCTCGCGGCAAAGCCTCCCGAGGTCTTGACCAGCCTCGGTATGGGGTTAAAATGGTGCGCTTCTGGTACGATGGGCGAGGACCGACGAAGCGATCCCTGAGTGAAGTGCTAGGACACCTAAGTAGGATCCTAGAGGGTTCTGAACAGGTGATGCAAGGGCTCGCGTTTGCTAGGACACCCATGCGTGCGTCGAGAAAGATTCGGATAGACTAAGAAGAATGACTTTTGTGAATCAAATTTTGATATTGGATCTGGTTGGTTGGCCAGCTGGTCTTCAACGGAGAGTTCGGAGGATACATTTTGTAATACAATGGACTCAGAATTTTGGAGGATGATGATCAGTAATATTATGATTTTCATTGAAGGATTATTTTTAAAGACAATCGAATTTGTTATAAATGGCAATTTCAATGGCAATTTCATATCGGGTGTGTATATGGTATGCCTACTGTAAATTTTGCTTGAAAGCCAGCTAGGTTGCCTGGGAACTCTTTTCCTTGGTACCCGGGCAAAACATAACCAAATCTTTATAAAGGAATCCCACCAATACAGTGGTCGGGTGGTTGGCTATCCGGTTGGGGTAGGCTGGATCGAGGGATTCCTGCGAAACAAGTAAGATACAATTAGTTACATTAGTTAGATTAAGTCCTGAAGACCCTTGTTCTATGGGAGGGAATCAGCGCGGCTGTGCCTCGTTATTAAAGGAGAAAAAAAGCGATGATTCTAGGGACCAACTGCAAGTCTCTTCTTTGATCTAACCATGTGACTTCAGGTTCGGTCGGATCAGTTTAACTAGTTAAGACTTTGACTCGTTAGATTAATTCGCCCGTTAGAAGATTTTCCCATGGCGGAATTGTCCGTGCCTTCCGGGCAAGGGAAGTTTTTCTGGGCTCGGTTTCGGAGGAACTCCCAGGCTAGTCTCTTGTCCTGACATCCGCGGGCGAGGCCCCAAGTGTGGATCCCCGCCCCGCGCGAGAGGCTGATGCTGCTTCCGTTGTTGCCAGCGCCCTCGGAGGGGGTGCGGGGGTCTCACATAATATATCCATGAAGTACATCACTTAGGACTTCATCCTAACTTGCTACCACACGCTCTTGAAGCGAAAATTACCATAAATACTCCGTCACACCATTACGTGCGCCCGTCCAAGTTGTAGCTTTGGACACTATTGCTTCATATCTTGAATGTATGACCCTTTGGTGTATCTACCGTGACTCCTTGATGTAAAATAATGGTGGTAGCTCTTGTTAACCCTAGAATTGGGTTAACATCCCCCCTTTCTAATGGCGATCACGCGTCCTTGTGATCGTGTTGAAGACCTTGTGTGGGGAGAATGAACAAGCTTTGTTGATGGCTTGATATTGAGTGACGTTCAATTGTCTTTGTTCCTCCGAAAGTAATAAGAAAAGCTAGTTAATAAATGAAGAGGTTAGTGGTGTATTGGGAATTCCTAATGGGGTGGGGGGTGGGGTTTTTTGTGAAAGATTGCATTTTAATATTTGTGTGAGCCCTTTTTTTTTGGCTCAATTTGTTTTTGGTTACTCATTGGAAAGGTTACATGTGATTTTTTGTTCTCTTAGTGGGGACACTAAGAGATGTTAATAATGGGAGAGAAGAGAGGGAAGGATCCGGAGGAACATAGACTTAATCATTACAATGAGATGGTGATTCTCAGTTCCTCATTTGATTCATTGAAGCGACATTCATCATTTGACGTAATTGGCATTTGATGATGTCCCTTTGTGTGGCAGGATTCTTGTCAAATGTTGTTGAGTAGGGCCTGTTCTTGCTTTCTTCTGCCCGTGCCATTGGGTTCAGTCCTTGTGTGATCCCTGGCAATCCCTCTATCATGGGCATGTCAGAGTGCCTAAATGCTCCTTAAAATGAGCAAGCACAATGTTTTTTTTTTGCTTTTTATATTCTCCCACAGCCTATTACAACCTCAGGAGGCTTGGCGTACTCTCTTGTTGGGTCAAACGGGTGTTCGTTCGCCCTAGTTAGCTTAGGCGCTATACGCACGTGAACGATCTCTTAAGAGACAATTTTCCAAAAAACGCGTGTGCTAGTAATTTCCCAAATGGAGGAGGAGGTCATAAAACCTATTTTCCATCATTGTCTCAAGACGAATTTTTTTGAGAATTTTTTCCTTATTTCGCAGCACGTTTTTTAGGGTGTTCAAAAAGGAAGTTTGCAAAACTCTGTATGAGGGAGTTCTAGTATTTTTGGAGTACTACAACTTTGTTTCCCTGAGTCGTCCATGATTGTGTTGTTTAGACCTTCAAAATGTAGCCCGAATGTGTCTCATTGTCGTTTTCGCGCTGTTTTTTTAAAACGATTTTTCATGGTTTTTGGGCTCTTTTTTGCCTTGATTTTCGAGTCGAATTTTGAGGCTGCTGGTTGGAGGCAAAATGTTTGATTTTGACTTTGGACAACCAAGTACAAAGTCGAAGAGCTCGATGTCAGCTTTTCGATGAGTCCTAGAGCGCCTTCATCGGATATACAATTTAGGATATATGGGCCTCCAAACAGGGGTGTTTTCCAAAGTCTTTTTTGTGTGCTAAGACGAACCCCTTTTCACACCGACGGACTTCAAGGGTTTTATAATTTTTGATTTTTGTAATTTTTGATTTTTTTTTTCATAAACTCAAGTTCTGTGAAGTGCAGAAAATGGTTCATGCCGTGAAGAACCGGATTTCACGAAACTATTAAATTCGATTTTTTTTAAACGCGCGGTTCCCGAGGACGTGAACCTTTTGGGCATGAACTCAGGTTTCGTGAAGTTGCAAAAAATGGTTCATGCCGTGAACTGGACGGACTTTATGGAACTATTAAATTCGTTTTTTTTTGTGTGCGCGGTTCCTTAGGACGTGAACTTTTTGGGCATGAACTTAGGTTCCATGAAGTTCTAGAAAATGGTTCACGCCGTGAACTGAACTTCACAAAACTATTTAATTTGATTTTTTTTTGTGCGGTTCTTGAGGACATGAACCTTTTGGGCATGAACTCAGGTTCTGTGAAGTTGCAGAAAATGGTTTACGCCATGAACCGGACTTCACGGAACTATTAAATTTGATTTTTTTTACACACAGTTCTCGAGGACGTGAACCTTTTGGATGTGAACTCAGGTTCCGTGAAGTTACAAAAAATGGTTCACGTTGTGAATCTGACTTTACGAAACTTTTTTTTTTTTGCGTGCGGTTCCCGAGCACATGAACCTTTTGGGTGTGAACTTAGGTTTCGTGAAGTTGTAGAAAATGGTTCAGACTGTGAACCGGACTTCATGAAATATTAAACTTGTTTTTTTTAACGCGGTTCTCGAGGACGCGAATCATTTGGGCGTGAACTCAGGTTCCTTGAAGTTGCAAAAAATGGTTCACGCTGTGAACCGACTTCACGAAATATTAAATTTGATTTTTATTTTTTGTGTGATTCTTGAGGACGTGAATCTTTTGGGCATGAACTCAAGTTCCGTGAAGTTGCAAAAAATGGTTCACGCCGTGAACTAGACTTCACAAAATATTAAATTTGATATATATATATATATATTTCGAGTCTAGTGGAAAATACAAATTTCTCTTTTTGGGGAGAATATTTTTTTTGAATTTAAAATGAAAGGGATATGGGCATTTTTCCAAAAAGGTAAGGGGAATTTAAAAAGTCAACCTTTTAATGACACCCTTTACACCCTTTATAAATGACCCCCAAAATGAACAAATTGACAACTCATGAATATCTATTCATTGAAGGCCCATTAGCCTTAATGAGTTATGTAAAAAAATGATTAAGAATTAATCCTTTCACTAATCTTTCTCTCTTTTACACTAATCAAGACTCTAATTAACCACTAATCCCTAATTAATTCACACAATTGATGAGCATATCATTGAATAGAGCAAGGGAATGCTAATTTTTGTGCATCAACAAATGTGTAAATTAATCTAAAATAGGAGATTAATTACACTCTTAATTATGGTCTCCTCTTTTAAGGCAAAATTAAGTAAAGAGAGTCAAATTTCTCCAATTGATGAAAAATTTGATGTGATTAGGTGTTTTGATGCATCTAGATGCTCTTAAAACACTCAAAAACACCAATTTCGACTACTCATATGATCAATTTAGACCCCCAATTAACAAATTTCTCCAATTGATGAAAAATTTGATGTGATTAGGTGTTTTGATGCATCTAGATGCTCTTAAAACACTCAAAAACACCAATTTCGACTACTCATATGATCAATTTAGATCCCAATTAACAAATTTTCTAATTTTGCTACCTCTTGAGCAAGATTAATCATCCTTAATGACAAAAACCAGTCCATTAAGAGAAATTAGTCAAATTCATGGGTTTTTTGATGGTTTTAAGAAAGTTTTTAAAAGATTAAGCTACCTCTAATGCTTGCTAATACTCTGATCCAAACAATTTCAACCACAAACACATAATTAAACTAAAATTAATGACCTTAGTTCTATGTTTAACACTAAAGAGAGCTAACATTCACTAAAAATTACATTCTATTGCGTTTGATGCAATGGATGCAAACTAAGCCGAATACAAACTATGTGCAAGCCCTAAGAATATGAAAAACCACAAAAACAATAAAAATAACAAATTAATCTAAAAATTAAGCAAAAAACATTCTTTTCAAAAACAAAAAAGAGAGCTATTCTACACCAAATCTCACACAAATGACCATCAAATCTACATCTTTTTCATGGGAAACCATTAATCAAGATAATGGGAAATGGGTTAGAGGCAAAACGATGGAAGAAGCTAAGGGATGGCTCCCCGACAACAATGATGCCAAAAATGTTATGGCTCACCCTAACCCTCCTTGAAACACATCCAAAAAGAGATTACCTGGTGAACCGGAACTGTTGTGAGGATCTTTCCAATGGCCGAGCTTGTAACCCTTGAGGTCTCCAAGCTCTACAACTCCTTGAGAAGCAATTCCACTGCGCCTCACACGAGTGTTGTCACACAGTCACGTTGCACTACTACGGGTACTCGTTCCTCCTCTCACCTCACTTCACTCACACATACTAACTAGCATGCATTAGGAAGAGAGATTAGCAAGAGGATTATAAAGAGAAATACTCAATTGCACAATGGGAGAGTATCTTGTATTATGAGAGAAATCCACTTATATACCCATAAGTGTTCACACTCACTTAAACTGTGGTCGGCCGGGCACTTTAGGCTCATAAGATACCTAATGCTATTACAATGACTACTCTCATAATATATCCATGAAGTACATCACTTAGGACTTCATCCTAACTTGCTACCACGTGTTCTTGAAGCAAGAATTGCCATAAATACTTTGTCATACCATTACGAGCACCTATCCAAGTTGTAGCTTTGGACACTATTGCTTCATATCTTAAATGTATGACCCTTTGGTGTATCTACCGTGACTCCTTGATGTAAGATAATGGCGGTAGCTCTTGTTAACCCTAGAATTGGGTTAACAAGAAGCTTGACAAGAACAACTTCCATGCTTGGAGGTTTAGATTGACAAATTTCTTGATGGGAAAAAGGTTACTGAGACTACATTAAAGGTGAACATGATTAGGCACCGGCGATATCGAAGATTAATCTAACTGCTGTAGAATTGGGTTAACAAGAAGCTTGACAAGAACAACTTCCATGCTTGGAGGTTTAGATTGACAAATTTCCTGATGGGAAAAGGTTACTGAGACTACATTAAAGGTGAACATGATTAGGCACCGGAGATATTGGAGATTAATCTAACTGCTGTAGATACAAAAGAGTTCAGGAGCAAGGAAAGTCATGTATTGGCTTTCTATCAGCATACATGACACTATGATTGGGCATATACAGGATGCCAAGTCACCTAAGGAGGCACAGGACACCTTGGTGAAGCTGTATGAAACCAACACCAAGGCACAAAAGATTCAGTTGAAGAACGAGTTTCATAGTGTGGAGAAGAAGAATATGTCTGTGAATGATTATGCTTTGAAGATCAAGGGCATTGTGGAATCCCTTGCATTAATTGGTGTTTCTATGGATGATGATGATAAGGTGGAAGTGTGTCTGCGTGGTCTCGGGCCACAATACAAGGCATTCAAGACGTCTATTTAGACTTGGGAGAACATTCCCAACTTCACAGAGTTGGTGTTAATGATAATAATTGAAGAGAAGAACTTGGGTGAAGATCAACAGTCTTCACAAAACAAATACAGTTCAAAGCAACATGCCTCCTCCAGGTAGAGGACAAGGTAGAGGTCATGGACGTGACCAAGGTGGTGGCCGAACAAGTAATCAGAATTATGTCCAATAGCAGCAAAAATCCCGAGATTCGCAACAACAACACATAGGTGGAAGAGGCCAGTTTAGAGGCAGGGAGTCAACGAGTTTGTGGTAATTGGCAAAGGCAGCATAATGATACACGAGGCTGTTTTTATTGTGGTAAGCTTGGGCATATGCAAGCAGATTGCTATAAGAAGCAGAGTGAGATGCGAAATGAAAAAGTGCAGCAAAACAACTATGCATCCTCTAGCAGAAATAATAAGGATAATGAGAGGTTGTTTGTTATGTAACATGTGGTTAATGCAGTTTCTGGAAATGATGTAGCAGCATGTAAGGATGATGTATGGTATGTTAATACAGGTGCTTTGAACCGCATGACAAGTCACGGTGAGTGGTTCAAGGAAATGAAGAGTCTTGAAAGACCAGGTTTTGTCGAAACAGGGGGTGACACTGCTCATCTGATTGCCCATGTCGGATATGTGCCAGGTGTCTATGCATGATGGTAAAGTGAAGTACCTTGCACATTAGAGGGCATTTGAACATATTTTGGGCCTTTTGCTAATGAAATTAATTAGCAATGGACCAATAGGAATAAAGGATTGTGCACATTTGGTCTCCTTTGAAAATAGGGAGGGAGACTAGGCTATAGGGAGGGGGACTAGGCTTTCAGTACTAATAATTACACTTGTCTCTTTAAAAAAGTAGGGGGTTTAGGGTAGGTATGGTCCCACCATTTTTGTGGCTCAAAAAATCCTTAAAATTTTGAAATTATTGAGATTCTCCCAAAACTCACTTTTCCCCCCAAAAGCCCATCTCAAATTTCATTGTAGTAAAAAATGTAAGATTCCTTCCTCTGGCTTTTGAGGTGTGCAGGTGTAAGAACCTCCCCTTCTGATCTTATAATTATTCCTCTCTCTGAAATAAAAGAAAGATCCTGTTTTACCCTGTTTTGGCCCAGAGAGAGAAAATATCTAGAGGGAGGCAATTCAAAATTGAGATATTTTTGGATATAAAAATCCTCCTAGTGTCTAAAATGGTTTTCCCTGAAACAGAAATTCAAAAAGAACTTTCCAATGTGCAATTGGAATTAGTTAAAAATAGGTATAAAAGACCTTAGCCTAAGGGTCCAGATTTTCAAAAATTTTTGAATTATGCTCCAATTAAGGTTCCTATGGACCAATAAGATTAATCCAAATGTAGGGAGGAGATAAATTGAAGAATAAAAGAAAATCCCCCAAAAATGAGTAAATTCTCACATAAGATGAAGAGTTGACTAAGGACAAGGTTTATTAGTTAAAAAAGAAGAGATATTTAGAGGAAATGATGCATTTTTGACACCTCAGTGTGGGATCTCCCCTCATGAAGGAGGCGCCTATTTCACATGTGTGGAGGAGTTTTAAACTCATAAATAATGAGATATTTTCATCTCTCATCTCTCTTGTTTCAACTAGATCCAAAAAGTAAGCTAAACTGACCCAAAAATGGTCAAAAATTGACCAAACTGATCTGGAAAATTCTAGAATCAGTTTGCTTGGTTAGAGGCTCATTTTTTCCTATAAATAGAAGCCTCCCCCTTTGTAAAAGGTTAATAGTGTTTACACTGTTACTCTACTCCTACCCAGAGCCAATTACATTGAATTCACTTGATAATTCAATTGTTTTTGACTAAATCCTCTCCAAAGAAATTGGTGGCCACTCTTGATCCAAACAAGAGTAGAACCCTCAATTCCTCAAGCCAAAGGAAAGCTTACAAAACTCCATGTAAGCTAAAATTTCTACTTTTTAATTTAAAATCTATGGTTTTGAGATTTCCTTGTTTTTTTTATAGTTGATTAAAGTGAATCTTGATGTTATGCCTTGATGAAAAGGCTACCCCCTTCTCTTCCTTAAGAATTCAGCCTTTCTATTGTTTACTCACTAGAAAGTGAAAATTGAGTAGATTAGAGTACTTTACTTCAGATTGAGTAGATTAGAGTACTTTACTTCAAATTGGGGTTCATTTTAAATTGAAAATAGAATGTTAAAAATTGAGAAATGGTCAGCCATACAAAGGAGGTTATGGTAAAATTTTCTTAAATTTTATGAAAAATAAAGTTTATTTTTATGTTATTCTAAAAGAGTAATTTCCACCATTTGTGCACTCTAAAAGAAATATTTTTATTTACTCCATGTACATATTCACCTATGAATATGCATGGATATCATTGATATTAATTATTGAAATTAATTTCTATGCATAGAAAGATGCATATTGGAAATCTTTTTATTATAAAAGAGTTGTTTTCATTGAATTTAAATTCTATGCATAGAAAGATGCATATTGGAAAATTTTTATTATTATAAAAGTGTTATTTTCATTGAATTTAATTTATATGCATAGAAAGATGCATAATAAAAATTTTTATTATAAAAGTATTGTTTTCATTAAAATTGATTTTATGCATAGAAAGATGCATAAAGGATTTATTTTTCTTTCAAAAGTTTTATTCTCATTAAAAATTAATTTTATGCCTAGAAAGATGCATAAAGGATTTATTTTTCTTTCAAAAGTGTTATTCTCATTAAAATTGATTTTATGCATAGAAAGATGCATAAAGGATTTTTTTTATTTCAAAAGTGTTATTCTCATTAAAATTGATTTTATGCATAGAAAGATGCGTAAAGGATTTATTTCTCTTTCAAAAGTGTTATTCTCATTAAAATTGATTTTCTGCATAGAAAGATGCGTAAAGGATTTATTTCTCTTTCAAAAGTGTTATTCTCATTAAAATTGGTTTTATGCATAGAAAGATGCGTAACGGATTTATTTCTCTTTCAAAAGCGTTATTTTCATTAAAATTGATTTTATACCTAGAAAGATGCATAAAGGATTTAATTTTATTTCAAAAGTGTTATTTTTCTTAAAATTGAATTTATGCATAAATAGATGCATAAAAGGACTTTTATAAAAGTGTTATTCCCACTGAAGTTGATTTTTATGCATAAATAGATGCGTAAAGAATCTTTATATCAAAAATTAGTATTCTCTTAAATTCTATGTTTAAATTCTATGAATAGATGTAACGAGATATGATGAGAATTAGATAAGTGTGAATGAATGGATGGATGGATGTGATGTGAATAGAGGTGATGAGATGTGAGGTGAATAGATGTGATGAGATGTGATGTGAATTAGATAGATGTGGATGGATGGATGGATGTGATGTGAATAGAGGTGATGAGATGTGAGGTGAATAGACGTGATGAGATGTGATGTGAATGGATGGATGGATGTGATGTGAATAGAGGTGATGAGATGTGAGGTGAATAGACGTGATGAGATGTGATGTGAATCAGATAGATGTGAATCACATAGATGTGAATGGATGGATGGATGTGATGTGAATAGAGGTGATGAGATGTGAGGTGAATAGATGTGATGCGAATCAGATAGATGTGAATGGATGGATGGATGTGATGTGAATAGAGGTGATGAGATGTGAGGTGAATAGATGTAACGAGATGTGATGAGAATCAGATAAGTGTGAATGAATGGATGGGTGGTTGTGATGTGAATGGAGGTGATGAGATGTGAGGTGAGTAGATGTGATGTGAATCAGATAGATGTGATAAGATGTGATGTGAATCAGATAGATGTGAATGAATGGATGAGATGTGATGTGAATCAGATAGATGTGAATGAATGGATGAGATGTGAATCAGATAGATGTGAATGAATGGATGAGATGTGATGTCATGTGAATTAGGATGTAAATGAATGTATGGGATATGAGTGGATGATATGTGATGAAAATGGATGTAAATGTATAAGTGAAGAATGGATGTGAATGTATATGTGAAAGAATTGATGTGAATGAGTATGTGAAAGAATGGATATAGATGTGTATGTGAAAGAATGTGATGTGATGTGTCATAAATATATGTGGATGTGAATGTGATGGATATGAATGAATGTGAATGTGATGCATATGAATGAATGTGAATGTGATGGATATGAATGAATGTGATGTGATGGGATGTGAATCGGGATAGATGTGAATGCATGAGATGTGAGGTAAAATGAATGAGATGTGATGTGAGTGAATGTGATGTGGTCTGAATGGATGAGATGTGAATGAATGTGATGTGATGTGGTCTGAATGGATGAGATGTGAATGAATGTGATGTGATGAGATGTGGATATGGGTAGATGCGAGTGGATGAGATCTGATGCGGATAAATGAGAAAAGATATGATGAAATGGAAAATGATGTGATGAGAGTGGGAATACACATGAAATTTATGAGAATTGATGTGGAACAATGTGGAAAGATGAGAGCTTGTTATAGAAACTGTATTTACGACCTATTTTTAAATGGTTGTTTTATGTCAAGAATGCTGGGGAAGCATTTTGACCGTCTTGTGAATGAGGTTGTGTAGACCTAGTCTGATAAAGTTGCAACAGTTGACGGAGAGTCAATGGAGGACGTCTCTCGCGTAGCAAGGTCGGCCGAGGTCTTGACCAGCCTCAGTTCGATTAAAATAGTGAGCTTTCGGTACGGTGGATGAGGGACCAAGAAAGCGGCCTATGAGTGAAGCGCTAGGTCACCTGCGAAGGATCCTAGAGGGTGATGATGACCATACGGTGCTCGGGCTCTGGGTCGCCGACAATACCCACGCGTGCGTCGAGGAAGATATTGGAACAAGGAGTAAGAGTTGTTTTCTGAATTCGGGCATGGATCTGGTTGATTGACCTTGCTGGTCCTCAACGGATGAGTCCATGGCTCTTTTATATGAATCCGTTGGTTGACCTTGCTGATCTTCAACGGAGATTCTATTTTGATATGTGAATATATTGTCGGTTACTATGAGCTAGGAACTATCGAAAAGGCCCCCTGAGTAGACAGGTGGTGAGTGTTCTGGTGGTTTGCCAATGATGCCATAGGTACACCGATGAAGGAATGATTGGAATTAAGGATTCAACCAGAGATTTTGAGGATTATGATCAGTGATTCTATGATTTCGTTAAATGATTGTTTTAAAGACAATTGATTCTGTGAAAAAGGCAATTACATATTGGGTGTGTAAGTGGTGTGACTAATTTTAAGTTTGCATGAATACCCGGGTAGGGGGCCTGGGAACTCTTTTCCCTGGTACCCGGGACAAAACCTGGTAACAGAGTGTTTTAAAGTTTTGTGTAGTGAAAAGTTCCACTTGTTATGAGTGTTCTCTTGTATACATAGTATTTTAAAGTTTTGTATAGTGAAAGGTTCCACTTCTTATGAGTGTTCTCTTGTATACACTCCACGTTGTATCCTTTTACATGATGGTAATAGAGCTCTTGCTCAATACAAAAGACCATTGCTAATTGCTACCTTCTCTATCTTTCGTACTTTTTGTATTATGCAATTTGAGTTTTAAAGTTTGTACTCTAAAAGTTCCTACTTCTTATGAGAGTTCTCTTGTATCTATAGCACATTGTATCTTTTTACATGGTATCAGATCTCTGATGCTTGGTATAAAACTTCTTTAATTGTAGTCTGGCATCTTTCATAAGACCACACCACCACCATTTAGTGTTGAAGCCACTAATTATCCTCTTTAAAAGTTCAAGGTTAAGGCTATTCTTTCCTCCTATATGCCTTACGACACCATCATTGGTGTTGATGTTCATCACCTTGTACCTTGTCGAGATATGGGCATCTCAGTATACGTTCAGAGATTTAGAAAGGTAAGCTAGTTGAGTATTTGTCACCAATTTTTAACAGTTTGGATATATGTGAAGCTTGTTTGATGGGTGAGTAGCACGTTTGATGGGTGAGTAGCACCGAAAGCCCGTTCCACGAGAGGCTAGTTTTAGGGTCAAGGCTGCTCTTCAACTCCTTCATGCTAATCTCTATAGAAAGATGAGTACTATATTTTCTTTATGTGGAAGAAAGGGTTTCAATACATGCACTTCATTTGGATTTCACAAAATTCTCTATTTTCTTTATTTAAGCCCCTAAAAATTTAATTTGTTAATACATCTTAGTACTCTCTTAATTCATTCTCTCTAATAAACCTAATGGTTAACACTACCATTTCTTAACCCTTGCATCTTCTTACTCCTTAATGCATTCCAATAGTCTAGTACATATGCACTTTTTGGCATGCCTTTGTAAAAGGGGAAGTCTTAGCGGTACAAAAACTTTAGCTAGGAAAAAACAATATATTTAAACATGAACCTTTGGTGGCAAAGAACTATTGGTTGAGGTTCATTTTTCTAGGTAGCAAGTAAAGGCTCCACTTTTCCTCATCGTACAAAAACATATCAAGTCTTTACCCCCCCCTTCTCTCTCTCTCTCTCTCTCTCTCTCTCTCTCTCACACACACACACACACACACACACTTTTTTTTTTGTGGAATCTCTCTCACACACACACACACACACACACACACACACACACACACACACATTTATGACTGCACTATCCAAGGGAACAAAGGCATCCACTATAGAGAAACCATTCTCTTGTTTTCCATGCAATATTAGCAATACTTTTCATATTAAAGCCTCCTATGAGCAAGGCAATCGTGTGAGTTGTAAGACACTAATAGGATCACTGCACAATAATGTGCATATTCTTACAAACCATTCAAGGGGAGCCTTCTGATGTACTGTCTTCGTTCTTTCCAATAATAAATAGTCCTAAGCTGATCTTATCTTCCTCTCCATAGAAGAGAGTCTTCTAAATCATTTGTGCACAATCCGCTCTAAGAACGTTTGTTGCAAGTTCAACCTAAAGAAATCACTCTTGCTTTATCTTTGCATGAAGCACTTTTGCATGTAAGAAAGCCAATTGCAATTTTAAGTGTAATATTTTCTTATGGCGTGAATGTTGATTGATAAGACAACATTAAACTTCCTTATAAATGACATCCAATGTTCATAATTGGCAATATATGTCAAAGCCCATTTCTTGTCAAGCATTGCAAACTACGGAGTATTCACCACTCTAGATCCATCTCGACCACCAATGATCAACCGTAGAGAGATACTTTAGTACAAATTATCAATTAAGTCAACCATCACATGCAAAGGAAATAGGTCAACATTACAATATAACACCAAAACCCATCCTTGTATGTCCACCAAAAAACATCGGTGCACTGGCCAACCAAGGTACAGTTGCCTTGCAAAAATGTTTATGCAAATGCTATGTAGGCATGTCCACTTTCTCAACTAAATAGAGACAATTGTTAGGATGTAAGCGGGTTGATAAGTTTTACAAGTATTCCGTCATTATACAACTCTCACATGGGCATGGTGGATACTTTGTAGGTCAAGGGAGTGACACATTAAGGTGGTAATATGGTTGTCAAGATTTTTGGCTATCATGGATTACATCGTCAGTTGGCAAATAAGGAGACCGCAATGCACTCAACCTCCCCTTCGGAATGGTTAATGTACCCTTGTTTGCTGTGGATGAGGGCACCCCAAACCTATCAACATCCCAAGCCTCATCCTCCATTTATAAACCACCACCTCGTGTAGCCACTAACACTAATTAACCCTCTCACCTCACTGTATTGGCCACCCCCTCAAACCATTATGCCAAGTAACCCTCTTGCCTCACTGTGTTGGCCACCCCTAGACTTCAACCTCAGCAACCCTTTAGGAAAGTCACCAGGAAAGAATGTGTATCCAAGAGTACCCTAGGTAGCCAAGGAAAGTACGATGCCCATGGACCTAGCAACCACCATTTGGTCCAAAGTCCAACCGTAAGTGCCAATTGAGTGCCCCAAGCCCCACTGGATCCTTGTCAAACTCTACTCGAAGCCTAGGACTTCTACAAAGGTAACCCATTTGTCTCGGTCTCAAAAACCATGCTGTTCACGCAAACTTGAAAGCTAAAAGGATCGAGGTGATGGCACCCCAAAAATTGACACCTCATTGGATCTCAACCAAATTGCTAGAACCACAAGGATGAACTACAAATGAATCCCCCACATTCCGGTGCAGAGATCAAAGAAACCCGTGCCTCGGACTCTTGCAGACACACCCTTGAATGCCAAATCCAAGTGGGTGTGGAGATTCAAAGCCATGGCTAACTCCAAAGCTCAAGCACAACAACTGGAGAGTAGTGGCTTCCACATCAACTCTTGTGCAGACACCACCTTCAGAAAACTTGAAAGAGTCCATGGACTCAAAGCACCAAGAGGTAACACTTTGCCCATATGCAGTGGTCTACCCGTCCTTGTTCCCATCAAAGGAGAGCCACCCATGGTGTCGAACCCCAAATAGAATTGTGCACACACTTCTGTGGCACCGTTGAGCACCGAGCATTTGCAAGGCTCAAAAAGATCATAGCTAGGTGCACCACATCACAACATCAATTCGTTTGGAAGGCCAAAGTTCATACTAGTTAAGCCAACCGTGGTGGCATCCAAGCTTTCATCATGGATGGGCAAGCGACTCTCCGCCCTCACGTGCACTGAGCATACACAAGCATCAAACAACAACTCACATGTACATATATAATGTAACCCTCTGCTCAAGTGTACAATCACTACCTTCACTCGGAATGATAAAAAATATAAAAACCGAAAAAAAATAATCAATGATATACGATGTTTTGTGCAATCGGATAGACAACAACGATTTGAGGGATGCGTTGATTTGTAAAGTTGAATTGAGGGATGTTGTGTCCATTTGTAAAGATTCGATAAGTTGAATCGACGATCAAAGAGGTGAACACTGAAGGGGAGTCATCCGGGGGTTGGATTGTCAGAAGCTGAATCGTCCGCGATAGTTGGATCGCCACCCACGATCCAAGGGTCGGCGATCATAGAAGTTGAGTCGTTCAGGAATCGGATCGCCACAATCCAAGAGTCCACAATCACAGAAGTTGAATCGTCCCCAAAGGTTCGATTGCCAACGATTTAAAAGGTGAATCTACAATTTGAAGGTTAGACACAGCTAGGTTGCCAACTGTAGGATATTGGCTGGTTGATCTGCATGCATGCAGGAGACAGTTGAAGGAGCTGAAACGTGAAGAAAAGGCCAACCAATGGCAGGCGGCGGCGGCGGCTGGCCTGACCCTTTTTGTCCCAGTGCAGGCTTTCCTCCTAATGTGAACCGTCTTTTTGACACACAAACTGGTCATTGACGACATAATCCTTATCAAACGTAACAGGATGCTGAAATCTGCAGCATGAGCACTCCCAGAACTGCATGGTGGTGAGCAGCTGCACCCAGCACGTTGCCTTTTCTTGTCTCCTCCCTGCATGCAGATCCAATATACTTACACTGCTGGCAACTTAGCCCGGCCTGTGCGTGGGAATCGTGGTGGAGTCGGATTACGATCTTAGAAGTTAGATCAATGATTAAAGGAGTGGATCGCCTACGTGGGATCACGCCTCACATGCCTCACAATTCATGCCTCATGCCTACGATCGCCAGCCTGTGCGAAGAGGGAGATCATTTCTTGCTTGCGTGGAGAGAGGGTGCCCCGATCCACCTGCAGCAGCGGCCAAGAGAAAGAAGGGAGTGCTCATATCCGCCTGCACACAAGGTGATCAAGGAAAATGACTGGCACCAGCGCAATCGAAGAGGAGCTATCTATGCCTTAGCTGCAGCTAGGCAGAGCTGGAGGAGCAGTGAAATAGGCATAATGCACTAAGGACGTTAGAGTCAAGTGTGTGCATGGGTGTTAGGGGAAGGTGACAGAATTGAGGAGTGAAGGTGGTAGTGGATAGAGTGGGTGGGAGAGCCGCGGCTTGTGGTGAAGCAAAGACGCCTGGAGGCCAAGTGTGAGCAGAGATAGCAGACAGACAAGTAGAGGGTGGCAGTTGTTGGGTGTGTCGATGAAAGAGCTGGGGTGTCTGGAGGCCAAGTGTGAGCAGATATAGCAGATACAATGAAGACAAGTAGAAGGATGGTGGGTGACAGTTGTTGGGTGTGTCGATGAAAGAGTTAGGGTGGAAAGAGGGGTAGTTGGTGGTAGTGTGTTGCGCTATATATAGCAACCCTAGCCTAACCCTAAGTCTTACCTATATATATCACTAATCTATGTGTGTTCTCTAAACACTTTTGGGAGCTATCTTTCCAGTGTATCATGTCCCTCTCTCTTCTTCGGTCCAACATGGTATCAGAGCTTTTGCCCTTCTTGCAGCTTGACGGCGAGAACCATCTCATAGAGAATCAAGCGGTTTCTTCAACGTTTTCTCAACGTGAAGGAGCTGGTCGTTATCCATGGCTCGCGGAACTGGCCTCTGGCTTTTTGCACTATATATAGTGCAACACGCAACATGGCTGAAATTCATGACGGTTCTTGTAGCCCGAACGCCAGGTTCCTTAATCAGTTCCTTTGAAATATCGGTGGCGGCTGGAGTTTGTGGAGGCTGAGCATGACGTTGGGATCTCTAGAGACGTGAGGAGCGGCAAAGCCAGAAATAACGTTGAGGGCTGGTAAAGGCAGTCCTGCAGGCGATTGTTGGGCAATCTCAGCCTCCACAAACTCCAGCCGCCATTGATATTTTAGAGGAACTGTTTAAGGAGGCGTTCAGGCTACAAGAACCGTAGTGAATTTCAACAATGTTACATGTTGCGCTATATACGTTAGGATCTCCAAGAGACGTGAGGAGCGGCAAAGCTAGAAATAACGTTGAGGGCTAGTGAAGGCAGTCGTACAGGCGATTGTTGGGCATGCTCAGCCTCCACAAACTCCAGCCACCACCAATATTTCAGAGGATATGATTAAGGAACCTAGAGTTCAGGCTGCAAGAACTGTTGTGAATTTCAGAAATGTTGCATGTTGCGCTATATAGTGCAACAAGCCAGAGGCCAACTCCGTGAGCCAAGTATAGCAACATGGGGCTCAAAGGTGGGTGAAGATGGTCTGTCATTAGGAAAAGAGGACACTCATTTTAGGGCCCTGTAAGAAATTCATGATTTTTTGATTTTTCTTCACTCAAAATCAGCAAAAATATTAAAGTAAGTACATGCAACTACAGAGATGTCAGGGCCGGCCAAGAAGATTCGCCGAAAAATGCGATTTGGTGTCAGTCCGGCTGCAGGTGATTCGGACATTGCCGACGCGTCCGGGCGTGCCAAAACTCCCAAAACGACACCGGAAGCGCTGAAAACGGGCATTCGGAGGCCCGAAAAAGGCCGGAAAGGGCCGACCAAGAAGATTCGCCGGCAAATGCGATTTGGCAGCAGACTGACACCAAATCGCATTTGCCGGCGAATCTTCCTGGCCGGCCCTTTCCAGCCTTTTTCGGGCCTCCGGATGCCCGTTTTCAGCGCTTCCGGTGACACCAAATCGCATTTGCCGGCGAATCTTCCTGGCCGGCACTTTCCGGCTTTTCTCGGGCCTCCGGATGCCCGTTTTTAGCGCTTCCGGTGTTGTTTTGGGGGTTTTGGCACACTCCGGACGCGCCGATGATGTTCGAATCACCAAATTTTGCATTGCGAATTTTGCACCGAAGATGACAGTATCAATTATAATAAATGAAAAAGATATCTTCATTTAATGCAAACTCGCCGTTCTCTATCTGAATATGACTTTTATTCTTTTTTCCTCCTATTTATTATTTCATCCAACGTTACGTTGGCCCTCCATTGATTGGTTGAGGGCTATTTTTCCTAAACCCTAAAAGGCCCCAAAAAGAGTTCGGATTTTTCCTAATGGCACGCTAAGGGTTGGGGTGATGAGGCATGGTAATTCGAAGAAGAGGCAAGGCGATGTTATAGGAGACAAAGTCAACAAAGGAGACATATGGTGGGGGGGGGAGAGAGAGAGAGAGAGAGAGAGAGAGAGAGAGAGAGAGAGAGAGAGAGAGAGAGAGATTTGTCTTTACTATGATAAAAAGTTAAGAGAGAGATGAAGAAAATTAAGAAAAGAGAAAATGAAGGGGGAGGGAGAGAGAGAGAATAGAAAGAGGGAGTTAAAACTAGAATTAAGAAAGAGAGAGAAAATTAATAAGTGAAAGAGGTTTGTGGAGAAAGTGAAGGTGAACAAGAGAGAGAAAATATAGGTGGAGAGAAAGAAACTGAAGACAGAGAGAATCCTCCATGCCACCCAACAAGAGAAAGGAGTGGCTTGACTTTTTGCACATGAGAGTTGAAAATCAAGGCAAAAAATGAGGGAACACTTTTTAGCACATGTCAAAGCTCAAGTGGGGAGGGGATTTTTGAATTTAATAATGCATGAGTAGTTAGCTAAGCAACTCAACTCCTTGTACCCGCCCTGTTAGCTCCTATAACAACCCGTTACCCTTTTGTAACTTTGCTTCATTAAAAACAAAAACAACAAAAGTTAGCTCACAAGCTAGTGGATTTTGCATTCAACCGGGCAACTTAGTTTGATCACAACACTCACAAAAGAAAAAAGCAAGGGAGTCCTAGGTTAGAGCGACTTTTGGTAGTAGCGCCAAAGATGGTTCACCATTTAGGGAACACTATTATCTTGCATGAGAGGAAAAAATGAGAATGTAAGGGTCAACACCCACAATCCACAACAAGCATACAACCAACAAGAAGAGAGTAAGCATGCAACATGAGCACTAGAGAAAACTTAAACTTAATTGTGGTTAATGGGATTGCTCCTTTTCTCATCGTTCCAAATAGTGACCATGGTTCAACATGTCTCCACAGCTTATATAGCATGTCTCATAGCTGTAGAGGCATGGGCTTTGTTGGAGAGCTAATATGCACCCACAACGTTTTTCGTTTGTTCTTTAATTTATTATTCATCGAATAAACGTTCACCCTACGATTACACAAATGTTAATTAAAGTGGATATTTTTTTTTTCAAAGGTTTCATCGCAGTAATACAGTCGAAACCAGTGGGCTACAACCAGTTGTTTTTTTATGGAAGTGCTCATGCGTGGCTGGCATGCAGCTTTCTCCTCATTTCTCTTTTTTTCCCCTTCCTTATTGCAGCTTTTCTCTTAGCTTTCTGAGCCTTGACTCCATTTCAGTAAGCTGTCCCTTTGACACCGTTGCTGCCCAAACAGAATCTGCTTGCCATGGCACCCGCTATCTTTCTGCCGCGCAGGTGGCTTCCGGGGTGGGCGTGCTCGCGGGGGCCTACATGCCAAGTCCCTGAGGCGGAGGAGAGAGCGAGCGCCAGGCCTTCGTCGGGCCCAGGCCGCATTGCCCCACCTGCAATGGCATGCGCCGGGTTCCTTGCCTATGCTCGCGCTGGTTGGACGGCGGCGTTGGTTGCCGCTCCTGTGCTGGATCACGCATGGCCACCTACAGTAGCTGCGGCGGTTCCGAAACCGGACGCCCCATCCCTGTCGCCCTCAAATCCTTAGGCATTTAAAAAAATCGAATGCCTAAGGTATTAATTAAATGCCAGTGGCATTTAATTAATACCCCAACAATAAAAAGTGTGAATATGCGCCCACAACGTTTTTCGTTTGTTCTTTAATTTATTATTCATCGAATAAATGTTCACCCTAAGATTACACAAATGTTAATTAAAGTGGACATTTTTTCAAGGTTTCATCGTGGTGATACAGTTGGGCTACAACCAGTTGCTTTTTATGGAAGTGCTCACGCATGGCTGGCATGCAGCTTTCTCTTCATTTTTCTTTTTTTCCCCTTCCTTATTGCAGCTTTTCTCCTAGCTTTCTGAGCCTCGACTCCATTTCAGTATCTCTTCTGTCCCTTTGACACCGTTACTGCCCAAACAGAATCTGCTTGCCATGGCACCCGCTATCTTTCTATCGCAGGTGGCTTCCGGGGTGGGCATGCTCGCGGGCGCCTTCATGGCCTAGTCCGTGGAGGAGAGAGCGAGCGCCAGGCCTTCGTCGACGTCGTTGAGGCTACATTGCCCCACCTGCAATGGCACGCGCCGGGTTCCCTGCCTGTGCTCGTGCTGGTCGGGGACGACAACGTTGGCTGTCGCTCCTGTGCTGGATCAGGCATGGCACCTACAGTAGCTGTGGCGGTTCCGGAACCGGATCCCTCAAATCTTTAGACATTTGATTAAATGCCTAAGGTATTAATTAAATGCCACGTTAGTGGCATTTAATTAATACCCCTACAGTAAAACGTTTTTTTTTTGTTCTTTAATAAAATGGCATTTAATTAATACCCTACAATAAAACGTTTTTCGTTTGTTCTTTAATTTATTATTCCTCGAGAAAACGTTCACCTTACAATTACACAAATGTTAATTAAAGTGGACATTTTTTTTCAAAGGTTTCATTGCGTCGAAACCAGCGGGCTACACCAGAACCAGTTGCGAACCAGTTGCTTTTTTATGGAAGTGAATACACACCTAGTATAAGACCACGAATTCCTTAATGATTCAAAATCTCAAAAATTAGCTTTAATATGTCTTCACTATTGCAGAAGCATGGGCTTTGTTGCAGAGTCAGTATGAGATCATAATTTTCTTAAGGATTCAAAATCTTGAAATTTAGCTTCAACAAGAGAAACTAATTGAAGGTGAAGCAATGGAGATATTTCTCACTAGAATCAAAGATCTTTGTAACTAGATAGCTGCAAATCTGGCTTTACAATTGCAGAAATTGGATGATCCTTATCATAGCAAGATGCGAGTGTTCCTTGCTTAACTTTCAGATGGGACTGGTGGAACACTTGGAAGAAGCAGTTGAGACTGCCTGCCTTATGCAACAGCAAGGAAACCCCATATCAAGGGACAGCATCTACTGTCTCTTGCAGGGATGCTTTAAAAGAAAATACCTGTCATGTGCAAGGCGACTGCATACCCTTATGGTTATCAGTGGACCAGTAAGTGTGTAGGGGGACCGTCTTATTCGCACGTATGCCTCATGTGCAGCTTTTTGGAAGCCCAAAAGGTATGTCACCAGATTTTGGAACCAACTATTTATACCAGAATGGAAGGGCCGTGGAGTTGCATTATGAACTGCAGCAGAGGGGCCTAATGCCGGCTACAGACTCTTGCATTTTGAAAGCATGCAGCAGTATGGAGCACTATATCATGGAAAATTGGACAACTACATGAACTCAATTTAGCAGATACAGCTGTTGGGAGTTCTCTCATTGACCTATATGCGAAGGGAGGGTGCATTGAGGTGGCACAGAGAGTGTTAGACACGTTGTAGAACTGAGATGTTAATGGCATGGGGTGTAATGATTACAGGATATTCTGCATATGGTCGGGGTCTTCGTGCACTTGATCTCTTTTGGCAAATGCAAGTGAATGGTGTAACTCCTACCAAGTGAATGGAGCTATTGGTGAAAATTCTTAGGGAGGGCATCCAGCCAGCCAAAGGTATGTTTCTATGTGCGTTGAAAGCATGCAGAGTGAACCCAGTTGTAAAGCAGGGGAGGGCTACACATGATTGTTGTCTAGAGTTGGACATTTTACTTATTGACATGCACGTCTAGTGTGAGAGCATAGAGGAGGCCCATATACTCCTTGATAGATTGCCAGATAGAGAAGTATCATGGAGTGCACAGATTGCCAGTTACATTCAGCAGGAGGATTTCTGCTCTTGAGCTTTTTGAACACATGCATTTTGAAAGCTTGTGGCACATCAGATATGGCAGGCAGATGCATGCCTAGATTATTAGAAGTGGGCTTGAAATGGTTTTGACCCTCGAGATCTCTCTTGTTGATATGTATGCAAAATGTGGAAGCCTTGAAGAGGCATGCAAAGTCTTCGATGCAATACCCAACTGTGATACCGTGTCATGAAGTGCAACGCTTTGAGGATTTACCAAACATGGGCTTGGTCATCTCACACTAGAGCTTTTTAAGAGAATGCAACAAGAGGAAGGAAAACCCAACAATCTTATCTATGCGTGCATTCTAAAAGCTTATAGTAGCTTGGGGGATTCTTGGCACAGTCATCTGCTACATGATCATATGCTTAGGAGTGGGTTTGAATCAGACTTGGCTATGGGGAACAAACATGTGGACATGTATGCCAAATGTGAAAGCATGGAAGATGCATGTCGAGTGTTTGAAGCACTGAAAAATCGTGATGATATTATATTAGTGCTTTGCAAGCATTTGAAGAAATGCAGGAGGGGCGAATCAAGCCAAACGGGCTTTTATTTGCATGTATTTTGAAAGCATGTAGCAGCATAGGAGCTCTAGGGCACAGCATCCTTGGTGGAGTGGAAACAGATTCAGTTGTTGGCAACAATCTAGTTGCCATGTATGCAAAATGTGGGTGTGTGGAATCAGCCCAGAAAACCTTTGATGAGTTGCATGTTGTGGGGTGCAATGATTGTGGGCTACATGTACCATGGCCAGGATCTCCAGGCTCTGAAGCTTTTCAACAGAATGAATGAGGAGCAATTGATGCCAAACAGTCAAAGCATGTGGCAATGTGAGCTTTAAATCACGGCATGAGAGTGTTGCAACATGCAGAAGCTTACAGTCAGGATTATACTTCAGATAACGAATATTCAGCACCTTGGTTCCTGACGATTTGCACAATGTAGCGGAAAGTAAGAGTGCAAGAGAGAGGGAGAGAGAGAGAGAGAAGAGACAATAAGGCACAGTACACCCGATTGGGTCCCAAATACCCATCTGCTGGGCCCCCACCAAGAATGGTGTACTTGCTTTATTGAACGATGAGAAAACACCTCAGTTCTGTAGATCTTCTCTTGGGTGTAGACTTTTAGCCTGTAGATGATCTGACTCTTGACCTTCAAGCTTCACCTTTGCTTAGGGATTCCCTTGGCTGTCCTGGCCCTTGAATACCTTCAGCACTTTTTGAATTATGAGATGCCTAAATGACTTTCTAGACAATGCTTATATAGCACTTTCTTATACTGGTCGGTGGATGCATACAAGGGATGGCCTGTTGATAAATCTTCCACGACCTGATTTAATTCCCTAAAATAGGCACCTTTTGCTCTGTTGTGCTGGCCGCCTTTTCCTACTGCTTTCCAGGCTGCTTGGCAGCCATTTGTGCACTGGTCGCCTTTACCAGTCTGGCTGCCCATGGACTAGCCGACTGGCTGCCCGGTCCAATGGGGCTGGCCGACTGGCTGGCCAAGCCATAAGGGCTGGCCTGCCTTGCTGCCCGGGACCTTCTAGGCCTAGTCGACAGCATGCCCAGCCATGTTGGCTGTTGGGCATTGGCCATGAGCCTCCTTGTCCCTAGAGTGACCCACAAAGGTTAGCCCCTTCTAGGCAAGGGTCTCAAACCCTTTTCTGGCTGCCCCTTCTACATGCAACTACATGATCTATGTCTCAGATGCTTGATATCTGGCTACAAGCCAAACACCCGGAACACCTATCATCATTCCATGGGTGACTCACAGTACGGACTAGCATTGCTTCATGTGGAGGACTTGCACACCTGACCAAGATCATGTATGGGCTGACCTTGTTCGTCTCGGACTAGGGCTCACAAGGGACCAGTTTCCGCTCCAAGTCTTGCACCTACTTGTACATATATGTCCACGTGGCATCCAAGTGCAGGATGCATGTGGCAAGTGCATGGTGAGATATTAAAGTCTGGGCTTGAATCAATTACTATGGTTGAAAATAATGTTGTCCACATGTATGCCAAATGTGGAGAATTGGATGTGGCTCGCCTTGTGTTTGATATGTCAGCAACCCGAGATGATGTGTCATGGGGTGCAATGATGGCAGGCTATGTTGAGAACGAGTATAGCATGCCTGCTCTTAGGATTTTTACAAAAAATGTGCCACGAGGGTTTGGAGCCAAACAAGACGAAATTCTTATGCCTTTTGTAAGCATGTAGGAGTATTGGAGCGACATGCCTGTTCATCAGAAGCAGACTAGACTCTAGATGTGTTAGTCGGGAGCGCCCTTGTTGATGTGTATGCTAGGTGCGGGAAAGTAGATGAGGCAAACAAAGTGTTTACAGGGCTGCCAAATGCTGATGTGTCATCGTGGAGCTCGAGAATGGTTGGATAGTCAGATGATGTGATTCTCACTAGCATTCTTGTGGCTTGCAGCCATGCTGGCCTACTGGATGGATGACGGCTGTGCACTTTTTGGATCTTCACAAGATTACAATATTGCCCCAAGAGCTGAGCACTATAATTGTGTGCTCGATCTTCTTTGTTGTACTGGACAGTTAGAAGACGCTCAAGATTTGATTCAAACCATGCCAATGCTGCCTACTGATGCATATCTGCATACATGCTCATGTCATAAATCTTGTTGTGTCTAGTGATTGCCAATGTATTGGCAAGATATTGTCTGTAAATGAAGAGACACAGTTTGTAATAAAAGATGCATCCATGGGTAAACTGCTCTTTGTTCCTTGATGACCTTGTATTGGGAAAGGGTTAAAATTTCTAACAATAGTCGATTGTCTTTTGGTGCGCACAAACCACCACCAAGCATAGTTATGGCAAACAGGAACAGAAATGGAAATTGATATAGCATTTTTGAGGATGCAGAACAGAAAACACCATATTAACAAGGTAGATACAACTGGGGAGAGGCAAGGGCAAAGAGGAGAGAACAAAGGGTAGGAAGGAGGATGGAAGCCAGAGGAGAGGACATGTAAATAATTTGATAAGGAATGGGGAGTGCACCGGGGGAAACAGCGAAAGCGTGCCAAAAATGGGGCATTGCTTAAATGGATGAAACACATAATGGATGTCTTCCTGAAGGCCATGCATTTTGGGCACTCCCATAGCTCTGATACCAAGTAGTAAAGCCATCCCTTTGGAGGAGCAAATCACAAGAGTCTTACACATCCCTCATGAAGACCTTTTTGAGGGCATTTTTTGATCTTTGCATTGGTGGCTTCAATAATTACATTAATTTGAAAATTGTACGCCATGTAGAGTTGTCACCTGTGGGTAGTATCTACCCCCTAGATTTGTGGTTATCTCAGTGTTGACTTTGGAGCTTGACCATGCTCCACAGTCTCATTGAGACATAATGATAAACAAGAGGAACTTGATAATCATGTTATAAATTCTTGAAAAACTTGGGCAGGTTACATGACCACCCATAGCATCAGCAGGGTCCTATCTAGGCTGCCCACTGGAGATGGTGACCATCCAACTTTTCACCTGGGCCAGGAAATGTTGTTGTAACCAGTGTTAGTACCAAAGACTGCACGATGAAGCTCAGAAAACATGCTGAGAACCAAAACTGCAAATCTGAAAATGCATCGGGCATGCGTGCACATGATGGCTTTGATGCGAAGAACTGTTTCAGGTGGATTTGAAAATGACTTATGATTTTCCAACAATGTTGGAGTTAGAAATGAGTTGAGATGAACCAGTCAGGCAAGAGCCTGCAAAGAATTTGATAATTCTTGATTCCTTTAACATTTTATATTTCTTATCTTTGCAGCCAGCCATATATCTCATATCAACTCTAGCTATGAAATAACCACTTCAAGACTCATGAAGCAATAAAGCCATGAAACAGAAGCCATTCAATACTCGTGAAGCAATACAGTAATAGAGACACTTAAGCGAAAGGCAGAGGTCCACAACACAGAACACATTTGACTAAAATCTTCAATGTCAAATGGCACACCTGGAAGGATAAACAAAAATGCTTCTCTCATGATCCTTCATGATAACAGTAACTTAATTTGAGGCAAGACATGGGCCATAAAAAAACAGAAGGCCCTGTCGAGATAAGTGCCTCTGCACAGATGTGTAGGCCGCACAGCAGAGCCTTGGGGCTTGCGGGCCATAACATGGTAAAGTGCAGAGCTTTAAAGGATCAATTAGGGGGTGCCCCTTGATCAGGATTCTGACATGAGTTGCGATATCTTCCCTTCCTGTGCTGCAAAGCCTTGCTCTGTGACCCGAAGCCACACGCAAACAGCTGTAAAACTCACAATCAGGCTTACCAGTCCACTAGCCAGACCTATGCCCACAATGGCCACCACTGAAAGACCATGGGTTGTTGCAGAAGGCAAAGGATATCCATAAAGATCTGGATTGCCAATAAAAGAACTGGCATTGAAGCGAGGGGTGCCTGTCGACGTATTGGACAATGTGGTCGGGATGGCTCCCGACAGCTTGTTGTTGGACACATCAAAAACTTTCAACCTCTGGAGTAGCCCTATTTGGCCCGGAATAGTGCCCGTCAGCTTGTTCTGATGCAAATCAATAATGTTGAGATAGGCACAGTTGCTGAGGTCGACAGGGATGGGCCCCTCTAGCTGGTTGTTGGAGAAATTCAAGCTGGTGAGATAGCTGAGGTTGCCAATGTTTGATGGAATGGGGCCTGAGAGCTGATTGGATGAGATGTCAAGGGATTCCAAGAGCGTACAGTTGGCCAGGCTCGGCGAGATGGTGCCTGCCAGGTTTGACGCGTTGAGCGTGATGGAGTATACTCTGTTGTTATTGCAGCCGATTCCCATGAGGTTGCTGGAGGTGGCACCCGTGCAAGGGGTCTTTAAGGAGGCAGCGGTCCAGGAACTCAAGCCACCACTGTTCTGCTGCACCGAGTTCATGAAACCCTGCAAACACATGCTGTCGTCCCCTGGTGCCTGGGCATAGGGTTTCTCTGCAAGTTCTGTAAATATGATGAGAAGAAGACCCAGAAGGAGAGTAGCCTGCTGCATGCACATGGTTTGTGGACTTGGCATGCAAGGGCTTATGAAGCGGCAGAATTATGGGGGACAAACGCAGCTTTCTTCCTGTGTCTCTCTCACATGCTGTGGTCGGAGGACGAGAAATCTGCTCTCTCTCTCTCTCTCCAAAATCAGAAGGTGGAAATCTGCTCCCGCCCCCCCCCCCCCGCCTCTCTCTCTCTCTCTCTCTCTCTCTCTCTAATCAGAAGGTGGAAATTGCTCTCTCTTGTCTCTCTGACTGAATCAAAGATGCATTTCTCTTCCTAAATCAAGGGGCAAACCACCCCCCTGCTCCCATCTCTCTCTCCCTCTCTCTCTCTCTCTCTCTCTAGATAGAGAGTATCCAGAAGCAAACCATGCTTGATTTCAAATCAACTATCAATTTCAGCATGCTCTTCCCGAAGAAGGGAACCTCACGAAGACTTGCCATAGTTTCTTTTACAGATCCTCCGGCCAAACCAACCAATTCTCAGCAGGTTTACTTGCACAAGATGGGCAGAGTCCTCTCTCTCTCTCTCTCTCCAAAAAACACACACACACACACACACCGCGCTCTCTCTCTCTCTCTCTCTCTCCCGCCCACACACACATCAAGAACTCGTCATTGATGAGCCCTAATCTACACAAATCCGTCTCACAGAAACCCTAAAATCTATATGTTTGTAAGTGGGGCAGCCCATGCGTGTGCAAAGGCGTGCGTATTTGTTTGTTTCACGAGATATGGGTATCATGTAAAGACAGCGTGACGAGGACCCCCACACACACACACACACACACACACCCTCAGCACTGTGCGCGCTGCCCCTTACCTTCTTTTGACACAGGGAGGCCTTCTGTCAAGTGCAACCTTAGGAAGGGAGGCCTTCTGTCAAGTGCAACCTTGCACGTTCGAAGTGGCCAGAGTGGGAGGTGGGTCTTGGATCCCGATGCATCTGTAGGCCAACCCAACAACACACACTCTCGTCTATTTCGGTGGACAATTTGCACCATTTCTAATGTCCTAAGAAAATTCAAATGTCACCCTTTTCGATTGAGAAAATTCAAACGTATCGTGCCTTTTACAATTTTGAACATTCAAATGTTGGTGGGGCCTCCCCCTAGGGCCTTCACACATAAGAGCAGCCCAAGGTGGGGAGCACTTGTTCATTTCTAGGGGCAAAAAATCTCCCTAGATCAAGCCCCTGGCTATCAAATTGTCGTACGGCCAGTTACACAAATCTCCCCAAGGACACCCCTTATTTAAAGGTTTATAACACAAATCTTCCAACTGAAGAACTATTAGGCAAGCGTTGGAGGAGTTGCAACCTTTTCCCATGCCCACCTTAACTTGGTCCCGGAACCTTGGAATGCGCTTATTGTGAGAGATAGTAAGGATTTGAATCCACAAGAAAGAATTATGCCTTGTGCAAACCTCAAAAAAGGGCATCCATAAAACTATAAAAGATTGTCCACACCACTACATTTTGTAAACACTTAGTTTTAAGAAACAACAGTGTGCACCCCCCTGCGCCCTTCCCTCCCACTGCCCAACCAACCCACCACCGCACATACAAACACATGTAACCCAACAAAAGCAAAGAAAAGGAAAAAGGGGGAAAACTTACATGCAATAACAAAATAAGTTTAGTAACATGTCATATGACAGACATGGGTAAAAACTAAGAATTTGATAGCTTTTTTTCATTCATTCATATCTTGCAATGCTTGTGGGGAAGAGTCATCCATGCCGGTCTTTGTCTTCACAAGTTTTCTTAGCTCCTAAGCTAGACAAGATGAATTTTATTTTTAAGTTGCACATTTTCCAATATCAAACATCACTTTTGCATGCACATGCATGTGTAGCTATGTAAGCACCTCTTATGTTTTTATCATTATGATTCACCTTTGGATTAGGGTACATAGATCACATGTTTCATAATATGAGCCTTATTTCTATAATATCACCAAAGCTGATATGTTAGCCAAGAGAAATTTTATGCATGGATTTGAACCAATGATTCAAATACATCAATTATCTTTGTTTGAGAAGTATTGCTGCAAAATAAATGAAGAAAAATACCATGATGTGGAAATGTTTGGCTAGCCCTCTTATGTGGGATTTGACCTCCCTCTTTGTAAATTGCTATTAAATTTTGTGGCTACCCCTAGCTAGAAAAAGAATTCAACTTTACACCACATTGTGAGGGGATGGGGTTAGCACTTTCTCGTGGGTGTGTGGACAAGATCTATCAAAAATGCAAATGCAAGGTATTTATTTAAGAAATGGCACAACAAAGCATGGTATACATTTTGGCCATCTTAAGAAAAAGAATGACCACAAGGAAGGTGCTTGGATATAAGATACATGTGACATGTGGTTCCACTGATGCTAAATGAACAACCCTAAATAGGATATTCGAAGGATTCATTGTCCAGACTGCATATCACCACATGCTGGTGTGACTGGAGAAACTTGCCTAGGAGATTCTTTAGAGAAATTTAACACAATATGGAAACCAAAATTGTGGCTCCGCACATGGAATGTGCTAACCACATAAGTCACTCAACATAATGGAAAATCACTTGGAGAAAGGATGCCCAAGAGTAGATATGTGGGCTAGTATAATCAAAATGCTCAGCGATGAAATGAAAGAACTTGAAGGGAGGAAGCCAAAGAATAGAATATCTAGAGCATCTCCATCCATGATAAGAAAATGCAACAATGGATCCAAACAAGCATTCCCCCTTTGAGATCAAAGTGCCCTTCACCCTGAGACTCATCCTCGACACATGTCATGATGTTAGACAAAAGTGAAGAGATTTCCTAGGCGCTTCTCTATGTAGAAGGCATTCTTTGTATACCCCTTTCTTTCTTAATGCTTTTCAAAAGATTGAACTCACTAGTGTTGGATTATTCTAGCATTACAACAAATGTGTGAGAGAAAAATAGTCCTTAAATTAGAAGTAGAGTGAAAGTAACAAGTAAAATATATGTCACCTAGAAGTAGAGTGAGACAAGAAGAGTGAAAGCAATAATGTCACCTAGATGCTTTTCTGTTTCATGTGAAGACTCTATTAAAAAATCTAGCCCCTATCCACATGAAATGAGTTAAAACACCATGAAGTTTAAAAATATAAAAAATGCTTAGGTATCAAAACTCAAAATGGTAGCTTGCCCTAACTAAAATATTGTGCATTTTTAATAGCCTTGGTTGGATTTCCAACATATTACATTACATTCTCCAATGTTACCTTAAAATTTGACACTTTCTATTCGTGGACCCATACTCCCAACAATAACTCTCAATGATGACATTATCTTGAAAATTCAATAATCTTTCACTTTCTCCAAGAACAAAAGTTTTTGTGTTTGTCTCATTAACTTATTTGTTTTTAATCTCAACTAATGGTTATAAGATTTCTACATTTTGGATCTCAAAACATTGACAACAACACGCTATCACATACTACTACAAGTAGTATGTGATAGCGTGTTGGTTTTAATCTCAACTAATGGTTATAAGATTTCTACATCCTGGATCTCAAAACATTGACAACAACACGCTATCACATACTACTACAAATTGCCACCTACTACAAGTAGTAGGTGGCAATTTGTAACTTTTCTAGTTGCGAAAGTATTTTCAAATGTGCTACCCCTTTTAGTTGGTGGGCCATTGGTGGATGAATAGTTTAGGGCCTTTGCATATAAGCATCATAAAGGTATGAGGCCCATCTAGACCACGTGTTACACTTGATCTCCCCTATTGAACCCCCCACTCATCCATATTTTTAGGGCTACTACGTAAACAACCTTACTTCAAGGCTAGTTTGTTAAGTCTTGTCAAAGGGTGGGCAAGGAGTTAAATAGGAAAGTTTATCTTTCCATAATTAACGTATGGTCTAGATGATTCACAGACACTCTACTAGGTGAAAGGCATTCTCTTGGTTGTCAAAATATTTGGTGGTCATACTTGTTTCATCTATCTTTGTCTCTTAAGGGCATCAAAACTCTAGATGTTGACTCATCTTAGAGGTTTTTGGATGATGTCAACCTTAAATAGTCTCTTTTAATCATATATTGTTTTTCTTGGATCACATATGAATGAAACTCTCTTACATATGTTTTTTTATTAGGCAATTCACATTGCCACCATAAGATTGCAGGAGAAGAGAAAACCTCGCTTTCATATATTTGAATTTTTTTTATCCACAATACATGGAGTGAATGATGTGGGTGATTATTATTTTTCTATCATCACACCATTTACATGAAGTAGCATAGATGTAACCAAGTTGGTGACATTTACACATGGCACCAAGGATTCAGATGTGGCTATTAGGGACATATCCATGGTTTGATATCACCCAAAACATGGGATTCACAACCACACACATAACTATGAATACAAATCATACAACTTTTCTTAACAAGGGAGTTGGTCTTTGCAAGGGTTCACGTCCACAAGAAAGAATAGGGCTTGTTAAAAGTTACAAAAAGTCATCCATGAAGTTGTAAAAGAGTGTCTATTGTGTTATAATACATTGGGTAAAGTTTACATAATTTGATTTTCTTATTTCACTTTGTAAAAGTTGACTATTAAATCGTTACTTTCTTTCAAAATTTGGGAAAGATCTAAGACAAAAATTTCAAGCCTATAAGATGTTTAACTTTAGACAAACACATGCATATGACCTCTATATTAAAATCACTATTGATGTGCATTATATTGTACATTACATTATCAAATGTTCTTATTTAATTTCTTTGCATGAAAGTACATGCAAAGACATTCCATTAAACATGAAAATTTACAAAATATTCTTTAGATTACACAAAACAAACCATAGTACACTAGAGACTACATTAGCTCAAATCATGAGAAAAGCAAGTATGATATCTACACAATAGTTTTTAAAAGTTATATCCCATGTTATGACATTTCATATCCATTGATCTCTTTTTTCCCTTATATACACGATATAGGAATTATATAATAATTGTGCTACTAAAAGAATATACACATGATATACTACTACATAATTAATATGTTAATACATATCATCATAGAATACTTATTGTATTATTAATGTATAACATTCAAATAAAATTTTTATTGCATCTTTTATTCAAACTGATGTGTTATTTCATGATGCGCTAGAGGGTTATTTTCTTTGGATTGTGCTTTTATCATTTCAAAGTGCTACAAATTTAATATACCAATACATAAAGTATCATCATAGAATACTTATTGTATTATTAATGCATAACATTCAAATAAATACTTTATTACATCTTTTATTCAAATAAATACTTTATTACATCTTTTATTCAAAGAAATGCTTTATTACATATTTATTCAAACTGATGTGTTATTTCATGATGGATTAGAGGGGTTATTTGCTTTGGATCATGCTTATCATTTTAAAGCATGAGTAAGAAGGTCAAAGTATCACTTCAAAAATTTGAAAACAATATTAAACTCTGAAATTTTAGTGTCGAAAGAGATAGTATGAGTGATCTTATTTGCAAGAGCAAGTTTAACTGAGCTCATCGTGGTGTTTTTGAAGTGATCTCCTCATTGCAAGTTCCATCGAGTTCATATGGAGAATGTAAACATATTAATTTATTATAAATACAAACCCTAGATCTACATAACAATTGGCTTTAAGAAAAGTTATTTTACAAGAAAAGGAAAGTTTAAATATTTCTCCTCCATTGTAGTTAACAACTTCTTGCTTGTCTAGACACTTTTTGTGTGTGTGTGTGTGTATGTGCACATATGTGTTTGTGTGTGTGTATGTGCACGTGCACGTGCACGTGCACATGCACATACACAAGTGCATGATGCATTTGTGTGTGTGCGCATGCATGCACATGCACATACGTGCATGCATGCGTGTGTGTTTGAATTCAAAATACTAGAGTAGGACTTGTAAATAGATCACAATATTAATGGTCACACTAGCAAATCTAAAGAGGAATATATAAGGTTGTAATCCCAAAATTGACTTAATCATAACAACATCATTGTACAAGATCAATCTTTGACTATTTACATTACGAAATGAAATTTTACTCATTAAAATTGCAATTGAAAAGGACATATAAAGTGAAGTAAATAGACGTTTTGCCAGTGGACCAACACTCCAAAAAGACTAATACCTACCAGCATTCAACAAGACACAATAGTTATAACTTAGTGTTATCATTGGTGGGTAGGTAGGCACTCGTACCATACTCCTTAATGTAACACATTTGCACGTGTGGACCAATAATAGTGATAACATGTCTACTAAGATTTATATACTCTTAATCATATACGTATATAAGAATCGTGATATATAAGCTATAAAAAGTTAAGTGTCATTTAAATATAATTATTATCATATAAGGTACTTTCTCAATATGAGCAACCAGCTTATAGTTTATAGACTTTATAAATAAATCCAATAAAAAATGCATGAGTGTCATTTAGATAGAATTATTATCAGATAAGGTACTATCTAAATATTAGATAGAATTATTACAACATAAGGTACGATCTAAATATCAGATAGAATTATTATTGAATAAGGTACTATATAAGGCATTATCTAAAATATAAGCAATCAACTTATAGTTTATAAACCTTAGAAAGGTATCCAACAAAGAGTGCATAATTTGGCATCTTTGAATGAAATTTTACAAAGAACTCAAGATGTTCTTATGCCACTTTTTCTAAACAATAAATTTGACTATTCATCAAAAACATTAAGCACACACCCATGTAAGAAAGTAAGGGTCACTAGTTATGCTAAGCTGAATTAGAAATTTAGGGAAACTATTCCTTCATGCATATCTTTCCAAAGTACCAACCTACATCCACTTTGAAGGTAAGCTCTTACTGCATGTGTGCTTATAGGCTATGGTACCCAACCACCATAAAACTTGGCCTTGCTGACTTGAAGACACAATCAGTATGGGGACATTTAATTAAAAATAATTTCAAAACCTTAAGTTTCAGTCCTAAAAATTATAGATAATAAAAAACAAGGTAAAGTAGTCCTATCTATGTAGTATTAAGGCAAGGATAGAATATTGCTACCTATTTGGTCGTCTTAGTAAAATCATTAGTTCATAGAATAGAGTGTATTACAATCCTTGCTTTTCCAGCATGAGAATATTGGCAAGTTAACATACATACCATGTGTTAACAATTTGATACATATATTAAGAAACATGTTTAGTGTTAACACATGAAGCATTAAATCAAACTATTATAGATAAGGCTAACTATCTAATCCATGTTAATGTTAGGCTAGGGTGCTCTTGTTGAAGTGTATATTGATCTTATGATCCTCTTTATAGTTGTCCACCCTAGATTTTTTTTCCATCTAAGTATCTAATCCTGTTAGGCTAGGGTGCTCTTGTTGAAGTGTATATTAATCTTATGATCCTCTTTATAGTTGTTGACCCTAGAATTTTTTTCCATTTGCCATCTTCTCAGCAACCAACATAGGAGGGTATAGACATTAAAAAAACCCAATTAAGTAATGGGATTAAGATGTGTGAACCACTTTGCAAGTTAACATGGTTTCGCCTCTTCTAAGATGGGGTTGGACTTTATTAAGCAGTTTTACCCTAAGCTTAATGCCAAATGGGGAAGTGATCAACTTTATGTATTATGAGCTCTACCTCTTCCCTACTCTCTTGCTTGGGTAATCAATGGAATTATTCTCATTGGAAAGAAATATGTAAATGAGAGACAACTTGCTATTTTCTCAAGGGATGCAGATTTGAGCGTCTAAACCATTCTTGATATTCACAACGTTGCCAAAAAGATGCTATATTGGTTTTCTATCAATGTGAAAGCATATATAGGATGCACAAATGCCTGGGAGACTTGGGACACCTTGTTGAAGATGTACAACACAAATACTCAAGCTTGGAAGATGCAGCTAAAGCAAGAGTTGTATAATGTGACCAATATAAATGATTACTTAGTGAAGGTTAAAGGGCTTCTAGATGCTGTTGCTTCTATTAGATCACTATAGTAGATGATGATGATATGTTTTTGGTGACCTTGAATTGTCTTGGCAAGGAATAACCAGTTTCAGACTTCCATTGGAGTTTGAGAGAACTTTTCTTGATTTTCAATAATTAATTGCTCTCTTCATCCATGAGGAAATTGCGGCTCTAGAAATTCACATGAGTTAGAGGTAGATCATAATCTAGAGGTCGAGGTCAAATATTATGTCTGCATATTCCTTGGTGGGCATAGCCTCCTACAACTGCTGCTACTCTGCAATGACTTGTTCCTTTCTGCCAACTGCTTTGCTTCCTTCTCCCAATGTTCTGCCTTCCAGGTGGTGGCCTTCAGTACTACCTGCGTTAGACTCCGATCTTCACCTTATGTTTGTTCCCCTTTTTTGGAAGTACGGGTGCTAGGGGACTCATGGCCTACTGGCTGTTGATGTTGTTGGTGTTGTTGATGTGGTTGCTGTTTCTCCCCATCATTATCCTTGTCATCCTCCAAGTCATGGATGACTCACTGGGGTTTGACATTTTCCCCTGGATCTCCACTAGAGCTTGATCCCATATCTTGCTTAGTCTGGCCTTTGCTATGCTAATTATTACTGCTTTGGCATCCAACAGAAGACCCATAACTTCTTCTTCTTCCAGGTTCTTAAGGGCTTGTGCCTCTGACTGTGCTATGGCCAATGTTGTTGTGATGTCTAGCACTTCGTCCTTCAGACCCTAAATTGTGTCCACCCAGACTCTAGTTGACTTCCTAGCCTCTTCCAACTCTGCTCGTAGTCTTCCTATTTGTGCTTGGAGTAATTGTTTGCCACTAATGAGGGCTTTGATTTTTCCTTCATTTAGCTTCTTTTGGTCTACCAATGACCTTTCCACTATGGCTCTCTTCTTTTGCAGCTCCTCATTTTGTTGCGCCATTGACTGTGACTTGTGCTCTAGCTCCTTGGTTCTGCTTGTGGTACTCATTAATATACCATCATGTTGCTTTTGATTAAGTGCACTTAGCTAAGTGATTGTACTGGGGCCTTTATTTCATATTCCGTGTAAGATTCCTCCCTCCAGCTTTTGAGGTGTGCAGGTGTAAGAACCTCCCCTTTTGATCTTATAATTATTCCCCTCTCTAAAATAAAAGAAAGATCCTGTTTTACCCTGTTTTGGCCTGGAGAGAGAAAATGTCTAGAGAGGGAGGTAATTCAAAATTGAGATATTTTTTGATATAAAAATCCTCCTAGTGTCTAAAATGGTTTCCCCTGAAATAGAAATTCAAAAAGAACTTTCCAATGTGCAATTGGAATTAATTGAAATAGGTATAAAGGACCTTAGCCTAAGGGTCCAGATTTTAAAAAAAAATTAGATTATGGTCCAATTAAGGTTCCTATGGACCAATAAGATTAATCCAAATGTAGGGAGGAAATAAATTGAAGAATAAAAGAAAAAACCCCCAAAAATAAGTAAATGCTCACATAAGATGAAGAGTGGACTAAGGACCAAAGAAAATAATTAAAAAATTAAATTTTGACACCTTAGTGTGGGGATCTCCCCTCATGAAGTAGGCACCTTTTTCTCATCATTACCCCCAATTTTTAATCAATAAAATGAGATATTTTCATCTCTCCTCTCTCCTTTTTCAAAACTAGATCCAAAAAGTAAGCTAAACTGACCCAAAAATGGTCAAAAATTGACCAAACTGATCTGGAAAATTCTAGAATCAGTTTGCTTGGTTAGAGGCTTCCTTTTTCCTATAAATAGAAGCCTCCCACTTTGTAAAAGCTTAATGGTGTTTATGCATTGTTACTCTGCTCCTGTCCTGAGCCATCTACATTGAATTTTTTAATAATTCAATTGTTTTTGGCCTAATCCTCTCCAAAGTGAATTGGTGGCCACTATTGCTTCAAACAATAGTAGAACCCTCAATCCCTCAAGCCAAAGGAGAGCTTATAGGCTCCATGTAAGCTAATTTTCTTACTTTGTTTACAAATTTTAATGAAAAATCTATGGTTTTCTTGATTTTTATGAATTGCAGATGATTGAATTAAATTCAAATGCTATGCCTTTGATAAAAAGGCCACCCCCTTCTCTTCTTTACATTGCAACCTTTCTCAATCCTAGAAAGATTAACTAAGTGATTAATAAAACTCTTCTTATTGTTTACTCTCTTGAATTTAGAAAATTATGTAGATTAGAGTTCTATAATTCTAATTTGGGTTAATTAAATTAAATAAAGAAAGATAAAAATGAGAAATGGTCAGCTATACAAAGGAGGTTATGGGAAAATTTTCCAGAATTTCGTGGAAAAGAAAGTTTGTTTTTATGTTATTCCAAAAGAGTAATTCCCACCATTTTTGCATCTAAAAGAAATATTCTGATTACTCCATGTACATATTCATCTATGAATATGCATGGATTTCACTGATATTAATTATTAAATTTGATTTCTATGCATAGAAAGATGCATAAAGAAAATTTTTATTATAAAAGTGTTATTCTTATTAAATTTGATTTCTATGCATAGAAAGATGCATAAGGGAATTTTTTTTATTACAAAAGTGTTATTCCTATTGAATTTTATTTCTATGCATAGAAAGATGCATAATGGATTTTTTTAATTATAAAAGTGTTATTCTTCTTAAATTTGATTTCTATGCATAGAAAGATGTATAAAGGAATTTTTTTTAATTACAAAAGTGTTATTCTTATTAAATTTAATTTTTATGCATAGAAATATGCATAAAGGAATTTTTTTAATTACAAAAGTGTTATTCTTATTAAATTTGATTTTTATGCATAGAAAGATGCATAAAGGAAATTTTTTTATTATAAAAGCGTTATTCTTATAAAAATTTATTTTTATGCATAAAGAAATTCTTTTTATTTTAAAAGTGTTATTCTTATTAAATTTGATGTTATGCATAAAAGGATTTTTTTAAATAAAAGTGTTATTCCCATTGAAGTTGATTTTTATGCATAAATAGATGCATAAAATTTTTTATATCAAAATTAGAATTCTCTTTAATTCCATATTTAAATTCTATGAGTATTTGATAAATGAATAATTAAATACTCTAAGAGAGAAATTTCTATCGTTTTATATTCACACGAATTGTAAAAAGAAAATTTAAGAAATCTATCGAGATTGAAATATTTAGATAAATGATTAATTTATTCCTCATTGGAATTTGTAACTATTTTAAAAATCAGTTAAGTGAATATTCAAAGAAAGAAATTCAGTAAAATAGTAACTGAATTACTAAACCTTTTCGAGAAATAGTTGAGGAAAAATCTTATCCGACTCGAACTGAATCAGACTATGACCAAGACCAAACTCTTTCGTCAGTTTCGAGGAAAGAAGGTGTGACCAGTTTAGAAAAATACACTCAAAACTCTCACCAAATCTGAAACTAAGTTTGAGACCCTTCGAATTGATCTGTGGATCAAGGTTATAGAATTCGAGGAATTTTGGTATGAAATTTAGAATTCCGATCAAGAAGTTTTGGGGATGCTGATTCAAGAAATACTCCCTGTATTCAAAAGAAAATCAAACTGAAAACTTGCATAGAAATGAGATGTAATGTGAATAGATGTGATGAGATGTCATGTGAATCAGATAGATGTGAATGAATGGATGGATGAGATGTCATGTGAATCAGATAGATGTGAATGAATGGATGGATGAGATGTCATGTGAATCAGATAGATGTGATGAGATGTCATGTGAATCAGATAGATATGAATGAATGGATGGATGGGATGTGATGTGAATAGATGTGATGAGATGTGATGTGAATAGATGTGATGAGATGCGATGTGAATCAGATAGATGTGATGAGATGCGATGTGAATCAGATAGATGTGAATGAATGGACGGATGTGAATGTGTATGTGAAGAATGGATGTGAATGTGTATGTGAAGAATGGATGTGAATGTGTATGTGAAGAATGGATGTGGATGAGTATGTGAAAGAATGGATGTGGATGTGTATGTGAAAGAATGGATGTGGATGTGTATGTGAAAGAATGTGATGTGATGTAAAGAGATGTGATGTGACATGAATATATGTGGATGTGAAGTGATAGATATGAATGTATGGATAGATGTGGGTAGTCGCACATGTGAACGATTGGATGGATGTGGATGAATGAGATGAGATGTGTATGAATGAGATATGATGTGGATAGAAGTGATGTGATATAATGTGGATAGAATAAATGTGATGGGATGGTGATGAGAATGAATGTGATGGATATGAATGAATGTGAGTGATGGATGTAAATGGATGTGATGTAAATGAATGTGATGGATATGAATGAATGTGATGTGATGTAAATGAATTTGATAGACGTGAATAGATGTGATGTGATGTGAATCGG
Organism: Cibotium barometz; assembly: GCF_041138505.1. Classification (NCBI taxonomy): domain Eukaryota; kingdom Viridiplantae; phylum Streptophyta; class Polypodiopsida; order Cyatheales; family Cibotiaceae; genus Cibotium; species Cibotium barometz. Next base: position 5,917,543 of record NC_141099.1, read on the forward strand.
GATGTGAATGAATGAGATGTGATGTCATGTGAATCGAGATGTGAGTGAATGAGATGTGATGTAAATTGGGATAGATGTGAATGGATTATATGTGATGTGATGAGATGTGGATATACGAGTGGATTAGATCTGATGCGGATAATGAGGAAAGATGTGATGAGATGGAAAATGATTTGATGAGAATGGGAATACATATGAAGTAAATGAGGATTGATGTGGAACAATGTGGAAAGACGAGAGTTCGTTATAGAAACTGTATTTATGACCTGTTTTTAAATGACTGTTTTATGTCAAGAATGCTAGGGAAGCATTTTGACCGTCTTGTGAATGAGGTCGTGGAAACACTGTGCATGTGGAGGGGAGGAGCCAATAAAAATCTCAGAAAACACACTGCACCATGTAGTGGGTCTACATATGGATGACGCTCTAGACACCAACATGAAGCCAAGGGTAGAGGAAGTGATCCCTAAGACAGGTAACATGCACCAGGTAAAGGACGTAGCAGAAGAAACCCAGCGGGAGCAGTTTATCTTCTTCTTACAGAACATCATGTTTATGGGAAAGCCAGAGGACATGTCCAACAAGAATTATAGATTTCTCAAAGCAGCGGAAGCGAGAGAAAAGATAAACTGGGTGGAAATTTACAAGCAGAACCTGGAAAAGAGGGTAGCCACTTGGGCAAAGGAGAAACAACCCATTGTGGTATATGTCCACCTAAGGGCAATTGCCCAAGCGGCAAGAGCAGTGGACCGTCAGACAGGAGATGTCTCTGACAAGCAAAAATACAAGGAAGTCGTAAGATCTTCAAAAACCCCCAAGGAAACTTTCAGCTTGTTTGAGGACAATGTGGACGATGAGGAGGAGTGGCAAACAAAAGATTGCCCAGAAATCTAGAAAAAAGAGGAAGAACATAGTTAATGAAGAACTGCTGCCCAACCCGGAAGAGGTCAAGAAATAGAAGGCAGAAGAAGAAAGGAAAAAGGAACTAGAGGCAGAAGAAGAAGAAAGGAAAAAGGAACTAGAGGAGGAGAAGAAGAAAAAAGCTGCTCTGCTGAATCCAAAAGAAAGAAAAAAGCTGAAGAAGCAGAGAAAAGAAAGGAGGAAGTAGAATTACTTCATCTATCGTACCATAACAAAATTGAGTCTCATTTTAGGGATCCATCAGTCCAGCCTAACCCCATCCAGTCGCGTGGGAACCACTGTAGTGATGGGATCCATTTAAGAATTTGGTTAAGTTTTGTCCCGGGTACCAGAAAAAAGAGTTCCCACCAAGCCCCCTAGCCGGATATTCATGCAAACTTAAAACTAGTCACACCACTTACACACCCAATATGAAATTGCCTTTTTCACAGATTCAGATGTCTTTAAAACAATCTTTTAATGAAACTATAGTATCACTGATCATAATCCTCCAAAATTAATCCGGTTGAATCCTAATCCGATTGAATCCTAATTTCTAATTTTTCCTTCATCGGTGTACCTATGGCATCATTGGCAACCAGAACGCTCACCACCTATTCACTCAGGGGCCTTTTCGATAGTTCCTAGCTCATAGTACCCGACAATATATTCTCTTATAAAAATCAAAATGGAATCTCTGTTAAAGATCAGCAAGATCAACCAACAGATCCATATAAAAGAGCCATGGACTCATCCGTTGAGGACCAGCAAGGTCAATCAACGAGATCCATGCCCGAATTCAGCAAACAACTCTTACTCCTTGATCCAAATATCTTCCCCAACGCATGTGTGGGTATCTTCGGCAACTCAGAGCCCGAGCACCGTATGGTCAGCACCCTCTAGGATCCTTTGGAGGTCACCTTAGCACTTCACTCATAGGCCACTTCCTTATTCCCTCATCCACTATACTACTGGAAGCTCACCATTTAAATCGAACCGAGGCTGGTCAAGACCTCGGCCGACCTTGCTACGCGAGATGTCCTCCATTGACTCTCCGTCATCTATCTGGGGCACTTGTTGCTCTTGAGACTATTCTACACCTATCTCCACCGAAGGTGGTTGATCTAAAATGATAGGATTGCAGTGGTGAGAGGTTTGGGAATACCATTCGGGCAGGGCTTGAGGGTGGTGTGGGAAGTGGCAACTCAGTAACTGCGCTTGTTGGCATCCCTTCAATGCTCTGTGCTTCTTTCTACTCTAACACCTGCAATAATGCTATCTAACACTGCATCCAAGTGCTAGGATTCAACTTCAACTTGCTAGTGGATCCCCCTCATCTTCTTGTCTTTCTTGGTCCTCTTACCCTTATTCAACTCTTGTAACATCTCTTTAGTTTAATTTAAGAATGCTTGTCCTTGTTTGCAGCTCTTCGGGAATGCTAATAGATGGTTCCAAGGGTGCTGCAACCTGGGGTACTTGTGCTCCCTATGTGCCTTTTGGAACTGGAAGGTTAGCTGCATGGCTGATGAGCACTCTCGTAAATAAGGAGATAGCGGTTACACACCTTGGATTGGTGTGAATTTAGATAATTCTCCATTTCACAAATGTACCATGCCCAGTCTTCTTCTTTTTCTTCATGAACCTTGGCGAGGCGGTTTAGGGGCACCCTGTTATACCTATCCACGGCTTTGACCTACATGAGTATGGACATGGCTCTGCAAGCCTTTTCATCTACTTCATCATCCCATACGTTATCATATTTTTCCCCATTGGAGTTATAAGAAATCCTCTTCAACATGTCTTCCATAGGCATTTGCTTGAAACTATGTACATGTGTTGCAATTGGTGGGGGCAATTGCAGAGCGTTGCATATCAGCTCCTCTATGATGAGGACCTGCTCAGTTGTGCCATCTGACTTTGTTATTGTACCCCGTTTGGTAGATTTGTCATAAGTCTTCAAATGCTCCACACATAAGTTTGTGTTGATAGTGCGGGGGAGGATTTCTACAATTCGGCCAAGCCACCTTTTCTAGCTTGTCTTTAACTTCTGTATCCTCCAATATCTATAAGCACTCTGGGCTATGGTACTGAAGCAAAATATTTCTGTGAGCTATTTGTATATCTGTGCTAATTACAGAGCCCTAAAACTTCTGCACATATGGCCCAAGATAGCCGAGTTTTAGTGCCTTGGGATGCTGTCTTCCTTCTGTCCACTGGCGACCCCGTATATAGTCTAAGTGACGGCCGGATTCCCTTCTACTTTAGGGTCTGATGTAGCAAAGGAAGCCATCTAGAACATTGAAAAGAGCGTCAGTTCATAATGACTAGTAGGAGCTCGTGGTACCTTCTTTTTTTTTTAGTGCGTGCGTGTGTGTGTGTTTGCATACTGATGTAAAGGGTGTTAGTGGGGTGAGAAATAATGGGTTTGTGTGGGAATGAGCTTTAATTTGTAAAGGTGTAGGTTGTGAAATAGCAATGCGTGAGGCATTAAACCATGAGATGCTTAAGATGTGAAGGGATTAGCATATGAGATGGTTAAGACGTGAGATGCTAAAGCCGTGAAGAGCTTAGCACATGAGAAGGTTAAGACGTGAGATGCTTAAGCTGTGAAGAGCTTAGCACATGAGAAGGTTAAGACGTGAGATGCTTAAGCCATGAAGGGCTTAGCGTGTGAGATGCTAACGCCGTGAAAGGCTTAGCACATGAGATGGTTAAGATGTGAGATGCTTAAGCCATGAAGTGCTTAAGCCGTAAAGGGCTTAGCACGTCAGATGGTTAAGACATGAGATGCTTAAGCCGTGAAGGGCTTCGCACGTGAGATGGTTAAGATGTGAGATGTTTAAGCTGTGAAATGCTTAAGACGTGAAATAGCTTAGCACGTGAGATAGCTGATTATTACTTCGTGAGACAGCAGGGTTGGTGGGTCATGATTATCAGTGGGAGAAGAGGGGTTAGTGATGTATGTGTGGTATGAACAACTAATTTCAAGGGTTCGGTGTAGTGTTATTCCACCCAAGGGGTTGGTGTGAACCTCATGAAATAGATATTTCACGGGGTTAAAACTCATGTTCTTGTAATTCGATTTGGGAAGAGATGAACATTTTTACATGCAATGGATGGTGAAAAACAAGAACAAAAGAAAGGGGAAGTAACATATGCAATCAATTGATGAGATATGAATTGATTCAATTTGTACCCACAATGATTATTTTCATACAAACAAAGGAAGGTGGATAACATGCTTCTACCTGAGGTCGCAACAACAACAAGTAAGGAGGGAGTGACGCACACCAACACAGATGCAATTTAACAGGTGATGAAGAGTGATGAATGTAGCAAGATCACACGGAGGAGGTCGAAAAAGAATGCACAAAAAAGGGAAGAAGTAGTATTTATGATTCAGTCCTTGGCCCTCGCGGCCAGCTTAAATGGGAAGACCACGTGTTTGTGACCATTTCACAGCATGAAGTGCTAGAGTTGGTTGATGTCATGAACCATTTTGAAGTGTCTCATGGCGTGAAACAGTTCTGAGTGTTTCACGACGTGAAGTATCCCAGACCAGTTCACGGTGTGAAACTGTCTGATCCCTTATGTATGTAAATTATGATACCCTATGGCTTCCTATATGCTCAAACACTCCAAGGCACATATTATGCATTCAGAGAAGGAGAATAGTACACGTGAAATGAATGAACGTGTTTCACGACATGAAAGGCATACTCTTTTACCTTATACCCACTTACTTGGGGATGGGTACCTATTATGATCCTTATCCATTTACTACCACGTAAACCAATGGGGTACTTTGGAACCTGTGGGTATTTGTTGCTGCAGCCACTTTAGTTTAGAGTGAGAGCTTTGGATTTTTCCCTCCATCCAGTTGAGGAGTGCATCTAATGGACCTATTATGTTTCTTGTGCATGTGAGTGCACGTCTTCTTACCCTGGTCCATAATTTGGTTCAGCTCTTTCTCCTTGGTGGATGACATTGGTGGTGTCGCACTCCCCTATTCACCTGATTGAACAAATTTCTTTCGCCAGACCAATGTTGGTTCTTCTTATCACTTGATTTAGCAGTGGATTGGTTTTATTTGTTCTTGGTCCCTTCTGTTGTCCTGAAGGTGCTCATAGCAAAGGGTTTTGGGTGGGTCTTTGGTACCCATACTGCTACACTCCCTTGATAGTAGCCATGTGCTTCTAGTAAGTCCTTATGAACCCACTGCTTTTGAATACTAACTTGAGTGCAGGCTTGCTTGGAATATTGCTTTCTGTCCTTGGGGTGCTTTCGAGGTCCCTTGCTTGTTGTAGCATAGCTTTTTTGGCTAGATTCCCATGTGTTCTTATCTATATCATAGTACCCTTGGGCTCAAAGCTAGTTTTTGGGAATCCATTGTTGACGTACTGGGCACTTTTACTGCTTTGCTTATGGTTTTCTTATATAAAGATGAGGTTGTGACATGGACGCTTTCTCTATTATGGCATCTACTACTGGCAGCTCCATGTCAAATGTCATTGCTTGTTTTGCTTTATTTAATAGACCCCATAATGGGATAGTGATGGTGTCCTTGCCATTGTTACCATATTATAGTAGTGATGTGTGTGAACACACTTAGGACCGCCGGGGCACTTTTTCCCTCACTAGGAGGTTTTTTCCCCCGTGCATTGTATATACGCCCATTATCTTCTAGGGCTTGTTATCTTTCATTTTTGGCACTCATAATACACTACTGTGTTGTGCTCAAGCTCCCTCATCTTCTTGAAGTTGTGTGTGCATTCCTGCAACCCTAATTCCAACAATTGGTATCAGAGCAGGCTTCCTCCTCCCGGGCAGCATCACCGGCACCTGCCGCTTCATCTCCTCCGATTGCGACGAGGTTTCACGAGCGTCTGCAGGTTAGTATATGCCGTGGGCGAGCCCGTAGGGCTCGTTCATTTCAGAATTTTGATCTGAAGTCATTTCGCCCTCCGTTTTTGCATTCCAAGTACTGCGCAGGCAAAATCGTCCTACTGTGCAGATTTTCTGTCAAGATTAAAATCTGCAGGACAGGTGCCCATTCGTCTGTTTTGGGCTGTGCTACATAGCACAGGTCGATTTTATACAGGTTTACCTCTTACAGACAGCATTTACATCTAGTAGTACAGTCATTGGCCATGGCTGACAACAATGATGTATTCCGCATGTTGGCTGCTGAGGATAAGTTGGATGGCACCAACTATCCATTGTGGGCATATATGATGCGACATGTATTGGTAGCAAAGGGGTTATGGAACATTGTGCAGGGTATTGATGCACGTCCTATTGTGGCTGGGAATGCTGCAAACACATCAGAAACAGGTACTGTTGATGATGGTGCAGGCACAAGTGCTGTAGCAGCTGTTCGAGAACCACCACTTTCAGCAGAGCAGATTCGTTGGGATGGTAGAGATGCGCAGGCTCATGCCTTGATTGCGCTGTCTGTCAAACGTACCATTATCCCACATATTCGCTCCTGCAGGACTTCTAAGGATGCTTGGGATGTACTTGCCACATTGTATCAGGCAAGAAATGAGGCTCGTGTTGCTTACCTCCGAAAACAGTTGGAGAGTGAGCATATGAACGAAGGTGATTCTATGGATAGCTTTTTGACAAAGATCAAGGATTTCAAAGAGCAGCTCATTTCTGCAGATGAAATCCTGTCAGACAGTTCACTTGTGCAGACTGTTTTGAATGGTCTACCAGATTCTTATCAGGGTTTTGCTTCCACTCTTCGCTTGATGATGAAAGGCAATCCCAATGCCTTATCATTTGAGGAGTTAGTTTCTGTTTTGCTGCAAGAAGACCAGTCAAGGCAAAACAGGAATATTATGCGTGTCGCAGATCAAGCTTTCGTTGCTAGTCAGAGAAGCGGGAAAGGTAAAGCTGGCTTTTCTTCTAGTAAGCAGAAATCTGCAAATGCTGCGCAACCAAAGAAGGAAGACAAAGATGAGAAGAAGGGTGACAAACAGAAGACATTTTGCAAGTACTGTAAGGGAAATGATCATGTCATCAAAGCTTGTCCTAAGCTGGCTGCGAAAGAGGCTAAGAAGAAAGAGGCTGGTATGGCTGTTGCAGATGCCTCTCCTTCTAACAATGAATCTGCTAATGTTGTGCAAGATACAGAATGGGCATTCAATGCGCAGTGCAGTTATGACCCATCTTTGCATGACACATGTATGTCTGCAGTAGATTCAGATGTATGGTACTTTGACAGTGGTGCCACTAAGCATATCACCTCGCAGCGCAGTTTATTCACTTTCCTTGAGTCTGCTCCCACAGGGAATACTGTCACTTGTGCCAATAACTCCTCTTATCCCGTTAAAGGAGTTGGACAGATTGTGCTGAATGTTGCAAATTGCAACACCTTTACACTTTTTGATGCATTGTATGTGCCAGGGATCAAAAAGAATCTGTTGTCAGTCTCCGCATTTGCCAAAACAGGTTTGGTTGTAAAATTTGTGGATGACAGATGTACTGTTCATGATCTCTCTTGTGGTGACATCATTGTAGCATCTGGTTCACTATGTCGAGGGCTGTATAAGCTCAATATGGATGGCAAATGTGTAGAGGATTCAGCATGTGCTATTATGGATACGCAGGCTATTTCAAATGCAAAACTGTGGCATGCACGTTTTGGTCATCTGAATTTTGCAAGTTTGCTGCGCCTGCAGAAATCTCAAATGGTGTCTTCTTTGCCTAAGCTTGAGGCACCTGTCAAGCATGTTTGTGAGGGCTGCATATTGGGTAAAATGCAGCGTGCTTCCTTTCCCAAAGATGGATCAGTGAGAGCTGAACGCAGATTGCAGCTTGTTCACAGTGATGTTTGTGGTCCCATGGTTATGGCTGAAAATGTGTCAGAAAGTAAGATGGGCACCCTCCGTTCAGATCGAGGGGGGGAGTATATGTCTTCAGAATTTAATGCATTTCTGGCTGAGCGTGGGATAAAACACCAATGTACAGTGCCGTATACACCACAGCAAAATGGTGTGGCTGAGAGAAAAAACAGGTCTCTCATGGAAATGGCAAGATGTATGGTTAAGAGTCAAAGTCTACCACATGGTTTTTGGCTTGAGGCTGTCATGTGTGCCACTTATGTACTAAACAGGTGTCCCACCAAAGCATTACAGGTTGTCACTCCATATGAGGCTTGGCATAGCCGCAAGCCATCTGTTGGCCATTTACGTATTTTTGGTTGCCTGGCATATGCATTAGTGCCTGTGCAACATCGCAGAAAATTGGATGACAAAGCTGTCAAATGTATTTTTGTTGGATATAGTGCTGAGAGCAAAGGCTATCGTTTGTATCATCCACAGACAAAGCGCATTTTGGTTAGCCGTGATGTTGTATTTGTGGAAGATGCAGTTCAGCCCTTGGTTTCATGTACTAAGGAGACAGATATCAGCTCACGTGATGTCTATGATACATTGTTGCCTCTTTTCAGTGGTGCACAGTCAAGTGCAATACCTCATGAGACAGTTTTTCAGCCTATGCAGGTTTTAAATGATGGCACAGATCAGCCTATATCTGATGCAGATGTGCATGATGCACTTGAGGATGAGAGACAAGAGATTGAGGGCTCTAGGAACATGCCTAGATGGCTGGTGCAGACTTTGCGTGACAGCAAGTTGGATGCCCCTTTGTCTAGTCGCACTCGTTCTGGCTCTCATGGTGCCTCTTATGCGTCAGATTGTTATGCATTGGCTGTTTCTAGTATGTGCGATGAAAGTGAGCCTGTTTCATTTGATGAGGCACAAAGTTCAGAAAATTGGATGGCTGCTATGCAAGCAGAATATGATGCTATTATGAAGAATAGTACATGGTCTTTATGTGACTTGCCCCCTGGCAAGAAGGCCATTGGCACTAAGTGGGTATACAAATTGAAGCGTAAGCCTGATGGCACAGTGGATCGCCATAAGGCTAGGCTTGTTGCAAAAGGTTATGCTCAAGAGAAGGGCATTGATTTTGATGAGACTTTTGCTCCCACATGTCGTATGACCACTGTTCGTAGCATCTGTGCATTAGCAGCTCATAATGGTTGGAATGTACATCAGCTGGACATAAAGACTGCGTTCTTAAATGGAGATTTGCATGAGGAGGTGTATGTATCGCAGCCTCGTGGTTTTGTTCAAAGAGGGCAGGAAAACAAAGTGTGCAGGTTAAAAAAGGCTTTATATGGTTTAAAGCAAGCTCCACGAGCTTGGTATGAAAAAATACATGCATATTTGACTACACATGGGTTTCAGAATAGTCCAACAGAAAGCACTTTGTATGTTAAACGTGTGGATGGTGTACATCTAATCATTGCTCTCTATGTCGATGACATGCTGCTCACAGGACCAAATGAGAGTCATATTGCTGATTTTAAGGCTGATTTGAATGCCTCTTTTGAGATGTCAGATTTGGGGCATTTGCATCATTATTTGGGGATACAATTTAAGCAGTGTGATGGAGGTATTGCTTTGTGTCAGACAAAGTATATTGAAACATTGTTGCGGAGATTTGGCCTTGAAGACTGCAAGCCTATTGCTACTCCAATGGAGACAGGTTTGAAGTTGAGTCTTCATGATGCTGGAGATCACTTTGATGTCACACTCTATCAGACAGCTGTTGGTTGCCTCATTTATATATGCATTACGAGGCCAGACATTCAGTTTGCAGTCTCACAGGTGAGCAGATTTATGCATAGCCCAGGCATTAAGCATTGGCAGGCAGTGAAGCGTATCTTTCGCTATTTGAGTGGTACTCGGCATCTTGGGTTGTTTTATCCCAAGGGGGGATCATTGCCGCCAGATTTACATGTTTTTTCAGATTCTGACTGGGCTGGTTGTTATGACACACGCGTGTCCACGAGTGGTTTTTGCTTCATGCTTGGAAGCTCATGCATATCATGGTTGAGCAAGAAGCAGCCTACTGTGGCCACTTCTAGTTGTGAAGCTGAGTACAGGGCAGCTTTCACAGCTACGGTTGAGTGTGTGTGGCTCAGACGCCTTATGGCTGATTTGGGTGTTGGGCAGCCATCTGCCACCACCATCTTCACTGACAGTCAGAGCGCATTGGCAGTTGCGCGGAACCCAGTGTTCCATGCTCGTACGAAGCACATTGAGGTGCACTACCATTATGTCAGGGAGAGACTCTCTGCAGGAGAGATCAGTTTGGCTTATGTGCCAACACAGGATAACCTTGCAGACCTTTTCACAAAGGCTCTGCCTTGTGAGAAGTTCGAAGCTTTTCGCAAAGCTTTGGGCTTACTCCCTTTTGTGGATTCGTCCACATAGCTAGACACTTCCCTATACATGAGTGCTAGCTCTTGTTCACCGCATCACTCCAGGGGGGATTTGTTACCATATTATAGTAGTGATGTGTGTGAACACACTTAGGACCGCCGGGGCACTTTTTCCCTCACTAGGAGGTTTTTTCCCCCGTGCATTGTATATACGCCCATTATCTTCTAGGGCTTGTTATCTTTCATTTTTGGCACTCATAATACACTACTGTGTTGTGCTCAAGCTCCCTCATCTTCTTGAAGTTGTGTGTGCATTCCTGCAACCCTAATTCCAACAGCCATCATCGAGTTGCACTGCCCGTTCTTCCCATTGGATGTGACAATTACTGGCGCAAATACAGGATCGTCCAAGAATCATCTCTTCCTCCATGAATCCTACAGGCATGACAAATACCTTTCCAACCAATGCATTATTTCTAATAGAAATATTAACATTAAAAAATCCCACAATTTTTGTAGTAGCTGACAAATGCATAGCTGACAAATGCACGTGCTGCGAACTTGTGCATTAGAGGCCTCAAGGTGAGGTTTGCCTCTAGAGCTACCCATGTTTCATAGGAGATCAAGTTATGATTTGATCCCATATCAATTAATGCTATGATTTTAGTGTGACTCTTTTTCGTAGAAACTCTTACACTGATACTACATGCAGGCTCAATGTCCATGTCTTCCTCGTCAAGCAAGGTGAGTAAAGCCATGTTCACATGTAGAATTTTTCCTTGGAGTCTTTGCTTTGCCTTGGCTCCTTCTAGAGCTTATCTAATTTTCTCTTTGGCTAGCTCCTTCTTTTGTTTCAGAAGATGCTCTTGTGCAAGAATTTCCTGAGTAAGGGGTCTGTAATACTTTTTGAGTTTGCTCCCATTGATGTAACCTTTCATTTCTACTCCATCCATGGTTTCGATTTGGGACCGACCCTTGAGGGGTGATCTCGAACACTCTGAAAGGTCCTAACCCTCTGTATTTGAGTTTCTTTTTCTTGGTGCCTCCAACTCCATACAGGAGGACGAGGTCTCTCGTTTTTAGTTCCTTGTGTTTTAGGTTATGGTCAAACCAACGTTTTCTTCGTAATTTCTCGACCATAAGCCCATGTGATGCAATTAGCCTAGTTTCATCAAGTTTTTCCAAATCAACCAATCTCTTGGCTAATGCATTTTCAGTAAGCCTTTCATGTACTGTAATTCGCAAGTTTGGAGCTAAAAACTCCATTAGCATCACTGTATCAACACCATAAGCTAGGTGAAAGGGAGTATACCCCGTCGCTACCTTATACGATGTACGATAAGCTCATAGAGCTGCAGTGAGCTTGTGTTCCCAATTCGTGCGATTGGCTTCTAAGGTTTTTGTCAAATAGCACATAGAATCTTGTTGGTACTCTCTGCTTGACCATTTTCTTGTGGGTAAGAAGGTTATGATTTACAATGTACTACAAGGAATCCTGTAAGTAAGTTTTCAATGACCTCATTAATGAAATGTGAACCCCATCATCACTGACTAATTCAAGTGGGCAACCAAATCTAGAAATGATTTGTTTATATAAGAACTTGAGCATCAACTTGTTTAGAGGCCCTCACCTCTGCCCACTTTGTGAAATAATCTGTGGCCCCACGATCACATATCGGGCTTGTGTGACGGATGTGCGGCTGGATTAATGGGTCGAACAAAATTAATCCCCCATTTCTCAAAGGGTTGTCTTAAATTAGAAGGGTGAGTGGCATCCTGTCTTTTTGTTGTGGAATAACAAATCTTTGACATTCCTCACATCTTTTCATAAACTCTATGGTGTCCCCGAATAACGTAGGTCACCATAGTCCTGTTTGAAGCACTTTGCGAGCTATAGCTTCTCCAACGAAATGTCCTCTGGCTATTCCTGAGTGTTCTTCTTCTAATATCATGACAAATTCATCTTCTTGCACACATCTTCTCGAGATATCATCTTTTCCTAGCTTATATAATTCTCTAAAAATTAATTGATAAGGTGCAGCCAAGTTAATGATGAGTCGGTGCATTTTATCCTTGTTCAAAGGTTGATCTTGTGGAAAATCATGAGCTAGATAGTCCAAATTTTCTTCGCTCCACTTAGGCACCATGTCAAGTTTGAATAGACAAGCATTACGGAGGTCATCATCAATGCCAGTTGATTCTCCGTTTGGAATTCTAGACATATGGTCAGTCAACACATGTTGTGTTCTCTTTCTTACTGTAACTATAAAGTCAAATTCCAAGAGTAGAAGTAACTAGCGTGTGATTCTTCACATGATGCAAGGTTTGTGTTCACCAAATATAATAGGGCATGATGGTCCACAAAGAATACAAACTTGTTGGCCAGTAAGTAATGTCAATATTTCTTTACAACATAAACCATGGCCAACCCTTCACGCTCCGTGTAGTGGTGTAGTTCATCTGTGCATCATTTAGTTGACGACTTGCAAAGCAAATTGAGTAATCCAATTTGAATTCCCCAGGTTGCGCCAATACGCATCCTATCGCAAAATTCGATGCATCAATGTGTACGTGGAATACAAAATCCTAATTGGGTGGCCTTAGAATAGGTGCACTTGCTAGTGACTTCTTCAACTTATCATATACTTCTTGGCAGTCATCAGTCCATTCAAAGACAATGAGTAGTCTGTACAATAGTCTAGTGATTTTAGCATAGAACAAGATGAAATGTCAATAATACCCAACATGGCCCATAAACCTCTATACACCCTTGTAGTTGGATGGTGGGGGTAATTCCAAGATCAATTTTACCTTGCTCTCATCCATGGAAATACCGTTTTTAGACACAATGTTCCCTAAGATTACACCGTGTTTGACCCAAAATTGACATTTTAAAGGGTTTAAGGATATACGATATAATCGACACTGTTCAAACAACTTTGTCAAGCAAGCCAAATGTTTAGTCCAGCGTGAGTGTGCACATAGATCATCAATGAATACCTCTAGCCACTTTTGCAAGTAGTCCTTGAAGGCTATGCACATCAATCATTGGAACATTGTTGGGGCATTCGTCAGGCCAAAAGACATAACCTTATAAGCAAATGTTCCCCACATCTACTTATTATAAGGTTATTGAATGCCACATCATATTGAAGGCTATTTTGTGCTAGTCTTCTGGTGCTATATGGACACCTCATTATAACCTAAAAACTCATCTAAGAAGTTGTAACTTCTTCACCTGCTACCCATTCCAATACATGTTTAGTATATAGCACTAGGTAGTGGTCTTTCTTGGTGGCTATATTGACTTTTTTAAGATCAACACAGACCCTTAATTTCCCATTATTTTTTGGTATGATCATGATTGGTGAGATCCAATTTGTGTGCTAAATTTCATAGATGAAATCCGCATGAGTTTATCAATTTCCTCCTTTACAATCGCTGCATATTTTAGATTCATCTGGTATGGCTTTTTGCCTGAATGGTCTTGATCCGTCCATGATCAAAATCGTGTGTTGGACCACATTTGGTGGTACATCCTTCATTTCAGTATATTTCCAAGCAAAGAAATCATTGAATTCTATGAGGAGAGCAATGAGTTCTTGTTCTTCAGCTGTAGTTAAGTCCTTAGCAATATAGACAGGTTTGGGATCCTCCCTTTTCTCAGCAAGATCAACCTCCTTAACTTAAGTTGGACCATCGTAAGATGTGGAATGGCCATCTTTCTTTACCCTTTTAGCTATTAGTTGGACCACTTTTTGTTCGTCAATATTGTATGTTTTAAAATGGTCAGGCAGCACTGAGAGTAGGTCTGGCTTGTCATCCTCCTTATCTTTTGTCTGAGCCATCACCACCTTAGCCTCGTGCTTGGCTTCATCGAGAGCCTTGTTTCATTTTCTATGTCCTGCCTTCATGAGTTTAGGCACTTTCGTCTCTTGAGGTATCACCTTCTCCTCTCGTTTTCCTTCTAGGGTTATCTTACTCAACTCTTCACCCCCCGGTTGTTTTAAAACTCCTCGTGCACCTTAGTGACCTCGAGATACCTCAACCGTGAGTTTACTTTGTAATAGGGCATTTTGTCGAGTGATATACCTCTTTTGTTACGTAATCTTTTGAGGCATTGGGTGTTGTTGACGGCCTTGTGATCCATAACCGTTTATGCTAGAGGCTTCATCCTCCATTTCTTCTTTTTACATCTACCATGCATACTGAGGTAGTAGGAATGTTCCCTGATTCACGTACTCTGTTCCTCTAGAAGGTGACACATCTATAGTAGCAAGCACATGCATCCAGTTTTCACTAAAATCTGGGGGTGGAAGCGACGCGTACATTGTGGCCTCTTCCTCGTCCCATGCATTCTCCTCCATTCGTTGGCAGACTTGTAGGGACATGGTTTGTTTGGTGGTGACCAAATCATTTCCAAACAATTTCCCTGCCATCGGCGGGTGTGCCTTCCACATTTGTAGATCAATCTTTAGAATATGTGAGTCCCTTTGAATATACACTTGATCTAACGCCCAATCATGCACCAATTTGGCTTCCTTCATGAAAGGTTTGACCAAAATAATGTCATATGAATCCAGTTGGTGCAAAAAGTCCATTACAATAAATGTATGATAGTAGCGGAATGAAAAGACCTTAAGTCTTTAACATTTTTCAATAACCCCATAGATCTTGAAGATGTTCCGTCAGCCATTTTGATGATTAGATTTGCTCTTTCCAATTCTGTTTTACCCCAATTTTCCCATCATTTTATAATGATGCTCACCCCCCTGCTCCTCCATCCAGGATAGCCAGTGCGTGCTTGGTATCCGTTATTGGTCAATTGGGATCGTAGAATTTGTATCATCACTCTCATAATACCGGCCCAGTTGATTGACAGGTATTTTGATGAATCTAGGAGTTCCTTCTTCCTCAGGCACTAGGTTTTTCTGTGCTAGAGGTGACTGAGTCTCCTTTGCAATGGACATTGGGTTTAATCTTCCCTCTACCTAGTCCTTAATATCTACCCATAATGCTAGTGTATTGTGTAACAATGGTCCTAGTAGAATTTTGACGGTGGTAGACAATATGGTTGCAAGATTGCCTATGTCTCTAGGCTCTCTGACAAGTGAGGGTTCCATCCATGTGTTTGTCGCATATTCAACCCTAGGGATTGAAGGAATGGACAAATCTTGCTTTACTTCCTCAAACATTCTCACCATGAGGTCACTATGGGTCCCTTACTCGGATCCTTCTAGAATTGGAGTAGGAACATCCAATTTCCTTTCCTTTATCAGCTTATTTCTTGGATACACTGGATCCCTAGCCTTGTTAGCCCTTAATCTGGCTTCGTGATTTCATTCTGGGTACATACAAAAAAGCACACTCATAAGAGCTCAAAGAACTCTACATGCGGGTTCGGGTCCCCATTGCTCGAGAACTTTTGCACAAGCTTGGAAATAATATGTGGCTTCATTTGGGATGGTTTGGAGTGCCTAGTTCCCTAACCATACCTTGGTACATTTTCGCGGCCATATTTAACATATCCGCCCTTGTGAGACAGCATTTAGATCTGTATTTGGACCCACAATTAGTCTTCGAGGAGCTACTCCCCCCCTATCTATACCTCTTCCTCTTCTTGCATTGGTTCTATTTAATTCAAGTCTATGGCTAGATCCGGCCAACTCCTCATTGCCTTGCTCATTATTAGCGGCTTTAGCCTGCCTTTGTTGGATTAAGAGCTCCATGCCTAGCAAGAATGTGGGATCATTGATCATTTCTTGTATATATTCTCTTGTATAGAGGCAATCCTCACCTTTTGCAAATACCCTAGGTAAATTTTCCTCCTCTTCTTACGTCTCAAGGCTTTCATCTACCCTTGATTCCTCGTTGATGGGTCTCGAGTTGGTATTGTTGCTCCTGTTATGCCCATCCACATGCTATCAATGGTATTTCTAGATGTTTCTGGTTCTTTGCCACGTGATCGAAGTGGAATTACATTCTCCATTTCCTTCTGTTTCGCCCTTTTTCTTTGAGTATCGAGCTCTTGTTTTATTAAGCTCAATAATCGCAATTGTCACTCTGCCTCAACCCTCTTCAAGTCTGTTTCTATTTCCTCTGATGTGGGAAAGAAGACTTGACTTGTCTTGGTCGCACTTTCCTTATCCCTCCTAACCCTGGGGGGGTCGTTCCACTAATCCTCATTGTGCTAGTATACCTAGAGCTAGAAGGTTGGGTTAGTAATTCTGGTCTTAGACCATGTACACTGCTGGTTGATGGGCTTGTGCCCACGGATTGCGCGTCTCTTTTGTGCCATGTTAGAGGCCAAACAATCCTCTGGCCATATCAAAGATTGCACTGGATCTTGCAGGGGAAGATGGTTTTTCTTCCTCTCCAAGGCGAAAGAATTGTAGCCCTTCTTCTAGATGGATTGTTACATACCCGTAACGCCGCTCTACGGGCGTTACCACAGGAGGGGACGGCCTCTGGCTCACCACCCAGCCATAGAGGAAGAATGAGGATTGCCCCTCATCCCCCAGGCTATATAGTGTGTGGCCTGCCATCCACACTAGCCTGGCCGCCCATGACTCCGCATAGGCGTCCTCTCCCACTGAACCCCGAACATGGCCATCCGGTCTGCCGTCGGTCACAGGCATTACAGCCTACGTGACATGGATTCTTCACTACTTGTGTCAATGATGGTCAAATTCCTCCGAGTTGAAACACTCAATTGAGTGCTAGCTAAGTGGCTTGAACCAACACTCCTTTGGTAGGAAGAACTTGGGTGGTTTGATGCACTGTCGTTCGTCGGGAGTAAGTTTGTCTCCAATGAGTTTACCGGACCTCAAGTGTATGAGAGTGTATTTCGATAGAAGAAATTACTACTCCAACATTTTCACTTTTTTCTACCGCGAACAGTCTCTTCTGGCCATAAACTAGCAGTAATCCATGAAACCGCCAAGAATGGTTCACGTCATGAAGTAGCAGAGAGCAGTTCACGCTGTGAAGTAATAGGCAATGGTTCACGTTGTGAACTATTTCTCGCACTGTGGCTTTTGAGGTTTCATGCTTCAATTTTTATAAGCTCAGAATTACTTCAATTTGAGTCAGATAGACCCAAATAGTGCAATTAGGGTACCTCTTTTATAGTTGGTCTAACAACCCTTAATTCGATGAGAACTAGCAATCTGTGAGAGCTTAACTCATGAACTCCTAACACGTGAAGTGTTAAGACCGTGAAGGCTTAGCCCGTGATGTAGCAAGAAATGGTTCACGCCGTGAAATAGAAAATATTTCACATTGTGAAACGCTTCATTGATGTTTCATGTGATAGTATTCTTCAATTTCGTTGTGTCAAATGTGTCAGGATAAGGTGCCCTTTTTTTAGCAAGGTAATCCCAAAACTCCCGGCGCTGATTGCGGAAGGTGCTTCATGTTGTGACGTAGCAAGAAATGGTTCACGTCATTAATCGTTTTCTGCACTTTCACATGTTTAACTATCGCGTCAACATAATGATGTTTTGGAGTGTTATTTTCCTATCCAATCGGTCCAGAATGGTCGTGCTAGGATTAGGAATGCAATGCAAGTTATTAACACAACCAATGGCTCTTTATTTTTATAATTTTTGTCAATTTAAAAAAAAAACATAGTGCCACCCCTACTAGCTCACGGTAGCAAGATTGGTGACAAAAGTATCAAAATTGAAAGAAAAAACCAGTGTAGCTTTCCTCTAGGCTCTTCCAAGTACTCACCCACACATTCAACACACGATTTTTTATAATTTATTCTCTACCATTCAAACCTTATCTACATAGTTTCTTCACATTGCACCTTCCAAATGCAAAGGCAATGGTGAATCTCTAAGAGGGTGGAAGAAACAAAGGTGTTTCCACGGTAGCGGCGCCAAAAATGTTATGGGCTACTACATCTCATAAGAAGGAACTCCACACAACCACAAACAGGAGAAGAAATAGACACAACAAGTGTTGGGTACTTACTAATGCTTCGAGCTCACGTCCCTTGAGGCTCCCCAAGCTCACTTTGGAAGATCCACTCCTTTGAACACAACCTCCACACTGTCATGAAGTCACTCGCACCACGAATGCAAGGTAATCAACCTCTCACTCTCACACACACACATGCATGCATGAAAGAGGCACATGTACTAGAGCACATTCTCATCTCTCTTTCATGCATGCACGCATGAAAGAGGAACATGTACTAGAAAGACAAATTTAGGAATTTTGGAAATTATTCGAGTCCCATTTCTTATAGGATTGGTTGGAAACTCGGTATTTTTGTGTAGTTTGAGCTAACATCTATTTGTTGGTGCACTCTTTGTGCCATTAGATTATATCTTGACACAACTATTTGGCGTATTTGTTTGTAGTTGTATAGATACATATGTCAATGCAACAATATTGGAAGGACAAGGGAAACATGACACTAAACTTAATTGAGATTATACAACACCTTTCATATGAAGAAGATAATATTAAATACTATCTCCACTTTGAGACATTGAAGTAAAAACATGGGCTTTATTTAATTTGCCAAAAGAATTCTAAATATCACTTAAAAAGGAACCTTAGAAATGAGAGATCTCTAAAGGGTGTGGTGTTAGAAACACAAAATAAAAAGTAAATCTCAATGACAGTAACAATGTGCTAAGTTTACGATTGATCCACAGATAAAAACCCATCTTAGACACTATATCAAGATTATAATTCATGATATATATGCTCAAATTTGAGGGACATTGAAGTAAAAACATGGGATAATAATGCCAAAGAACACTTGGAAAAGGAACCTTAGAATTGAGGGATCTCCAAAGAGTGTGGTGTTTAGAAACACCAGAAGCAATCAAATTTCAATGAGTATTACATTCAAGTTTACAATTCATCCAAAGACAAAAACCCTTCGTAGACACTTTGCCAAGATAATAATTGAGTACAAATTGTATCTCAAACATAGCGTTTTCTCATGTATTGCTCCAATACATACAAAGTTTCTCTATCATAAGCTGCTTCATTTACTAAAGTGTTACAAGTATACTCCTATTTGTTCTTTGACAAAACCCTGTGATGAGACCGTCAATAGAGCCTTTGTCGATGAATTCTCTATTTTGGCCACTAGAGCCTGAGATGAATACATTTTTTGTGAGAACCTTATCAATGGCCTCAAACTTGTCAACCTTGCTGATGAAAAGAATAACAGTTGCAATCTCAACTATTCCAGATGTCCAGGCATCATCTTTTTGTGTGTGGATCATGCCAAATTCATAGTGCACCTTTGTTGACTGGCTAGAAATCCCTTCGATAAGCATTCCAATGGTGATGAAATCAACAAAACACACAAGAATATATTCATATTGTGAGTTTAGTGTGTTCAAAGCAAGTGCCAACTTGGAGAAAAATTCTGACGAGAGCTGCTCCTTTGTACCATGTAGGTCCATGATTGCTAGTTGAAATGGTACATGCTCTTCACTACAGAAGGCTATAATCTTTGTCATATCAAAACCCACCCCCCTAATTGTCCAAGGAATAGACTCTTGTTGAGATACAATACCCATAGATGCTCTATATAGGTGATTGAGTAAAGTTACTACACTTTTTGGAAGTGAAGGATTTTTTTTTGAACGATTGAGAGAGTCCCTAACAAAGGACTGGCTATAGCTCCTCAATTGATTATACTCATACTCCCCTAGCTTACATGTCTCACACACCTGTTCCCAAGTCATCTTTTCCCTTATCAGATCAAAATAGAAGGCGGTTATTGCATCTTTGAGCACTCGATCTGTTTTTAGCTTCCAAGCCATCTCCTCCATATCCATTCCTTGATGGGTTTGCTTTCCCTTCTTAAGCAATATTCTCTTGTCAAGAAGTGCTGTTTGAATGTCCAAAACTTCACTCTATTGAAGGCCTAAAATGCACCTAAACAACGTTGGGCCTAGCGTGACTGTTCCTCCTGGTGCCTACTGAATTTGCCCTCTTCAAAGTTGAAAGTTTGGGATTTTGATCAAGACCTTTAGTTTGAGTTTCTCCCTTTGTATTTGGTAGCAAGCCTTTTGCATATAGCATCATGATCTTAACCCAATTCTGCCATACATCATCATCACATAGAAGCAAGTGTAAATCATTTTTGACAAAATTCTTATGTAGTGTATGCTCCGTGGTCTCCACAAAGGCCTGCAAAGTTGCTAAGTAAGAAGTTAGCGCCCTTACTATAGATATCACAAAATATTAGGAGGAATCATGCATCTATGGATTTTCAATCATTTAGAGTTTATGCTCAAACTTGAGTTTGAGCCTCACTTGCCAATGCTAAACTAGTATATAATGGTGATGCTCAATCTTAGGTTTGAGCGTCACCTCCGTATGCAAATATACTTAAGTTTGAGCTACACCATCACAGAGAGATGAGGCTTGAAGTTCAATTTCAAACCAAACTATTAAGTTTATGTAGTTTGAGAAGAAGCCTCACATGCATCTTTCTTATGCTACTGCTACACTTGAAACTATAGATCCGTAAAAGATATTATGAAAAGTAAAGAAGAAGTAATGTATGTCTATGATTTACCAAGATATAGCAAAGAATCAAAAGAGTACCTTCCAAGACTCGTCCATCTTGGGTTGATTGACAGTAGGCAAAGGTTTACTAGGACGATCGTTTGCATGCCATTATGCTCGAGCTTGTAGAAGTTGATCGAGGAATGGCTCCTTTTGCATTGACTTTGCAACAGATAAATTTGCATCCTTGGAAATGTCACGAGAAATCTTGGACGGGCAATTTACAATTATCTTTGATCTCCCGAACCTAAATTGCTGACACAATTGAGGGGTCACTTTAGCCATATTTAGAGCCTGCAAGCTTTTTGTAGCACTAATGGAGTGTTGACCAGAGATAATCCAATATTCAACTTTATGAATATCTTCTTTTGTGATTATCAAGGGGTTGTTTCGTAGCACGATTACAGGGCATCAAAATTGCAAGTATCTCCTCTTGCTTTGGGTCCTCAATAAAGTCTTGGGTCAAAATACAAACCCAATCCTTATTTAACCTTCTACACATAGTTTGAAGGAGCAGGATAACATTTCATCACATCAATGCTGAAGACCTCATTTAGACCAAAGGGATAATATCCCTTCTTTATTTCTAATGAGATCATTGCTTTGTTGCCCTTGTTTGAAGTCTCAACCTCCATTAGCTCATCATCGAACGCATCTATCTCCTTTGAACCACTTGCTGGTTCTATCCTTTGCCTCTTTGAAGAGATTTCTTGAACCTTTGTAGAGTGCTTTGCCTTTCTCTTCTTTGCAAGTGCTTGCTCCTCTTCTTGCACCTGAGAGCCTGCCATGTCTTCAGCTGCTATTGTGCTTACATCAAGGACTTTTGTTTTGTCACCAACATTTCTAGATGCTTCAAGTGCACTCTTCACTATGGCCCTGCCTTTTTTCTCCACAATTTTCCTAACTTGAGTGGTTGTTGTCTCCTTTTCATGTATGGACTTTTTTCGTGAATCCAAAGCCTTCTTTGCATGCCTCACCGCTTTCACCAGGTCCTCCACATTATCCACCCCTGAGTCTTCTTGATTGGAAAAGTCAATGATCTTCAATCCTAGCTTTACAATAGAATTGTCCTTTCCTAGTTTACTGCCCTACATGTCTGCCAAGTGAAAAGTGTCCAATGATAAGCAAAACTTATTTGCTTTTGTAGTTTCTCCTTCTAGCAATACATTGCATGTGAAACATGGGTTTGCTCTTACATCCACCACATCATCCTTAGCGCCTACCACAATCCCCATATCTCCATATGATGTATCATCTTGAGACAGAAACAAATAGAGGACTCCTTTGAAGTTTGCACTAGCATCGTAGCTATCCACAAACCATTTTACTCCTTCTTTGTTACTCAATTCGAAGGTTTTATCCACCTTAATTCTAGGAGTGACACTTTTAGCTTGAGTTGTTATTTCGAGAGCATCCAGAGTAAAGATTGGTGCACCATGTGGTTGCAAGGTAGCAGGCGCTCTGCTAGCTTCCATTCCTGTGAAGCACAAAAAAAGTTTTAAAACCTTAGAAAAAAATGGATTTAAATGCTACATATCAAATCAAAACCTATCAAACTTAAGAAACTTAATGCATGCTACAATTATTGATGCTTCACTTAGTTTTCTTGAATAGCGGGGGCCTCACTTGCATTTACTTAATCCATACAGAAGCTCCGGAGCCTAGATCCAAGTTGTGCACTCATATGCTAGGGGTACGCTAGCATAGAGAGGCAAGACTCAAACTCAAGTTTGGGCCTTAAGGCGAAGTTCCATGTATGGGAGGCTTGAACTTAAGCTGGAGTCTAGATCCAAGTTGTGCACTCATATGCTAGGGGTACACTAGTATATTGGAGCCTTAAGGCCAAGTTCCATATAGGGGAAACCCGAACTTAAGCTAGAGCCTAGATCCAAGTTGTGCACTCGGTACACCAGCATATAGAGACAAGGCTCAAGTCCAAGCTCAAGTTCGAGCCTTAAGGCCAAGTTTTATGTAGGAGAGGCTCGAACTTAAGGTGGAGCCTAGATCCAAGTTGTGCACTCATATGCTAGGGATACGCTAGCATAGATAGGTAAGGCTTGAACTCAAGTTGGAGCCTTAAGGCCAAGTTCCATGTAAAGTTAAGCATGGAGAATGAGCCTTAACACATAAGTTCCATGTAGGGGAGGTTCGATCTTAAGGTGGGGTCTATATCCAAGTTGTGCACTCAGATGCTAGGGGTGCACTAGCATGGAGAGCAAAGGCTCAAACTCAAGTTCGAGCCTTGAGGCTGGAGTACACTAGCATGGAGAACAAAGGCTCAATCTAAAGTTCGAGCCTTAAGGCCGGTGTACACTAGCATCGAGAGCAAAGTCTCCAACTCAAGTTCGAGCCTTAAGGCCGTACACTAGCATGGAGAACAAAGGCTCAATCTGAAGGTCGAGCCTTAACACCGGGGCACCGTGCCTCCCATGAGCGTTGTCACACCATCGCGTTGCACTACGGGTACTTGTCCCTTCTCTCACCTCACTTCACTCACACACACTCACTAGCATATATTAGGGAGAGAGATTAGCAAGAGAATTAGCAAGATCAAGACTCAATTGCACAATGGGAGAGTATCTTGTATTATGAGAGAAATTCACTTATATACATGGCCATAAGTATTCACACTCACTTAAAATATGGCCGACGGGGCACTTTAGGCTCATAAGAGGCCTAATGCTATTACAATGACTACTCTCATAATATATCCAAGAAGTAAATCACTTAGGACTTCATCCCTATTGAAGCAGGAATCGCCATAAATACTCCGGCACATCTTTACGGGCGTTCGTCCAAGTTATAGCTTTGGACACTATTGCTTCATATCTTGAATGTATGACCCTTTGATGTATCTACCATGTGACTCCTTGATATAAGATAATGGTGGTAGCTCTTGTTAACCCTAGAATTGGGTTAACAGTGACTGTGGGTATAAAAGTATTCAAACTGTGCAATCAACCACCTTGTGCGGTCCATGACAATAGAAACACTGAAGTTTTCGATTAACTGCTTCTTGAGCAGTTTCTACTCTTTGGATTGTTTCTATCGTTTGGACTGTTTCTGCTTGGTGCACGACAGGAAGATGAAGGTTTTGAGTCAATTGTTGATGAATTGGACACTTTATAGTATCATGACCAAAGGATTTACAATATATGCAGTACAGGAAAATAGGTGCCTTGTATGCACAATGGGGATTGGGATGGTCATAGGTGCCTTGTATGCACAATGGGGATTGGGATGGTCATAGTGATTGCACTTAACACAAGGCATTTTGCTCCTCACTTGTAGAGGAATTAAGGATGTTTAGCTTTCAAGGATCTTATCCTCTCTTAGAGATGTCGATTGAAAGCTTTTAAGCAAGGCTGCATAGAATTCAGGGAATGACAATTTCGAGATCGATCATTCTTTTTCCATTGCTTCACTTGGTTTAGATGAGGAACATCTCGTAGTATATCATCTTCCATCATGTTGTCATCTAAATGTATTACTTCTTTACAACATTGATCAAATGTTTCGGGATTGGATAAAATGATCAAGTTATGTAAGCTGTTATTCTTTAAGCCCATCATGAAGCATCTCTTCAATTGAGAATAGTTTAATTTTTTCCATGACTCACATCGTGAGTCCAAGAGTTTTATCCGAAGGATAAAGTCTCTAATGGTTTTATTTTGTTTACGCTCAATTGAATAAAGTTCTTTTGCTGCACTCTACCGATCACCGTCTTGAAAAGCCGTGGATAAAGGCTTTTTTCAAGATTTTGAAGTTGGTCTTGATGGTCGACATCAATGTGATGAACCATCGACTAGCCTTTCTCACTAAGCATAGATTCAATGCATGTACCTTGGTGGGGTATTTTGGATTTCCAAAGGCTTCACATCTCTGTTCAAACATTTGAATGAATTGAACATGATCAGTTGTTCCGTCGTATTTGCCCATAATTTTGGAGATCTGTACGGCCATATTTTTGTATGTCACTGAGGCTGTATGTGAGTGCTCTTGGACTAGTCAGTATATCCAAGGTGTGGGCATCCAGGGGTTGGAAAGGGTTGATACCTATAGGATTTGTGGAAATGTTAGGTAAAGGACCAAAGCCCGGTGAGATTGAAGTGACAAGGGATGCAAAAGCCGATGACACTCTTGTTGTTGGCATGGTGAATGGGATTGGGAGGTGCATTTGCGGCATAGATCTCAATGGCTTGAAGATGTCAGACATTGGGTTCAGTCCGTCTGTGAGCCCTAGTAATCCCTCTATCGTTGTCATATCTTGACGTTACTAATTTCTCCTTTAATGAGCAAGCACGTGTTTTTTTTTTTTGCTTTTTAGATTTTCTCACAGCCCGTTTACAGCCTCAAGAGGCCTGGCATACTTTTCATTAGGTCAAACGAGTTTCTGTTTTCCCTAATTAGCTTAGATGCTACATGCACGTGAATGACCTTAGGGATATTTTTCCGAAAAAAAGTGCATGCTAGTAACTTCCCAGATGGAAGAGTAAATCCTTAAACCTATTTTCCATCATTGTCTCAAGACGGAAAAAAATTTCCATGAATTTTTTCCTGGTTTTGCAGCACCTTTTTGAGGGTGTTCCAAAAGGAATTTGGAAAAACTCTGTATGAGAGAGTTGTAGTATTTTTGGAGTAGTACAACTTTGTCTCTCTACGTCGTTTGTGATTTTGTCATTTAGACCCTCAAAAACTAGCCCAAGTATAGTTCGCAATCGTTTTCACACTATTTTTTTGTACGTTAAGAACCGTTTTGTCTCGATTTCTGGGTCAAATTTTGAGCCTTTGCTCGGAGGCCAAAACGATCGATTTTGACTTCAGACGCGGTCAAGACCAAATTTGAAGAGCTCGATGTCAGCTTTCCAATGAGTACTAGAGCGCTTTCATCGGATTCACAGTTGAGGAGATACAATCCTCCAAACAGGGGTGTTTTTTTTTTCCCGACGGACCCCTTTCACGTTGTAAATTAGCAAGGTGCAGTTCATGGCGTGAAGCGGGTCGCGGACTTCACGGATTTTATCAAAATTGATTTTTTTTTTTGAGACTGTTTCACGACGTGAGATACTTAGTGTTTCACACCGTGAAATGCTTAGGGTTTCACGCCATGAACTAGATCTTCAAACAAAAAAATTAAATTTGATTTTTTTTTGCGTAGGGGGACTGTTTCACGCTGTGGAACACCTAAGGGTTAACGTCGTGAACTGCTTAGGACGTGAGCCGATTTTTGAATAAATTTATTTTTTTGGGGGGCACGGATCCCTAGGGCATGAACCTAAAAGACATGAGTGCATAAAATGCATTATTCACGCATGAACCATTTTTTTATTTTTCTTTTTTTGAGACTAGTGGGAAATTCAAATTTCCTTGTTTGGGGGGGGATTTTTTTAATTTTAAATTAAGTCACACTGCATCTTGTATATGATTAGTCATAGCATTCGACATGCTAATAGAAAACCAATACATCACTTTGATGGCTCTCTCATGCCATGTCTTAAGGGCTTGCACCTGTTGATAAATGACATTTTCTTTTGGAAGCTCTAGCTTCTTCTTGTCACCTAAAACAAACTCCCAATATCCTTTTTCCATATCAAGAAGTTTCTCATCCTGAACTTCTATGCTTGGAAGTTATTCTTATCTAGCTTCTCACTCATAATCTAGGATAGATTATCAGATATGATTAATTGCAACAACTTATTAGATAGTGTTTGCAAAAACTTTTGCACTTATAGCAAGTTTATAATCTCCAATAGAGTCACCTTATGCGGTACTATAAACCTTTTATAACAATTGTATGTGAACCAGTCACATAAACATACATCTGCTAATAATCTACAAATCTCAGATTCTTTGCATATAATGTCCTACAACCAAATTTTAGTTGTAACTATGCACTAAACCCATAAATTAGGCATATTAATTAAAATCGACACTTCTACATATTGCCTATGAAAAAATTACAGAGCCAAAACAGGGCCCAAGATGGCCTCGAATCTAAAAATTTGATAACCATGGGATCCTACGGACCATGCTCGCACAATATAATTCCCCCATACTTCACTGTGAAAGTCAGCTCTAGCTATGACATTGCACTTTAGTGTTGTGCCTACTACTCTTGTATTTGCTTTCCAAATCAAAGGAAAAGAGATGGAGTTACCCTAACTTGTGTACTGCTTCCTTTGTTTGCCTTTAGCTTGCCTCTTGAGCTCTCTTTGTGAACATGCGCTCTGATACCATGAGAAGAATGTGAGGGAGAGGGTGAGCTTGAGCTCCTTATAAGAAAATACAAATACACACAAGACTAGATAAGCACAATAGAGATGGATGGTTGATCTAGACCTATTCACACCCTACACTTCAAAATACATAAAAAAACCCCTTTGAAGTGATGGAAATAATGTTTGGATAGCCTTTAATAGTCCATGTACTACAACACTAGCAAAGAAATAAGACATGGTCCCTGCTTCAAACTCAAAAGCTAGTAAGAGGCATGTGTGGAGAAGTTATAGTCTCACAACATGTTTGCTTTATATGTACAAGCCTTATATGGCTAGCTTTTTCATTACAAAGGTGGGCCCCTAGAGCTATATGGAATGTGAAATACCTAAGTTAGAGTGGGGATTACAAAATGTGTACAGAAAAGGAGTAACAACTCCCTTGCATAGTCTAGATTTCATCCTCAGAAGCATTAGTGTAATGCAAATGATGTGAATGAGAAGTTTTTAATAGCATCATGTCGAAATAGAGGATTTACAAAAAATGGCTGGAAAATATTTGGCATGGCACATTGGAAAATTTTTGTCATAAGTCCTTTGATGTTGGGAAAATGGTGGTAAGTAATGAGTGTGCTTATAGTAGCAGTAGATTTGCCTCAGAGTTAAGCCGATGGTAAAATTGAAGGCCAATTACTGTTGTCAGAACCTTTAAGACACTTGGAGAAGGAATTCTAATTTCTCAACAGAAAAATTAGAGCATAACATATACTTGCATAAATTAAAGACATAAACCTTACTAAACCAAATAAAATAAACAAGAGAGAGAGAGATGGAGAATAGAGTAGAAATCACCATCGACACAACATTGTGTTGAATCTCCCCTAGGTGGAGTGTGGCACTTGTACCACTCTCCCATATTTATGTGTAATAGAAAAATTGCTTTCTTTTCAAAAAGATAATTCCAAAAACAAAGTAGAAGCAAGTGCTTTTGAGTTTATTAGCATGCAAGATCTACAAAAATATAGCAAGCTTTAATATAAAGTCTTGGGCCTACGAAAAGTATAAAATACTATTTGGTATGTACAAAGCTATGAGGCATTAGCCTTACAAAAATAAAGATTCCTAAATATGAAAGCATAAAAGGTGTTCACATGTCTTCCAGTGGTCCAACACATGTTCCACCTGTGATTAACACATAATCCACCACTCAATCATTGCCTTCGTCCAAAATAATATTAGTTAGTGCACACAACTAATTAAACACATTAATCTTGACCATATCATACCAGCCCACATAGCTCATTAAACACATTAATCCTAGTAGACATTATACTAGCACATTATACTAGCACACACACATTGATTAAAAATTTTTAATTCTAGTAGATGATATAAAATAAAAGGTGCATCCAAAATAAAATATCCTGAAATAAAATAACGGGCGTCCCCATAGAGGTTATAGTTACACTTCACTTTCATGGTAAATATGCCATCCTTGTCAATGTATGGAAGATCTTATAGATGGCTTAGGCATGCAAGTCTTTAGAATCCTTCTGCTCACCCATGAACATGCTCATTACCTTGAGTATCCACTGTTTTGTTATGGCTTCACTCGAACAGCGGAGAGGGGGGCTTTGGAAAAATTTTCAAGAAGAATTTTGTGGCATGCCTCTCAAAGTACTTCTACCATGAGTAGATCCTCTTAATTGGCATGCATTGTGGACTAATTCTTTGTTGGGTTGGTGTTTTGTGGTATGTATTCCTATACATGGGGCCTTTGGCAAATCAAATGAGCCTCCAAGCTAGCTGATTCTCCATGGTGTTTTTTGGTGAAGAAGTTTTCTTTTATGGATTTGTGGTAGCCAGCCTCTCATGCTCTAAGTGGTCCATGTTCCATTGCCACCACTTGACTCTAGGTATTCCTTCTTCAATGAGCTCAGCTCTATTATATAGAGTCGTGTGGGAGATTGTAGTCTATTAGCGGGCTATGGAAAAAATGAAGTTGTTGTACCACTTGAGGATCTCATTTTTTCGAAGAAGGTTGACATTAGAGTTTTTGGACTCTGATATAGAGAAGTAAAAATCTTGCAAGCTCATAGGCCCTGCAGCTATGCCATCTCTCTTGTTGGCAGTTTCCCATGCCCTCAACCCATTTTAGATCTACCTAGCATACAACCCATTTTAGATCTACCTAGCATACAACCCATTTTGGATATACCTACCATCTGTGTTGTTGGCAGTTTCCCATGCCCTCAACCCATTTCAGATCTACCTAGCATACACCCATATCTATCAACACCCTAGATGTGTATGTGTATTCTTTAACTGTAAGCTGGCTCAATGCATTCTTCATGTAAATCTATCAGTGCCTTTTCACTTTAAAATACCCATGCAATGAAATTTGTATTCTTTAACTGTAAGCTGGCTCAATGCATTCTTCGTGTAAATCTATCAGCGCCTTTTCACTTTAAAATACCCATGCAATGAAATTTGTTATCATGAGATGCATTTCATCTTGATATAAAAATGGCAAAGTTTTGTAGGGCCACTATCCCTTGAAAGAACATCATGGTTCCAGTGCACCTGGGGTACCTGCCTGCATAGCCTAGAAAAATGCAATCGAGAGAGGGGCTCGTCGAAGCGACATCCCTTGGAAAATGAATGCAAGGCTCAAGTTGTATCTAATCACATACATTCGATTGTGTGGGCTCTCACTGTCACATAGGAGGTCAAGGAGTATTAAAGCTACATCTTTTAAGGCTGTATTCCTCTCCTTATGACTGTCGTAGGAGTGCTTAGTGTTGAGGGGTCCTTGACTTGTTTTTGTGCATCTTTTAGAAATTGCAACCCCTCCTCCAAATCCTTTGTATACATCCTTGACCTTATATTGTGTTGTTGTAGCATATCTTTTGTATTGTCCTCTAGGGTTCCTTTCCTTTTAGCTATTTTACCTACATTTCGCTAGCCTTGGAGCGCGCTTCTCCCAAATCTATGTTGCATTTGTTAATGATGTAAATTTTTTGCTATAGAATCTTGTTGGACTTTGATAGGTGTTCTTCCAAAACAAGGCTATCTTGTGCATGAGCTTAGAAGACACTTTCTCTTTTATCTCTACCTCTGATAGGTGTTCTGGGCTATCTTGTGCATGAGCTCAAAAGACACTTTCTCTTTTATCTCTACCTTTGCTTTTAGCTATTACATCTAATCTTCAGGTATAATACTTTCCATGTGGAGGGCCTTGTTGCATGCCTCTACTCTACACTTTGTGCACTTCGTTCAATGCAAAAAAAATATGCAAGCCCAATGCATTTCTACAGGTTTGCCAAAGTTCAAAGTGGATGGAATGTACAAAGTATGTGAAACATGCCAATGGGAAAATAGTCTAAGCATGTGAGATAAAGACCTTTAGATGTAGTGCATTCTAATGTTTAGGGATCAACAAAGATGACATCAATCAAAGAATGCCACTATTATGTATCTTTCATTGATGATCACACTAGGAAGGTGTAGGTATACTTACATCATGAAAGAGAAAAGTGAAGTGTTTACGTACTTTTAGAGCTTCAAGGCTATGGTTAAGAAGGAAAAAGGCATGTACATAAAATCAGATGGTGGGGGATAATATTTCTCCAATGAACTCAGTGGTTATCTAAGAGAGCATGGGATAACACCTCGAAGTAAAATGGGGTTCTAGAAAGGAAGAACATGTATATTACAGAAGTTACCTATGCATTAATGAATGAGAAAGGAACATCTCACTAATTATGGGATGAAGAGCAATAACAACTACAGTTTATATTATGAGCAGAACCCTTAGTGCATTGATAAACGAGAAAGAGTGCCTCACTATTTTTGGGCTAAAGAGTAATAACATCTGTAGTTTATATTATAAACAGAACCCCCATTGTAGTAGCAATTCAAGGCATGACACTTAAATAGAAGTTTAGTAGTAGAATACTAGATTTAGCACACTTAAAAGTGTTTAGGTGTATTACCTATGTGTTAAAACCCTAAGATCTCTCTAGATAATTGTTATGCATAAACATGCATTAATCAAGCATAATCTCATCCACCCAACCACCCCCAAGCCCAAGGAGGAATGCACACATGAATTATAATGAAGTACATCATACCTTTACCTTGATGTTCCATACCATCAAGAGGTATAACTCCAATCCAGCAGCATGTAGCTATAGTGTGAAATGGTAGGTGAGTAGTTATGATCCTCTACACAAGAGAGCATAACATAACCTAGCCTCAAGATAACATCAAGAGACCATCCCTTGAGTATGCTCCATGCCGCCCCTATTATATAAGAGAGCCCTCAAGTGACTCTTGACTCTCCATTTCCCATGTGTGACCCTTGGATGCCTGACCCTAACCTTAACCCTTAACTTAGTCCTAACCCATGCTCCACTCGAGCTTGTTCCCATGCTCCCATGCTCACAAGCCTAATGTGGGTTAGCCTCCTAGTATATGCACACATAATGTGCATAACTTCCCCTCTCTCAAAACATTGCACTCTTGGAATGAAAAGAAAGAAATATGCGCTGAACATTCTCAATCGACTCCCAAGTTGAATCTTCTATTTCCCAATCTTTCCACCTAAATTTAACCACAGGAATTAGTCAACTATAAAGTTTCCTTTCCCTGAATTCAAGTACCTTATCAGGTTCATGTGGAACATAGGATAAATCTTCGACTTCAACGAGTTCTTGAGGAGTAACTATGTCATCCTCACCTCCCAACTTCCCTTTCAATCTATTGATATGAAAGACTGAATGAACTCTAACATGTGGAGGTAGTTTTAGTTCATAACAACCGTGCCAATCCGATGTATAACTCGAAATGGACCACAATATCTAGGAGAAAAATTTGAGCATTTTCCTATTAACAAAGTCTGAGAATCTTTAGGAACTTTAAAATAAACCAACGCTCCTGGTTCAAAAAACCTAGGTGAGCGTCCTCTATCAGTATAAAACCGTGCCCTATCCTGAGCATTCCTGATAAAATCCTGAGCTTCGGTCAGCATTTCCTGCATATCACGCAAGAAATCCCTCAATGCATCAAGCTCAATGTCCTTAAGACCGACATCAATAGGTGCCCTGGGTTGATACCCATACATAAGTATGAACGGACTAAAACCAATAGCTGTATGTTTAAAATTGTTATAGGCAAATTCCATCATCGAAATATATCTTTCCCAATATGATGATTTTCCAGAGACATATGCACGAAGCATATCCTCTACAATCTGATTCATACACTTTGTTTGCTATCAGACTGTGGATGATCAGAGGAATTCATACTCAAAGTAGTTTCCTCATTGTAAACCATTCGGAATAAAGTACCACATCTGCTCATGGAATTATCGGCGTCCCGAGTTACCCATATCAACATAGAGAGTCATCAACGTCTCGATAAGTTACATATGTCCATCCATAAACCATCAGGTTGATTGTATAAATCACCTAAAGTACGAAACTAGAGAAAGAAATGCCAACAAAGAAAAAATCCAAATTTTCTTTATCCGAACACAACAAGATAAAGTCGTTGAACTCTAAAAGAGATTTCAACAAGTGAAAATGTCGACGAGATTACACTCATCAATACATGCACGCTATAAAGAAGTTTATCTAGAGAATGTCCACACAACAACTTTAAATGAATTCAGAAAATGAGATTGTCTTTGAATGTTGAGGTCAACATGCTAAGTGATGTAAGCAAAGCAACAATCTTGAGCCCAAATTATCCCATAAAATAATATATGTGAGGGATCGCTAGCCCCATACTACCATGATACCACCCATACAATTTGAAACTCCCTAGTATGTCCTCTAGGAAATATGAATAAAATCCTGTATAAAAGAAATAAGATGGCCTTATCCCAGACTTTCACATACTAAAACACCTGTCTCTATATTCCTGAGACCACATCAAGAAATAACTCTTTCCGAGTACATCATTAGAAAAGCATTTGAATTAATGGCGCCTTTCTAATGATAACTATCCAATAAAGACAATAAAGTTGGGGTAGAAAAATAACTCACCTAGATACATAAATAACTAGGTATCTAAGTTGGAATATATACAAAAGTACAAGGAATATACTCCAAAATTACGTGCAAAAACAAAGGCAAATGCTACCTTCAAAGCACATGAAATTATCCAAAAGATCAAAAGATCCTTATAAAACCATGGATAAAAGCATAGAAGCTCCTCGAATCCATGAAAACCATAGTTGATCATAAAAATCAATGCATACCATCTAATGGACATTAATCATGCCAAAAGAAGCATTAAAATTAGTAGTAAACTCATCAATTCGGAGTATATATATGAATGTGGTGTCGTTCATGCAAAACTCCAAAATAAGCAAGTGAAACACATGTATGTAACACTCATTAAAAAACCCCTAGACACAAGTGATCTAGGTAGAAGCTGTGTAATGAGTCCAAATAAAGCTTGAAAAACATCCAATAAAATCCACCAAAACAAACCGATCAACTAGTCCATGATAGAATTTGTCTTAGGCTTAGGAAATTAAGCATAGACCACACTTAAATAAGTATAAAATAAATTATCATGAAAAAGTGTCAAAGGTGAGACACACTTTGAACGTAGATTCTAGCCATCAATTGAAGAAAGTAAGGAACATGTCCAAAAAGAATGGCTAAACAATGGTAAAAAACCATGAAAATATCATTTAGAAATAATCCAAACAAAAATAACTACTAATACGAGGTATAATCGTATTAATAATATACGAATAACTTGCATCTATCTAATGTTAGCATGAGAAAACGTACTTTAACATTAAATAAACCTCAAAAATATTAAATTCTCGAGAAAAAAAATTATCATATGATCTTTTTTAACACAATCTCGCAATAGTTGAAGATGTACAGTGAGAGAAATGCCATGTATCGAGCACTTATCCCAATCACGCCAGGACCTTTGCAACCCATTCACATTTAAAAACTCTTTTCAAAACAACGTTTTGAAGTCTACCTATGTGCTCGAAAGTCTGGCACTCTCAGCCAAACTTATCTACCATTTATACGCCGCCTTGCCTGTCAGGCCTCACATCCTCTAGCAACCACCTGAGGTTTGTAAATATCTGACTACTCTTGCAAAAAGATATTTATTACTGATTCCTTATTGCGTTCTTTCTCTTTCCCCCCAAAGCTCGGCAGCTTGAGATCCTTGAGAAGATTAGCAGTCGCCTACGGACTGCTTCATAGGTGCTACGGCCCGTGATCTTGCTCAAGGCACTACATCCTCTGTACACAAGAGAAATTCACCCTCCTCTGCGCAGATCTCGATGAAACTACACTCCCTACACGACTACCATGACTAGGCACATGAATGCTCCTAACACACACAGAATCTAAACTTGATTTTTCTCCAATGCGCTGTCCTAGCAAACAACTGGGCAATGGACCCTATCGAGATATCTATCTCGTCATCCTCTACATCCACACAAGTGTGTTGTACGACAGTTGCCCTGTCTCTCCCTTCTTCTTGGCTTGAGGGGTAGCCCAGCCACCCAAGTTCGAATACTACTCTCCGTGCCTCCCACCCTTTTGCTGTAGGTGGTCGCGCTCGACTCTGTGCGCGCTTGTCCGGGTTCGAATCCTCCTCTCTGAGCTTCTTGCTACTTACTGCTGCGCACGAGAGAGAGAGAGAGAGAGAGAGAGAGAGAGAGAGAAAGAAGGTGATGTCTCCCCTCCTTGCTGTTGCGCACACGTTGGAAGAGGGAGAGAGAGTGACACCCCCCCTTTGTTGTTGTGCACACGAGAGAGAGGAAATGACCCTCCTTGCTGCTGCTGCGCACAGGTTGGAAGCGGGAAAGAGAAGGTGACGTCGTTTGCCGCTTGCGTGTAAGATGCTCTTGCTGCTGCGCACACCACGCCCTTTTGTGGCTCAAACCCCCAGCTTCAAGCGATTCCTTCCCACAGAGCTATGGCACCACGTTCTCCTGCTCCCCCCGCGCTGTAGTCCAGAATGGATAAGATAATCCCCTTGGTGCCTGCTGCTGCCCACGCAAGCAAAACGATGAAGAGAGTTGCTTCCTTGGCATTGTTGCTCCTTCCTACTCCAGACACAGTCGTGCTGAGAGATAAGATGATCCCCCTACCACCTTAAAAAAACATCTTGATAAGGTTGATTAACCTTTGTGGACCCGGTCCCGTTCACAAGGCGAAGAACTGGGGCTCTTATACCAATGTCACGTTATGGTAGTGGCAACATGTCCACAATGGAGGAGGAGAGCTTTGGGTCCCCACCCAACCAAAGGGGAAATGGTATGTCACGTTATGGTAGCGGCAACATGTCAACAACGGAGGAGGAGAGCTTTGGATCCCCACCCAACCAAAGAGGAAATGGAGATAAGGTTCCCCACTACCGAGTATATATGGTGGTCTGTCTGCGACACACACACTCAACCGCCCGTGAAACTACACACGGGTGCCCTCTCCAACTCGCTCTCTGTCCACGCTCTGGTGGGCGATCTCAAAGTCTGATCAAGCTCCCAATAGCCGCTACGGGCTATGTAACAATTTGTCAAAACTTCTTATACTTCATGCTTGATTTTTGGGTTTTTAGAATCATGTGTGATCAAGCGAGATTATAACTCCCATGTTGCATTTACGACTAGGTGCCTTACCTAGAATTTTGGCTAGAATTTATTGTAACCTTTGTAAAACATGGATAAATGAGCATATGAGAGTGTCAAGAGTGTGTTTGCTCTCGAGCAAGTAGAACGTGGCCAAATGGGCATTCAAGAGCGTCAAGAGTGTGTGCACTCTTGAGATTTCCACGAGTGAGTAAAATTATTGGGGAATAAGTCTCACCCCTGCTAGTTATAACTCCATCCTCTCATGTGTAAAGTGTCAAGTCAAAGCAATCATTGTAGTCCATAGGAAAAACTAAGACAAACCACTCCAGCATATGACCAAGATTATAGGTTCAATGTAACATGTTAAGTGATAAGACCCTCATCACATTAAGGGAGAGTGTTGAAATAGCAATGTGCGAGGATATGACACGAGTAGAGAGGAGAGGAGAGCATGCACATTAAACAACAAGAAAGACTAAGTGTTCTAACACAAAGGTTGATTTATATTGATACTTGTAAAAGTTGAAGACAATGGTCAAAAAGGTAGCAAATGGAAAGCGCAAGGAATCACATGTAGTGTGGACATTTATTGACACAGAGAAAGCACAAGGAGGCACATGGAGTGTGGATATTTATTGACACATGGATGGCACAAGACTACATGTATCTTGTGGATAAGGGACCCTTAAGAGTTATAAAATCATGTATCTTGTGGATAAGGACTCCTTCAAAGCTATAAAATCATGAAATAATCCTTGGCTCATTTTAAGAGCTTAATTCATGTAATCATCATGTGATTAATATCTTTATTATACATTAGTTGATCCTTGTGTGCTAGCATCCTTCCTACCCGTCAAGTTTGGATCTCAAGTCGAACTACCACCAAGTCTCTCTTTGCCTCATACCTTTCAGGATCATTGGGATTTACTCCACCGTTTGCTAAAAGTTGGATGAATTGGAATTTCCATATCTTAACTCCCTATGATCATGCTAGGCCAAAATCTAGACTTTCTCGCACTATACTATGCTGAAAATGAGCAAAAAGCTAATGCAAAAACGTAGATTTAGTGAAAAACACAAAGCCTAAATTTTAAAACCCTAATTTTCAGCATGCATAGGTTCTATCTAGACTCATGCAAGAGTAGCCTAAGCTATAATACCAATGTCACATGCGCGGAAGCTCTGTGCCTTCTTTCAACCCTAAACACCTTTCATAGGAACACACTGATGCAAAACACAAAGAAGAGAGACAACTGTACTTTCCGTATATTCATATAGTGCAAAAAGGGTACATAATTCTGGCAACCATAGGCATGCCCTGAAAAGGTAGTCTTGGACTCCAAAACTCCTAATCTATGATCCAATACCAAAAGGAATGAGATGATCTAAAGGTTCTTGGGTGAGCCTTTATATAGGCCTTGGGACACCACCCGGTAGTCAACCAACAGAAAAATACATAAAATAGGATATCCTTATGTCGACCAGCCGTGTAGTACCTCCAGTACCCTGCCGACCAGATCCTACACCTACAAGAAGCCTTCTTAGATCCCATGTGCCCTGCTCATGCCCTGAACGCTCTGTTTATTTACTGCCCTTTACGGATTAGTCCTGGGATGAGTATGTCCATGTGCATGCACATGAATCACCATTCCATTCATGAGTGACTTCCTTATCTATTGATTTATATATTAAAAATACAACTCTCAAGCCTTCTAAGATCCCATGTGCCCTGCTCATGCCCTGAACGCTCTGCTTATTTACTGCCCTTTACGGATTAGCCCTGGGATGAGCATGTCCATGTGCATGCACATGACACATACACTCATCACCATTCCATTCATGAGCGACTTCCTTATCTATTGATTTATATATTAAAAAAACAACTCTCATGTGAGCAAAAATAATTATTTAATTTTATAATTAATCTACTCATAAAAAATTAATGTTCCTAGCATGTGTACGTCCATGAGCATGCATGTATTTACGCACACGTGCATACAGCACGAGTGCACTATGAAGAAACAGAATTTAAGAGCATTGACATATGCACAAAAGCCATGTCAATGTGACAAATTTAAAAGCACATTTTATAAAATTGAAGGGATGAGTTCTTTGGTGCAATAATGATCCAGAACAAGGTAGGCAAACAATGGAGGTCTCATCTATGCATTATCATAAACACCAAATCAAGTGGAGCCTCCACACAAGCTTATTATTCAGATCTTTCTTATTACTCAGACTTTTAGTGCCTTGCATTCCCTGTTTTTGCATACTGAGTTTTTCTCTTTGCATGACCTTCTGCAATTCCAATTTCACATACACTCCAGTGAGCATGGGAATATGACCTTGCCAGCAAAAAAAAGTTTTTCCACAATACAATTCATCAAGTTCTTCCCAGAATAACACACCAGTTAGATTTATCATAAAAATTTTCCAATATACGGACACCTTCTACATCAGATACAAGCCTGCCACAATGATAATATATTATAAGAACCTCTCTCTCTCTCTCTCTCTCTCTCTCTCTCTCTCTCTCTCTCATTTCACTCTAGTGAGAGAGTTTTGATTTGTTCTATTTTATTTTCCGTTCCATGATGAGATATGCCACGGACATTGTTATCACTTTGGTCTCATAGGTCCATTGGGTCTTTATTAGATGCTCTCTCATCTCCCATCATCGTAGGACCTTCTCGTGCCAGCTCAGTTTTACCACTTTGAGCACCATGTCACAGCGGCCCATGAGGGATGTATTAGGGTGATATGAGAGCTCTCTGCTCATGTACCTAGATCAGATTTTATAGTTCTAGATTTTTGTTGTCTTTCTTTATTACTATTTTGTACCTAGGATGATGTACCTCATGGATATGATGTAACCTTTTGGTCTCATAGGTCATTTTGGCCTTCTGAAGACGTTAATACAACTATCTTTCATTCTTCTCTCTCTCTCTCTCTCTCTCTCTCTCTCTCTCTCTCTGCGCAAGCGCACACGTTCCCAGCCACTGCAGCCCAGCCAGGGGGATTAAGCTACCCATCATTGGGGATCTGAAAGTCCAATCTCTACACAAGGTCACAGCCACCTTTACCAACATCTCACCAGCACTGCCAGTCCATCACCATCTTGAGCAACCTGCTAGTGTCATACACAATTATTAACAGGAGCTTTGACTTCTGGCAAATCTGAAAGAACCAAACATGTGCATTGCATGCACATGTGAGGCCAAACGGAGAGACAAGTGAGCTTCTCTGGCCCCTCATCACTACCACAGGAACGTTATGTGCCTCCTGAAGAAGCACTCCACGGAAGTCCCTGTCCTTAACCATAGGCAAACAAGGTCCTTAAAAGTAGAGCCATCCTGTCATAAATGCAGTGGTGTAAAGAATCTGAACCCGAGGCATATGAAAAGTAAACTAGGAAACAAATACCACCAGCAGAGTTGTCTGAGTGACAAATCTTAATGTAACAAAGCGTGTAGGTGGTCAGTGCAAATGCAGAATTCAGCACCAATTAGGTATTGCTGCCATTTGTGAAGGGCATGCGCCACCACAGGTAGTTGAATATTGCAACTCTACACCCCCAAGTATCCTGCTCTCATAGGCAATTGGATGCCCATGCTGCTGCAGTCATTGGTGGCAAGCTACAATAGTAGATAGCTGCCTTTGGTGCTGATGTGGCTGCAATGAACAGTGAATCATGCTGCAAATCAGCAGAGATGGCATTTGGTGGTGATGTGTTGGCCCTCTGCTTCAGTTGCTTGAATGATGCAAGAAAGCTTCGGTGAGCTTTTGTGAGGCAGCAAAACTAGAGCGGCTGTTGTCAATGAGGAGGCTTTGGATGCAGCACAAACAGTGAGAGCTTCAGCTTTTGGTAGTGAGAAACAAGGCAATAAATTAGCTGCAGCAGAAAACTACATCAGGTAGACGCCTCCACTAACACTACTGTCAGGAAAAACCGTGAAGGTTTGTCCAAGTCGGGGAGATCGCACGCTCGAGATACAAGATGAGGACCTTCAGCTTCTCGAAGCCTACCTGATCCTCTTATGTAGCATTTGTCAGAGGGTTGATCTCCGAGGCATGGTGCTCCACAAAATGGCAATAAAACACTGTGAATCATCGTCATTCTGAAATCTGTCTCTTTGGAAGTTTGGCCACCACATCCATGAAAATCTCCTCCACGACAACTCTGGAATCAACATCAAGTAAGAGTTGCACGTTGGTTTCCTGGTATGACTTCTTGTAGATCTAACAAAACCCAGCTGCTGAATTCATGTGATGCCAAAAGAAGAGCCAAATGACCAGAGAGTCCTCCCATCGGAACATCATGTACCTTTTGAAGAAGCACTCAACAAAAGTCCCCGTCCTTGACCACACAAAGGTGATCCTTGAAATACAACAAACAATCCTAATGGTGTACTTTAAAGCAATGCCCTCCATGCAACTGCTCCAATGCGCTGAAGAAACCTCATCCAACGCATTGTCCTTCATTAGATTAAGTCTTTACTAACTACAAAAGAAAATACCATCAATGCAGCTGTAAGGCGGTCACGTGAAAGGACATGTCTTTTTATAAGACACG
Organism: Cibotium barometz; assembly: GCF_041138505.1. Lineage (NCBI taxonomy): Eukaryota > Viridiplantae > Streptophyta > Polypodiopsida > Cyatheales > Cibotiaceae > Cibotium > Cibotium barometz. Next base: position 5,957,640 of record NC_141099.1, read on the forward strand.
ACTACTCAAAGAGACATAACTACTCAATCAAAGGTCATGTCTCCACACAGTATACATGCCTCTTCAATTGTTCCTTTTCAGCCTCTATTTAAGAAAAGGCTCTAGCATCAATGCAAGACAACTTTTTGCTCAATACATCATTAATTCTGTGTATTAAGTCTTTATCATGCCTAACTAGGTTAATAGACTAGTAACAGTCTTCACACCACTTCTAACAAGAAGGTTCTTGCAATGGTACATTCCCTTTGCAAATGGCATCACTGTTAGTTTGTGCCATGTTTCTTCATTGAGTTTGAGAAGATTTGCTAGAGTGTAAACCTTCAATAGTATCTATTCACTTGATACAATGATTAGGCGCTAATTAAGCAGATTTATCATACTTGTGACATCCCCGTCCCCATATCTCCCCCCACCCCCCCTCCCTCCCTTTTCTCCCCCACACACACTTAAGATAAGGCATGCAGCTATAAAAGTGACTTACATTGCTAGAACAACTATTGAAGAAGTTAACGGTACTCTTGCAAATCTTCGTCCCTTTGCCACGTTGAGTCAAAATCATCTAAATCTATCCATTTTACCAAAAATATTGTGATTATCTTCTGTGGAGTTTTCTCTTTTCAAACATCGAGAAGCTTTTCTAAAACTAATATAACATGCGTGTCTTCAATTTCTAGCATATAAGCTAAAACATCTAGAACATGAAAATCTCTTTGTATACATTTCAGCATGCTTGTCTTCAATTTCTCGTACATGAGCTGAAACATCTAGAACAGGAAAATCTCTTTGTATACAATTCTTAAGCCAAGATAAGTGAAATGTTGAATGTAGACCGTGTTGTTTCAGCTTTTTGGATCCTAGGGACCAGGATTGAAATCTTTCCTTGACAATGTAATAAGAATCTTGAGAATCTTTCCCCATGAAGAAGGTAAGTCCAACTTACGACTTAAAGGAGAATTCTTCTAAATGACTACAGCATCGTGGTCATAACTTCGGATAAACCAATTCCAATGCCTTGTACCAAAGAGGAGCTACATACAAAAGTACCATATCACCTTCATGAAATTCATCATGACAGCAACCTTTGTTAGAGGCACACTCTTGATCTCTGATCATCTAATTTCTGACTTGCATAAGAATATCTACAACATCCAGCTGAAATTGTTATTGAACTCTGATCAATTGATCCACTGAAGCCACCTTGTGCTGTAGTATAAAGTTTGTCCACACAATTAGTGTATGAACATAAGAGGATTGAAATGCAATCATGCCAATGGATGTGTAAAGTGAATAGTTATAAGCATATTTTGCCTATGATAAATAATCTTCCCAAGATGCTAACCTCAATTGTATGCAATCTCAAAGTCTCTCTTCAAGAATTTGATTAACTTTGTTAGTTTGTCCAGCTGTATAAGGATGCTAAGCCAAACTAAATAACAGACTTGTACCAAGGGACTTAAAAAGAGAAGTCCTATGAACTTCGGATCACGTGAAACCGGCCTTCAGAGACTTGACGGGCGGTGAGCACAACTTAATCACACTTAAAACTCTTGATGAACCGGAATAATAAACTTGCCAGAAGAAGAAGAAAAAGAGGTGGAGCTAGAGCACTCCTACACAAGAGACCAATAGGCCCCAAAGCATGGTGCCCCCGCAGGTATTTATTTATCACTTGAAGTCGGCGTAGCCCTTGTACAACTTCCGAGAAGAAATCTCCTTGCTTCATGTAGAGGAGTCTTTTTGAAACTTTCACCCAGATTTGTGTTGTGTTCCAAGAGCCTTGGCCCCCTTTTTAAAAAAAACTTCTACGAGTGCTTTTATCTTTTTTTTTTAAATAAAAAAAATACATGGCGATGCGTTTTGGGTTTAACGCATCTTTCCCTTCGTGTTTTTGTTGCCCGACGTCTCTCTTCTGCGTTTTTGGGGGTTCGCAGCTGAAACGTGCGCCAACTTGCTTGCTTTGAGATGTCAGATCAATGCCACTGAAGTAAGCTCCTCCTTGTAACCGATCCAAGATATCATCGATTCATGGTATAGAAAATCTGTTCTTGATGGTAATCTTATTCAGTGCCCTGTAATCAATGCACATCCAAGATATCATCGATTCATGGTATAGAAAATCTGTTCTTGATGGTAATATTATTCAATCTGTAATCAATGCACATCTCCTGGTCTGATGCGAATTTGATGGTATCCACTCTTCAGATCAATGCGACTGAAGTAAGCTGCTCCCTGTAACCGATCCAAGATATCATCGATTCATGGTATAGAAAATCTGTTCTTGATGGTAATCTTATTCAGTGCCCTGTAATCAATGCACATCCACCAGTGCTTTTGTACCAAAAGCACTGGTGAACAACAGGGCGAAGAGCTCAGCTGAATCAACCCAAAAGATCACGCACTTGGCTCATAATCTCTTCTTATTTAATGCACTTCCGCCACCACCACATAAGTTCCATACATACCTGGCTGCATACCATAGCTCCCAGTCATGCCCATGTTGGGTACATCCGTCATGGAATGAAAGACAGACTCCACCAAAGTAACCAGGATGAGAAGTATTAGCAGGGTTTCCATAGGTAGGTGGGAGAAAAGAAGAAGAAGAATCACGGTATGGCTGAAAATTTGGGTAGATGGGAGCCGAATGTTGAGGCTTAGCTTTCTTCTCGGACCCTTGCTTCCGTGGTTGATTCAGCTTTGACGTTCTGTGGAAAACGTGAGTCTTTCGCAAGTTCCATTAATCCCTCCATCAAGCTCTGCATCTTTGCTTCATAGGTGGCATCATTATCTTCAAATTCTGGCATATCGGGAGGTATTTCTTGCTCGCTTTTCTTGTCTTCTTCGAAGTAGTCCTCCTCTTCTGAAGATTAATCCTTCATCTCCGCACTAGTTCCAGCCATAGTATTAAATGTGTCGACCACAGGCTCGCTCTCTTGAAAAAGTTGACGATGGAATCCCGGCAATGGAACCTTGAAACCGGCCTTCAGAGACTTGATGGGCGGTGAGCATAACTTAATCACACTTAAAACTCTTGATGAACTAATAAACTTTTCAAAGAGGTGGAGCTAGAGCGCTCCTACACAAGAGACCAATAGGCCCCAAAGTGTGGCGCCCCCGCAGGTATTTATTTATCACTTGAAGTCGGCGTAGCCCTTATATAACTTCCAAGAAGAAATCTCCTTGCTTCACATAGAGGAGTCTTCTTGAAACTTTCACCCAGATTTGTGTTGTGTTACAAGAGCCTTGGCCCCCTTTTTATACAAGTTTGGGATAAAAAGCATAGCTTTTCTCCCTTTTTAAAAAAAACTTCTACAAGTGCTTTTATCTTTCTTTCTTTTTATTAAAAAAATACATGGCGATGCGTTTTGGGTTTAACGCATCTTTCCCTTTGCGTTTTTGCTGCCCGACGTCTCTCTTCTGCGTTTTTGGGGGTTTGCGGCTAAAACGTGCGCCAGCTTGCTTGCTTTGAGATGTAGCCCAACTGCAACTGCAACGTGGCAGTGCCACTTCACTTGGATGTGCTGCCGGCTTTGCTGCGCTGGCTGCCCCTTGTGCACTACACAGCTGTTACCTGGCTGTGTTGTAGGGCTTGCTACTCGGCTACGCTGCAAGTTTTGATACCCGGCTGCTCCCTTTGGCCACCTCTATGCTGCCCCACAGGCCCCCCCCCACCCCCCCTTGGCCACCTCTATGCTGCCCCACACGCTGCCTTGAGTGCCCAACAAAAGAAGGAGAGATCTCAGCTGCTGTACCTGCAACACAGTAAGAGAAATACCCAAAAACACATACATGCACATGTACATACATATGAGCATGCACAAACATGTACTCACACACACTAAACATGTATCTGTACCCACACACGTGTACAATCTTACATATGCATATACAGAGTAAAACATGATTAGTGAATGCTAAACATGCTTAAAACATAATTGCAATGCGTAAGAAAAGAGGTAAAATACTCAGTCCTGTAACATCACGATTGGAAAAAATAGACTTTTGCAATCCTTGTATCTTGAAGACGGTGGAATGAATAAGGAGCCTATATCTCGAGCTTGAGTTGTCTTCTTACTAGTGGTAGAATGTGCCATTTTTATAATCTCGCTACCACTACCATGATTTGTGTATTACCTTTGGAGGATCAAGATAAGGTAGTAATAAAGTCCTTACCAATAATTTCCTATCATTCACTTGATACTCGAAGTGGTTGAAGAAGACCTGCTAGAGCTTGTCAAGTAGCTTTCATCTGATGGCAAGAGAAGCATATTGTAATCATCTTGATGGCAAGAGAAGCATGTTGTAATCATCTTGATGACATCTTGCTTCATTCGTAACCAATAATAAGAAGTTGTCAAGAATCAATAAGATCTGCAACATAGAAACTTCATGATGTTCCTTCACCAAAAGTTTCCAATTATTTGCATCATGCAAGACAAATATGATCTTGCAATAAATCAACTCATTCACCAAGGAATAAGTTGCATCAATCTTTAAGTCCGAAGGGCTAGAGTAAGACAATACGTGTGCAAAATGCATTTACAAAGTCTTGATTATAAGTATCTATCCTTAAAACATACAAGAATGTCCAAAGTAACTATGGATACTACCATTGCCAAGGCATTAGGCATTCTATGCAGAGTATCGACAACAATGTTTTGAAGACCATAAACATTTTTTAGTCATATGGAAGCTTACCAAATACTCTACCATCATCCTTGTCGTGCATTCATCACCCACAATGTGAAGATATATTTAATAAATGATGATCTGTCTTGACTACATAATATACATCCAAAAGACAATGTTTCCAGGCTCGATAAGCGATGTATAGTAATTTCTTATCATAAACCGGATAATGCGACTATATTGTTGAAAGCTTGTGACTACTATCAAAGGCTATAGCTCGAACTCGTCCCCACTAGTCGCAATGTCAAAAGAACATGTCATAACTTCAAAAGAATTTGCAATTGCTATAACTAGAGTTGCTATCAAGGGCAATCTTCAAACATTTGTTGTATGATAAAAATTCGAGAGTCCTAAGAAAGATATAATGTCGTGGATGCTTTGCAAAATTGGTCAATCCACAATAGCTCAAATCTTCTTTGGATTAACTAAAACACCATCTGCTCAAATTACAAGACCCAAGTACTGTCACCATTTGGCTCCCTAAGCACAATTAGTTGTGATGTAAGAACATCATTAATTCCAAAATCTCTTCTTTGGGACATGATGAATAGCTCCCTAAGCACAATTAGTTGTGATGTAAGAACATCATTAATTTCAAAATCTCTTGTTTGGGACATGATGAATACTAGTGTGACTAGCCATTGTGTCTATCCTTAGCCACTATGACTGGTGTTGCTCAAGGCTAGTATGATTGGTACTACTACTATTGCATGCGCGAAAGCTTTACTACTTAATCCACATCCCTAAGCTTGATTAAGAACAAGATACTGACTTAAACATGATTAAGACAGAAGAGAAAGAGAAAGAGAGAGAGAATTGGTGTCAAGTTTTCTTGTATTTAATATGGTAGAAAAAGGTGACTGAATGCTTGCACATGGTTAGGTCCTTGGTCAGCCGAAGGGGTGACCTATGGCTCCTACATATGCTTCTACTCATGACTACAATGATGAATTGACTAAACACTGCTAAATGACTAAATGAATAAGGGGCTTATGCTTACATATTATGCTGGGGCGCTGGTCGGCCAACAGATGTTGCTGTCAGCCAGCTTTGGACATGAATATTCTTGAAATTGCTACATTAAATGTTGTGCTTCTTATAATGCTTTGCCCACTAGCTGTTCTTCAACGTGTTGCCTGGCCACCTACTGCCTAGGTGTCTGTTGGCTGCTAGCTGAGGTCAAATGGCTACCGACAGGCCCCAAAGCCTTTCTATGATGCTTATGGTGATGATGATGCTGATGCTCAAGCTCATGATGATGGTGCTGATACTATGCTGATGCTACTGATAATGGTACTGATGTTACTGATGAAGATGATACTGTGGATCACATAAATGCAGTCTTAACTGCTTGTCCCAATCAGGGATTATGTTGTTTTCCAATTACGATCTCCACTTCCAAGTCTTGCTGAAGAACTGAGCATCTGTTCTAGTGCTGTCCCCATGTGAAACCGATCCCGTCAAGTGGGAAAGACTCCGTTGGACACCCACACGCTTAATAGCACAACTTTAAAACCACAAATATGAAATGGACAACTTAAAACAACTTGAACTTTAAATGAACAGAAATGGAAAGATGGACACCAGCACTGGGGCCTGAACGGGCCGACCCCCCCCCTCAATATATGATATATTTATTGGGAGTATTTAAAGAATACAATGCTCCATGGGTTCTGAGAACCAGATCATGTCCATGTACATATGAAAACAGTACCAAACAAATAGCTCGAATTTCGATGTAGAAGCTCGAAGCAGATCGACCACTAGTGTGGTCCAATCGCTACGGTCCTGTGCTTTCACTGGACTCCGCGGAGAGCACCACACTGGTGTTCCGAGACCACGCACAGACAGGCGCTCTCGTACTAACGCCTGGCTCTCCCGATCTCAGCACCTTTGGACCGAGGTTCGCCCATATAGCTTGGACAACCCGGCACCGAACGGGTGTAGGCCGAGCGGGACGAATCTTTTACCAGATTTTAAACATTAAATGCTTTACTCAAATCTGAAAATCACTTACTTGCAGTTGGTTGATAAAAGACCAAATCTTGCGGAATGATGAAGATGAAACCACCCTTGTTGATGAAGGAGCAGTCTCGTGTAGAACTAACAAAACAAGCACCACCACGAGAGACCACAGCCGCCTGTGAGAGCAGCCACAATAGTCCTGGTGGAGGTGACAGCCGCCTGCAGGAGAGGCTGAGGTGCAGTCAGCAGCAAAGGGTCGCCTGTAGAGAGTCCACGTCTCAGAGCAGCCACAGCATAACCTTGTGAAGGGGCAGATTCAGCAGTCGCCTAGGGTAGTAGGCGCAGCCAGCAACACATTCAACCGCCTGTAGAGATTTTGGCGCAGGCAGCAGCAGCATAAGCAGTACCTTGCAGGTTTCAACGCAGCCACCAGCAGCAGGGTTCAGCCGCCTGTAGAGGGGCAGGCGCAGCAGTTAGGAGATGGGTGGCCACCTGCTGTGCAGTTCGCAGCCAGCCGCCTGGGGACAGGTTCGTGCAGATTATAAGAGCCGCCTGCAGCAAGCTAGTCGCCAGCCGAAAGAGCAGCCAGCGCCGGTTGATGAAATTCACCCCCAGATAGATGCGATGGCATTAACGCTTGAAGGGGAGATTTCTTTTTAATAAAATTTAATGTGGAGATAACCTTAGTGTTGTCCACGATTGCATGTGGGGGATTAGTGGGGGTTGGTGACCATGCCCACCCCCACACTCACTTAAAAGTGAGGCTCCCCACCTTGCCCCCAAAGTGGGTGCCCAAAGGGGGTGCCCACTTTTAAATAAGTGTGAACCCCTAACCTTATAAATGAAAGGGTTAGAATTTAAAACATTAAAACAACAAGTACCATATACTTACCGCCTGTTCACATGCACTGAAACTTGTCAGAATACAGGGCAGACTTCACGACTCACTGGCAGGCGTCCCCGCTCAGTAAGTAACACGTCAGGCAGGCAAACACACGAATACATGTCATGCGAAAACAGTTTCAAGCATACAAATCATGTGTGCATGTGCAAATAATAACATGGACATATCTCCCGTTCATGGAACATGTACAAAATATCTGTCGGCACAAAACTGGCACGACATAAAAACATAAAATCCTGGTCTTCCTATGGAGTGACAGTCCCATAGGTAAGACACAGTTCCAGGCACGAGTTTCCCTAGGTGTGACAGTCCCATAGGTAAAACACGGCACGAATACTGGCTCTTCCATGGCGTGACAGTCCCATGGATCGAACACAGTCCAGGTCATACACGGGTGGCACTGATCTGGCTCCCGTCCATACGACACCATCCTGCTAACACACGGGTGGCACCAGTCTGGCTCCCGTCCATGTCAGCAAAATACTGGCCTCTTCACACGAGACACCGGCCTGGCCTCAAGTGAACGAGACGCAAAAACTAGGAATGGACCAAATGGTCGGCCAATTGGTGACATCCCCCGGGCTGCTAAAGAGTTGACCTCAACTTAAAAGCCTCAAGATATGCCTGCAACAATTGCGGATAATCTGCAAAGTAATCCTCATTTACCCATTTGGCATCAATAGGCAAATAATTCTTAAAGTTCACAAGGTATCTCCTGGAAAGCTTTCCTGCAGGTAGCTTTCTCTCCTTGTGAAAAACAATCTGTTCTGGCTGGAGGATCTCCTCAAGCTCTTCAATCTGTGGCGGATCTTCTGTGACAGGCTCATCAGGATCTGGCCCCACATATTTCCGAAATAGACTCACATGAAAAGCATTGTGAATCTTCCAATGACTAGGTAGAGCAAGCCTGTAGGACACTTCATTGATTTTGTGAATCACCTTGAAGGGTCCATAATAGCGAGGAGAAAGCTTAGGATATGATCCTTCGCGTCCTGGCCTCTTCGGAAGCCTAGCCTTCTCAAATTTCAGCAATACCCAATCACCTTCTTTGACTTCCATGTCCCTTCTATGCTTGTCTGCAGCCATTTTATGCTTATCCTGAGATCTTTGAATGGCTGTCCGCACTTGACCAAAGGCAACATCCAAGTCACGAACATATTCATCAGCTGCAAAAATCTCATCCTTTGTTCGAAGGATGGGTGGCAAGACCACTCTGCCATAAATAATCTCAAACGGAGCCTTTCCTGTGGAAGCATGGATCGTATTGTTGTAGGCAAACTCAACAAGTGGAAGATACTTCTCCCATGCACTCTTCTGATCTGCCACATAACACTTCAATAAATCCAACACAGCTGAATTCGCAGCTTCACTTTGGCCATCCGTTTGGGGATGATAAGCTGATGAAAACTCAAGCTTAGTACCCATATTATCAAATAAAGCCCTCCAAAATAGGCTTGTAGTCCTGGGATCTCTATCCCCAACAATGGATTTAGGCATACCATGATGCTTGAAAATATTAGCAAGAAAAAGCTTTACCATATGATCAGCTTTGATGGTTTTCTTGACGGGCAAGAAGTGAGCTTGCTTGCTAAACCTGTCCACAATAGTCCAAATAGCATCATTCCCATGCTGGGATCTAGGCAAATCCATAATAAAATCCATCGTGATACTTTCCCAAGGTTGCGAGGGAATAGGCAATGGCTGAAGCAAACCTGGAGGCTTTTGCCTATCAAATTTCACCTTTTGGCAAGTGATACATGCACGCACATATGCCTCAATGTCTTTACGCATGCTTGGCCAAAAGAAATACCTCTGTATCATGCGAGTAGTAGGCATAATACCTCTATGACCAGCATATGGTGGAGCGTGACATTCGTCCATAACCTTTGGACGCAAATCCTTCACCACACATAGGCAATTATTCTTCATGAGATAACCCTCATTGATAACATAAGAGGCATGTGAATGACCAGCCATCAAATCAGTCCATATATGGCAAAAATCAGCATCCAAATGATACAAATCTCTCATAGCAGATAGATCTCCATGAGAGGCCACTGAGACTGCAGCAATATAAGGCCTCCTAGATAGTGCATCGGCCACGACATTTTTCTTTCCTGGAGTATGCACAATCTGAAAATGAAACATGGAAAGAAAGTTTGCCATTCTCATTTGCTTCTCTGAAAGCTTGGTTTGAGATAGAAAGTATCTCAAGCTTTGATGATCTGTCTTGACTACAAATTCAGCCCCAAGAAGGTAGTGTTTCCAAATCTTTAAGGCGTGAATTACAGCCAAGAGCTCTTTCTCATAGATATCCATATGAAGCTCAGCATCATGCAAACGACGACTCTCGTATGCAACTGCATGCCCTTCTTGATTTAGGACAGCTCCTATGCAATCACCACAAGCATCACATTCAACTACGAATGACTTGTGCAAGTCAGGAACAATCAATACTGGACCACATATGATCGCATGCTTGAGCTGCAAGAAAGCATTCTGTTCCTTTGAAGTCCATTTGAAAACAGTTTTCTTCTTTGTGAGATCATGTAGAGGAGTGGCAATCATAGCAAAATGCCTTATGAAACGCCTGTAATACGAACATAATCCCAGAAAACTACGTACTTGATGTACGTTTTGCAATTCGGGCCAATTCCGAATAGTCTCGATCTTTGCAGGATCCATTGTAACTCCATCCTTGGATACAATATGTCCCAGATAATGAATCTCTGAAAGGAAAAACTCACTTTTCTTGGCATTGACGAAAAGTTTATGCTTCCGCAACTCTTCGAACACTGTGACCAAATGAGTTCTGTGTTCCTGCTCATTCTTTGAGAAAACCAAGATATCATCAAAGAAGACTCCTGTAAACTTGCGATGGGATCGGAATATCCTATCCATCATACGATTAAAAGTAGCAGGAGCATTGGTGAGACCAAAAGGCATTACCAAGAATTCATATAATCCGAAGGCTGTCCTGAATGCAGTCTTATGGACATCTTGTGGCACCACGCGGATCTGGTGATAACCACTCTTCAAATCAAGTCTGCTAAAGCAAGCCGAACCATCAAGCTTATCCAAGATATCATCAATACGTGGAATAGGAAATCTGTTCTTGATGGTAAGCTTGTTCAAAGCTCTATAGTCCACACACATACGGAATGATCCGTCCTTTTTTTGAACAAGAAGCACAGGAGAGCAGTAAGGTGAGGAACTTGGCTGAACCAAACCTTTCTCCAAAAGCTCGTTTACCTGCTTCATAATTTCTTCTTGTTGTGCAGCACTCACTCGGTATGCGGGTTTGTTAGGTGGAGAACTACCTGGCACAAGATCTATGCAATGATCTTCGGGCCTTTGGGGAGGTAATTCACCTGGCAATGAGTCAGCAAAACAGTCTTTGAATGCATTAAGAAAATTCAGCCTATCATTAGTCATAGCATCCACACTTTGATGATTTGGCACAAGACTATCACGCACAAAAATCAAGTACGCTGAAAGACTCTTTTTCATTGCTTTATTAATTTGGATGTGTGATACAACTGGGATGGAATCCCCTTCTTTGCCAGCATCAATAAAGTGCATGCGGCCTTTATGCATAAAAGAAATCATATTAGACTTATAGTCTTTGCGGGGCTCAAGCCTATGATGCCACGGCTTGCCCAACAATACATCACATCCATTCAGAGGAGCAACTAAGAAATGCTCATTGTCAAGGTAGCCCTGTATATGAATACGCAACTTCCCAATCAGAGGGGTAACCTGCACCTCTTTGCCAATAAATGCAGCTTCGGCTTCAATCTGAGGTCCCATGTTTTCAACCTCAATACCCAATGCAGCTGCCATTTGCATAGAGATGAAATTGTCAGTTGCACAGTCATCAAACATGAAAAGTGCGGGCTGATCCTTAATTTGGCCCCAAGCCTTGCAAACCATACGCTCTTTTGCATCATGACCTGTATTACCTTGCACATCAGGAACTGCATGAACATTTGCTTTGGTGTGCTTGTCCTCGTGCTTTGGTTTGCGATCTGGGCATTGCCGAAACATGTGGTCTTTGCTACCACAAGAAAAGCATTTTCCATCCTTAGCATATTGCTCTCTTTGCTCCGGGGTTAATCCAAATTTGTTCTTTCTTGGACCCTGTTCTTTATTTTCAGCTTTACCACCCTTGTAAGGCTCCCGGAAGTTCTTTTTAGATGGCTGTCCGCCCTTTTGCTGATTTGGGACAGCCTTGTCCTTCGCCTTGGAACCTCCTTGATCCTGCTTGATCTTGAGCACCAATTGCTCTGTAGCAAGGGCAGAAGCTGTGAGTTGCTGCAACGTATGTTTTGGGTGCAATTCAATACCCGATCTATATGCAGGTTGCAATCCAGAACGAAACTTCCTCTTTCTTTCCTCCTCAGAGATTAGCATGAAGGGAGTCACTTCCAGCAACACTTTCCAAAATTTGTTCACATACTGTTGCACACTCTCATTATCTTTTTGTTCCAGCCTATCCCACTTTTGAGTGAGAGTTTGCTCTGCATTGGGTGGCAAGAACTGAGCATAAAATCTATCTTTGAATTCCTTCCAAGTAGAGATGGGATCCTTGGTGATCTTTTCGGTGATCCACCAATGGGCAGCAGTGGCTTTCAGAAACATGCTAGCATGGCGCACCTTCGACTTTTCTGTAAAGTCCTCATCGCTAAAAGCAATGTCGAACTGTGCCACAAACGCTAACACCTTAGAAGCATCGTGTTCACCATGAAAGACATCAAATTTGACAGATTTATCACCTGCTTTGAACTCCTTGAGCTTCCTGGCATGAGGCTCATGGTCCTCTCTTTTTCTTTTCCCCTTATCCAACGGGGTAGCCCTGTCTGCATGGGCTCCATGGGCCGTCAAAGAAGCTTCATGGGGCACGGTGGCATGTGCTCCACGAACTCGAAGCTCAGATGCATGTGACTTACCTGCATATGGCATGGTCTCTCCATGAGACAACTCAGAAGGCAAAATTTTTCTGGAAGCAGACCTGTCACCATGAGATACATATCTTGCATGCATGTGACTTTCGTGCCCTCCATGAGCACTGGCATACATAAATCTGTCAGGCTTAGTGCCTTGGGGAGAGGATGCATGACGAGAGGTGACAGTCACCTCTTCCTTTTGCATATAAGATTTCAGCCTCTGGGATGCGGGATCTCCATGCTTCAAACGAGGTGGATTTCTGAATTTTAGCTCTCCGTCATCCCCCTCTTTGATATCACCTTTGCGAAGGAGATAGGCAAGTGCCAACTCCCTTGGTTTCTTGCCCACTTCACGAGCCATTGATTCAAAGGTTACATCAACCATAGCATCTGCCTTCCTGGCTTCAATAGCACTTTGCAGATGTGGATCTTCATGCAAAAACTTCAATTCTTGCTCTTGAGCCTGCAAAAGTTTTCTCATATGTTCCATTTCAGCTCTCATAGCATCAGGGTCTTGTTCAAGCATAACTGTCTTTCCTGGAGACAGTTGACCTTTGGATTCACTATCAAGAACCCTTTCAAGAGGCTTGTGTCTACCTCGCAGGGCATCAGACCCACGAGAAGCACTAGATGGACCCCTCGAATTTGGCACTTCCAAAGGGTTGCCTTGGCTGTCCATTGTGTTCAAAGTTTGCTAGAAGCGGGATGTCCAGTACACAGGTTCGTTTCCCCACTAGGAAGAGGGAAACAACCGTGCTCTGATACCAATGAAACCGATCCCGTCAAGTGGGAAAGACTCCGTTGGACACCCACACGCTTAATAGCACAACTTTAAAACCACAAATATGAAATGGACAACTTAAAACAACTTGAACTTTAAATGAACAGAAATGGAAAGATGGACACCAGCACTGGGGCCTGAACGGGCCGACCCCCCCCTCAATATATGATATATTTATTGGGAGTATTTAAAGAATACAATGCTCCATGGGTTCTGAGAACCAGATCATGTCCATGTACATATGAAAACAGTACCAAACAAATAGCTCGAATTTCGATGTAGAAGCTCGAAGCAGATCGACCACTAGTGTGGTCCAATCGCTACGGTCCTGTGCTTTCACTGGACTCCGCGGAGAGCACCACACTGGTGTTCCGAGACCACGCACAGACAGGCGCTCTCGTACTAACGCCTGGCTCTCCCGATCTCAGCACCTTTGGACCGAGGTTCGCCCATATAGCTTGGACAACCCGGCACCGAACGGGTGTAGGCCGAGCGGGACGAATCTTTTACCAGATTTTAAACATTAAATGCTTTACTCAAATCTGAAAATCACTTACTTGCAGTTGGTTGATAAAAGACCAAATCTTGCGGAATGATGAAGATGAAACCACCCTTGTTGATGAAGGAGCAGTCTCGTGTAGAACTAACAAAACAAGCACCACCACGAGAGACCACAGCCGCCTGTGAGAGCAGCCACAATAGTCCTGGTGGAGGTGACAGCCGCCTGCAGGAGAGGCTGAGGTGCAGTCAGCAGCAAAGGGTCGCCTGTAGAGAGTCCACGTCTCAGAGCAGCCACAGCATAACCTTGTGAAGGGGCAGATTCAGCAGTCGCCTAGGGTAGTAGGCGCAGCCAGCAACACATTCAACCGCCTGTAGAGATTTTGGCGCAGGCAACAGCAGCATAAGCAGTACCTTGCAGGTTTCAACGCAGCCACCAGCAGCAGGGTTCAGCCGCCTGTAGAGGGGCAGGCGCAGCAGTTAGGAGATGGGTGGCCACCTGCTGTGCAGTTCGCAGCCAGCCGCCTGGGGACAGGTTCGTGCAGATTATAAGAGCCGCCTGCAGCAAGCTAGTCGCCAGCCGAAAGAGCAGCCAGCGCCGGTTGATGAAATTCACCCCCAGATAGATGCGATGGCATTAACGCTTGAAGGGGAGATTTCTTTTTAATAAAATTTAATGTGGAGATAACCTTAGTGTTGTCCACGATTGCATGTGGGGGATTAGTGGGGGTTGGTGACCATGCCCACCCCCACACTCACTTAAAAGTGAGGCTCCCCACCTTGGCCCCAAAGTGGGTGCCCAAAGGGGGTGCCCACTTTTAAATAAGTGTGAACCCCTAACCTTATAAATGAAAGGGTTAGAATTTAAAACATTAAAACAACAAGTACCATATACTTACCACCTGTTCACATGCACTGAAACTCGTCAGAATACAGGGCAGACTTCACGACTCACTGGCAGGCGTCCCCGCTCAGTAAGTAACACGTCAGGCAGGCAAACACACGAATACATGTCATGCGAAAACAGTTTCAAGCATACAAATCATGTGTGCATGTGCAAATAATAACATGGACATATCTCCCGTTCATGGAACATGTACAAAATATCTGTCGGCACAAAACTGGCACGACATAAAAACATAAAATCCTGGTCTTCCTATGGAGTGACAGTCCCATAGGTAAGACACAGTTCCAGGCACGAGTTTCCCTAGGTGTGACAGTCCCATAGGTAAAACACGGCACGAATACTGGCTCTTCCATGGCGTGACAGTCCCATGCATCGAACACAGTCCAGGTCATACACGGGTGGCACTGATCTGGCTCCCGTCCATACGACACCATCCTGCTAACACACGGGTGGCACCAGTCTGGCTCCCGTCCATGTCAGCAAAATACTGGCCTCTTCACACGAGACACCGGCCTGGCCTCAAGTGAACGAGACGCAAAAACTAGGAATGGACCAAATGGTCGGCCAATTGGTGACACCATGCCTGCTATCCCTTGCCCTTAACACATCACGGGTCAACTTCCGAAATTGATCATGCCATTGCTAGTCCTTTGGAACTGATCTGAGAGCTTAATGATGTGCTGTTTTTGAGTACATACCCTCAAGGAATGCTTCCCTCTAGCTTCACCTGCTTTGCAGACCACTCCATCTGCTACCATGTTGCATTTTTTTGCTGAATCTGTGCACCTTCCTTGGGACTATGCTTAGTCGTTGAGCCTGAATGCTTTGATACCAATGTTGCATGCGCGGAAGCTTTACTGCTTAATCCTCAGCTCGAAGCCTGATTAAGAACAAGATGATGACTTAAACATGATTAAGACAGAGGAGAGAGAAGAAGAGAGAGATAGTTGGTGTCACGTTTTCTTGTATTTAATATGGTACAAAAAGGTGATTGAATGCTTGTAGTCTTGTACATGGTTAGGTCCTTGGTCAACCCCGGAGGGGTGACCTCTGGCCCCTACATATGCTTCTATTGATGACTACAATGATGAATTGACTAAATGAATAAGGGACTTTTGCTTATATATTATGCTGAGGTGCTGGTCGGCCGGCAGATGCTCCTGAGGCCAGCTTTGGACACTAATATTCCTGAAATTGCTGCATTGAATGCTGCGCTTCTTATAATGCTTTGCCCACTGGCTGTCCTCCAACCTGTTGCATGGCTGCTTGTTGCCTAGGTGTCTGTTGGCTGTCGACTCCGGTCAAATAGCTGCCGACTGACTCCAAAGCCTTTCCGTGATGCATATGGTGATGATGATGCTGATGGTGACGCCGATGCTGAGACTCATGATGATGGTATTGATGCTTATGCTGATGCTGATGATGCTACTCATGCTATTGATGAAGATGATATTGTGGATGACCTAAATGCTTGTCCTAATCAGGGATTATGTTGTTCATGCTGGAGATCAGCCATGGCATGGGCAAGCACGTGACATCCCCTCTTGCTAAACTTGATGACGAAGTGGGCACTCTGTCATCCTTCCTCCCTGGACTTCTAACTTTGACCTGCTACTTTTGACTCTAACTTTGACTTTAAGTATGAACACCTTCCACTTCTGATCTCCACTTCCAAGTCTTGCTGAAGAACTGAGCATCTGTTCCACCATTGTCCCCATGCCTACTATCCCTTCCCTTAACACAATGGCCGGTCACCTGTTGGAACTAATCATGCCTATTGGTAGGCCTTTGGAACTGATCTAAGAGCTTAATGATGTATTGGTTCTGACTATATACCCTTGGGGAATGCTTTCCTCTAGCTTCACCTATTTGCAGACCACTCCATCTGCTACCCTACTGCATTCTTGTGTTCGATCTGTGCACCTTCCTTGGGACTATGCTTAGTGGCTGAGCTTGAATGCTTTGATACCAATGTTGCATGTGCAAAAGCCTTATTGCTTAATCCACAGCCCTATGGCTGATTAAGAACAAGATGTTGATTTAAACATCGTTAAGACAAAGGAGAGAGAAGAAGAGAGAGAGTTGGTGTCACGTTTTCTTGTAATTAATATGGTACAAAAAGGTGACTGAATGTTTGTGCATGGTTAGGCCCTTGGTCAGTTACCTCTGGCCCTTACACATGTTTCTACTCCTGAAATTATTACATTAAATGATGCGCTTCTTATAATGCTTTGCCCACTAGCTGTTCTTCAACTTGTTGCCTAGCCACTTGCTGCCTAGGTGTCTGTGCTGGTTGCCGACAAGCCCCAAAGCGTTTCCATGATGCTTATGGTGATGATGATGATGATGGTGTCACCAAACAAGGCATGTTCCTATGTGAAAAGACTGTGGAAATTCCAAAGTGCCCAAAAGTAGTACAAGTACTCAAATTTCCATTACATATGCATGTGCATAATTCATGGATGCATGTGAATGCATTAGAGGATTTTTGCTAGAGTGACGTATTTTGTGTCTGGCCTACTTGGATGTGTAAAGAGATAGGTAGTGCCGACGACATCTCGTACTGCATGCTACTTATCCCAAGTGGAATGTTTTTGTTTGCTTACATATTTATGGTATTTTACAAGGCTTAAAGCATGTGAAAAGAAGCCATAAAGGAGACATTTTTATAAAGGCCCATTTATAAGCTTTTGAGTTCACACTCATTTTAATATGGATGGGCACTATTTAATAACATTGGGCATCTTATGTATTCTTTTTGGCAATCTAGACACGTGGAGAGAAGTAATAAAATGAATAATTGCCAGATGTAACCTCGAGAGAAAACTTTCCACCTTTATGTGGATTTGTAATTATCGACCACCTAGAACCCTTTAAGAAAGTCGACTAGGTCCTCTCTCGCCAAAGATCGCACAAAAGGTGGTTGTATGTCGTTTTTCCTAGCAACTGCTCTCGTATGTGTTTCCCTCTCTCTCCTTTCACCGTGACCGAATGAAGGCTGTTGTCCGTCTAGCTCCAAGTGTGGTACTTACTCTTTGTATCTCCCGAACGGCACCTTCTATGCTAAACCTACTATATGGTGCTTGCCCACTGCCCTGGCAGCTTTTGGGTGGTCACCTTGTACGACTAATTCATGATCCGAAGTGTTCCGTAGGGACTACCAAACATGAGACATATGTCACCTTCAACAATGCTGATCTAATGATATATTGACTTCATATCGATTTTGGAAAACATTTCACATGTAATAGCTGATCAAATAATTCATCAATCAGAAAAAGGGATACTTGTTCTTGATTGAGAACTTGTTGAGGGCTTAAGCAACGCAGTCACATCAATGTATCCTTCTTTTTGACAAGTAATGCAAATGCAGCAAAAGGACTCTTGCTAGGATGGATGTGACCTTTGTCCAAAAGTTCAATCAGTTATCATTGGATCTCTTGAGATTCCACAAAGAAAACACAATAAGAGCCAAGGGTGACATCAGCCCCCTCTTCTCAATCAATTGTTCTCAACTGTAAGAGGGGCCATAAAATCCAAAGCCCAAAACAAAAGATCTTGAAGAATCCAAAATGTCAAGACCATCAAATCCTGCATAATCCAAGAGTCCTCAACATCCATAAAACATTAGGTGAAGAATTGATCACGTTGAAAATGTTCAATGGAAAGCCATGTCTCCATAAGACAAAACCATATTCCCAAAACACAAATCCAAGAATGCACAATGCAAACCATAAACTTGTAGAGGGATCCATATGTCGGAATGCGCAGCGGAATATGAGACACACAACTGAGAGCAAACGCGTGCAGGACTCCACGTTTGAACAAGGGCCCACGTAGAAGACGAGCGCCAGCCTGCAACACACTGAACTGGGAGCAGAAGGAGAAAAACGCAGACAAGAGTATGGCTGGGTATGTGCTCTGTATATACACAAGAATCCCGAATAAGTGATACAATGGCATGGGCTGTGGGGGTCCATTTTATATGGACCCCAGGCAGCAGTCGGCCTGCTCCAGAGGCAGCCGACAGTGGACAGATCTCCACGACCAGCCCTCAAAGACCACTCGGCCAGCAACCTTGAGTCGGCCAGGTCACAAATGAGGACGTGTACAGTCGGTCAGAGGAGATGCGCCTGCCAGCCCGTGACTGCCTCCCAAAGCCATGGAAAAAATGGAAAAAGTATGGGGAAAAATACGGAGAGTGGGGAGAAATCAGAAAACACCTAATAAGGGCAGGCACACCCACAACAGAGGCCTTGGTGTATATGTATAGACAGGAGATGACTTCTAACACCCCCTCTCAGCTCCTGGCTGTGAAACCAACCAGAGGGAGATGGGGTGCCACCTAAGCAAATCCTAAGATAGCGACTTCGTGAAGAAGAGGTCCACCGTACTGTCCTACGTCGAACAGAACTCTAGCAAGATGTCATCAGCAACGATCTATTCACGAACAAAGTGCCTCTGGATGACCATGGGTTCCTCCAGTGGAAGCCCAATCCTGCCATGCAACCTCTATATCCGCCCCACCTCACAAGCAGCATCACAAGCAGCCCAATACTCTGCCTCTGTCAACCACAAGGCAAAAGATGACTGCCTCTTACTATTCCAAAAAATTGCTCCTGGGCCTGAAGTAGATCTCCTCGTGTCCGGATCTCCTCCCCAATCTGAGTCACTCCAACCGTGGAGTCGGACTCCATCCATCAATCCCCCTCCTGTGTAAAAGAGTCCATGATCCTTCGCATGCCGCAGAAACCACAGGATACGCAATCTTGCCTCCCAAAGAGTCATCTGCAACCATGAGCTCAACTGCCTCATCAGGAAGCTCCCGTCCAATCTGGTGTCCATCAACCAAATCAATGAACCATTCTGCTTCTGAGTCAAAGAGGCATCACACTGCTCACAAGGATCAACACCTGTAAGATGCAAAGCCAAGTCTTGGAAACCTGCAGAAGACCACGCAAGGCCTTCTGAAACTTGTCAACCACCCCCTCTGAATCCAGAACCACAAAGCCTGGAGTATGCACCTCCTTCTGCAAGTAATCAACTGCCACCTGCCTGGCTTTCCGAGAGGTCCCCGTGGAAAGATCATCCTCATCTACAGGAGTATCTTTGTCCTGAATACTGCGAGACATCAGAGTATAAGTTACCTGTTTAGTTTCCTCTGACTGACGAACACAAGAACCACCAACATCAGTACTGGAAAGTTCTTGCCAACTGTTGCCATCAACTAACGCTATCCACCATCTGGTCCCGGAAAGCGTGCACCTGCAGCGTATCCACAGTTAAGTGACCATTACCAGACTGCCACTCATCACAAACCTGAGGACCTAGGAGAGAGAGTGCTGAAAGCTTGTAAACTCCATTCTCCACTCCGCCTTCCCAAACCACCTCGCCTGTTGCCTTGTCCCGGAGAGCAACAAAATGCTCATCAAACTCCACCCGTACGCCAGTCTTGCAAACCTGATGCACTGACAACAGATAAAAACCAAGTGACGGAACATACAACACCTGGGAGGAATGCTTCCCCCCTCTGCCATCGGGAACCATCTCCATCCTGCCCTCACTGTGAACTGGGATGGTGGATGTATCCCCAGTAAGAATGTGACCAGAATACCTGCATAGATCCTGTAAATCTGAACGGGAAGGAGTCATGTGCCTGGAAGCACCACTGTCTAGAATCCACTCCCGAGTATCCGTTGCGGAGAATCCTCCAACCTCCTCCCTGCCTAAAGAAAATGAAACATTGTGTCCATCACCTCCAGGTGCACAAAAGCCGGAGTCTTCATGATTGCTGTGCTGAGGAATCTTCACCCTTCTCAGTCTTCCACTTGGGACACTGCCTCCAATAGTGGCCTTTCTCGCCATAATCATTACAGGTCCTCTCTGCCTTTAGTTTCTCACGGTCAGTAACGGACTTCTTCTCAGAAGACTTCTCTGATGAAGCCTTCCCTTTGCCCGTGTTACGGCTTTTCGATCGTTGTCCAGTTAAGGCCTCCGAACCTCCATCCTGAGGAGGATTCATGAATCGTTCCTCCTGGTCCAAGACCATGGGCACAAGCTCCTCCCACGTGATGGTGCTGAGCCTGCCACAAGTAATCAAAGACGAGTAAAATGATGAGTACTAAGAGGGCAAGTGTGACAACAACGTTATGGCCATATCCTCTGACGATATCTCCTTCCCAGCCTGAAGAACTTCCCGCTGAAGAGCCTGCAGCTTGTTAATATGCTCCCGCATCGTCAACGACTTTGCAGGGCTCATAACCCGCATCTGTACTTCCAAGGAAATCCTCTTCATGGGCGATACCCTGTTGTAAAGAGAGGCCAAATGCTGCCATATACCTCTGGCCAACATCATATGCTTTACATGAATAATTACCTTCGGTGTGCAGTTGAGGAAGATAAACAAACGGACCCTAGCGTTGACACGATCCCACATCTGTGCCTGTGCCTCCCGGTCCTTTCGGATCGACGGTACCTCCCCTTCCTCTGCTTCCGGCCGTGGAACCCCAACAACGATGAAATCAGCAAGGTCGTAAGACTCCAAAACAAATTCCATCATAACCTTCCATATGCCATAGTTGTTCCCGTCCAACTGACGGTCCACCGAGAACATGGGGAGTGTCGGGATCTTCACATGCCTCTCGACCATCTCTACTAGATCTACCATTGTGGGGGTGAACTTTAGTTGTGTTAATGGGGAGGGTGGATGGGAACAAAAACCTGAAGACAAATCTGCACTTGCTGCTCCCTGCTTCACCACATCCCGAACGGCCCACAAGGGTTCCCAAACAGCACTAAAAACAGGAACAGTCCTGCTCCTCCGGGGGGGTGAACTTGGTCTTCTGAAGGGAGGCTGGGTGGGAAACACAATGAAGATGAGGCTTGAACTGCTTACTCCTCGCTTCTCCATGTCCCGTACGGTCCACCAATGCCTTCAATCAGCACCAATCACGAACAGTCCCGAATCTCCAAGTCTCCCGGATCTTCAAGGGCTTCAACAGTCCCGCAAGCTCTCCACGTCTCCAGGATCTTCAAGCAGCCTTGTGCTCTGATACCATGTCGTAATGCGCAGCAGAATATGAGACACACAACTGAGAGCAAACACGTGCAGGACTCCACGTTTGAACGAGGGCCCACGTAGAAGACAAGTGTCAACCTGCAACACACTGAACTGGGAGCAGAAGGAGAAAAACGCAGACAAGAGTATGGCTGGGTATGTACTCTGTATATACACAGGAGTCCCGAATAAGTGATACAATGGCATGGGCTATAGGGGTCCATTTTATATGGACCCCAGGTAGCAATCGGCCTGCTCCAGAGGCAGCCGACAGTGGACAGATCTCCACGACCAGCCCTCAAAGACCACTCGGCCAGCAACCTTGAGTCGGCCAGGTCACAAATGAGGACGTGTACAGTCGGTCAAAGGAGATGCGCCTGCCAGCCCGTGATGGTGATTGGCTCCCAAAGCCATGGAAAAAATGGAAAAAGTATGGGGAAAAATACAGAGAGTGGGGAGAAATGAGAAAACACCTAATAAGGGCGGGGACACCCACAACAGAGGCCTTGGTGTATATGTATAGACAGGAGATGACTTCTAACACCATAATGCTAATCCATAAACCTGCATACCATAAAAACCTATATACCATACTTCCATAAGGAAGTTCATCTATTCGTGGAGAAGATCATGAAGAAGATCCATAATCCAAACTCAAGTACGAATACAAGAGTCACCTATGTCTCCAAACTAGTCCAAATCAAAGGCTAATCTAGGACTAGCCAAGTAACATCTCAAATACCCAATAACATGGACACAACAGCCAATCTCAAAAGTCCAATCTTGATCCAAAGTGTTCCGTAGGGACTACCAAACATGAGACATAATACCAAAGTAACACAGTAGTGTCCAGGTAAAGTGGTCAAGGAACGAATCCCAAGAGTGCTCTTCCTCCATCACAAACCTCGTCTCTCTGTGGAGTAGGCGACACAACATTCATGCCAAGGCTTCAGGTGACCGGCACGATGGAGCTACCATCTAGTGTACCACACCCAACCTCTAAGGACTTACATGAACTGAATTGAGACTTGATGCTTATATATGAGATGAGTATGTTGGTCAGTCAGCCATAGGAACAGTGGCTTGCTCTATGGACCACAAATCATGATAATATTCCCTTTATGCTGCACTTTGCTTGCGATGTTGCCCATACCCTCTACCGTGCTCCTAGCACGTGGCCGCCTACTGCTTGGGCACCCCTGCTCGCTGCCGACAAGATGCCAAGCACTCCTTGATGCTAGTGATGATGCTAATGCTCATGATGATGCTGATGGTTCTAATGATGATGATGATGATGATGGTAATGTTGATGTTGATGATTTGATGGTGCTGATGTGCTGCTATTGCTAATACTTATGTTGATGCTAATGATGCTGCTGAACTGATGACTTAGATGCTAACTTTAACTGATGATTAGTCAAGGATTAAGGCTGTTCATGCAGAGGATTAGCCATGGCATGGGCGTGTATGTGACAATAAATCTGGAGCTTGTGCTCCCCCAAAGCTTGTATATCGTATTTTTCTCCCTGGGTAATAAAATACTCTGAGGGGGGTCGGCCCATTCCGGCCTCTATGTAGTGTCAAATGTGCACATCTTAAATGTTGGCATTGAATGTTGGCCCAACATCTAATGCTAGTTGACTGTTATATACGTTGGAAATTTATTGCCGATTGAGATATGAGTGGGGGTCGGTGATGCTATGTATCAAGACAAGGCAAATACTATGCCTAGTATGGCCTCATGGGCTGGGCAATGGGCTGTCCCATACATCAATGCTTCTATATGCTTTTACATGCTTTTACATGCTTTGTATATACAACTAATGGACTGACTTATTGATGCCCTAACCTTAGATGACTTATATGCTTGTTCTCCAAGTGGGTTAAGGGATCGACCTTGACACCTAAGGCTCAGACACTTACCTAAGTAGCTCATGCCCGGATTGGGGCTCACAATGGGTCCACGACATATGACAAATATTCCTAAAAAGGTTATTAACGCTGTATAATATTACATTAAATGGTGAGCCAGTGTGTCACATAGCACCACATTGTAGGGTGCATGTGACAATGTGAGTCTCCCATGCAAGCCCCATGGATCATTGCATAATTCACCTCATTCCACATGTATTCAGCCAATAAATCAAGAGAACATGTGTGCTTAAGATGCCTAGGGTTCTTGAAGCATACAAATCAGCCGCAAGAACTTCGTGCTTCAGTCCAAGGCAGCAAGGCAGCATAGAAGATCCTCTCTGCTTCAGCCAGCATATGTGCATATCCTCAGCAGTTCCGGATTTGACCAGCGTCGAGTAGACCAAGCAGCCCGAGAACACCAACAAAGGCCTGAACAAGACGCTACGCACTCCAACACCAGCAATTGATGGCATCTATGCAAGCAACTATGCGTCAGCAATTCTCCCTACAGTGGCACAAAAAGACCCGAGTTCCTCCACCGCCCCAACCACCACCATCATACGACCTCAACCAAATTCTAGCAAGTATGATGGTAAGTGTGATCATGCCGCAATTATGGAGTTTATTCATCAATTTGTGGCGTATTTCCCTTTGGCGCAGTCATGCTACAAAAGAAAGACCAAAGCATGAAACCAACAGGCGAAAAGGGGGATGGAGAAGTGTATGCAAATGAGCCCCCCAAAAAATATATATATATATATCAGTAAAAACATTCAGCCTCAAGATTAAGCAGAGGAAGTTTCACCGTGAAGTTTCATAGCATTTTAAAACATAGCTAGAAATGTTTTAAAGGTTTTCAACCCCCAAAACATGCAAGTTTGTTACAATGTGCAACAAACACATGCAGCGATGGTTTCGAGCATCCACGAACCTCTCAACTTATAAGCTCATCTTGCTTCTGCTCATCCTCCACTGTAGAGTCAAATACTGATCCTTTTGAGGCTTGAATTTCTGTAGCTAAGTGGAAAGGACAGTCATTTGGGCAGCCACATGCTCCTGAAGATCATGGAATAAACGAATTGTTCTTCCATAGCTCAAGGACTAAGCATAAAGTGGGGGGGGGGGGGGGGGAAAGTCTTTAGGATGCAAAAGAAAACTTTTCCTAAAAGATAATGTTCTCCTGAAACTACAGGCTGACCCCTAATTGGGCAACTAACACTGAAAAAGGACAAAAAGAAATATTCTGAGAAGCCCTATGTTCTATAGACTATAAGGCCTGTGCAAATGAGTGATAGAGAAAGTTACGCGACTATAGATTTGAACTAACTCAAAAGCACTCACAGATACCCAGCTAAAGTAAGTTCTATTAGTGCTGTGAGTAAATTGCCCAAATTACAAGTCTGCCAAAATACCTGAACAATGAACACTAAAAACTGAAGGAAACTATAGAACTCTACTGAAGAAGCCAATCCCAGAATCTTTGTTTGCAATGATCACTGGCAGAACTGAAGGGAAGAAGATAATGTTTGCTGCATTTCCAAGCTGCTGACAAAGGTCAAGAAAGGCTCGATATGTAGGCTGTTCACAAAGGTGGAGAAAGGCTCAACAGGTGTAGGCTGTAGCATAATGCTAAAGAATGAGGAGAGGGGGCTGCACAGTTGCAGGTCTGCTGTACAAAGCTGGTCAGGCTGCTCATGCCATGCTTTTACCCACAAATGTTCGTATTAATTATATAAAGTGCTTGGGCTAAACCTTATTGCTTTGTCTGCCCTGTATTATGGCCCAATCTGGTCATACCGCCGATGTGGTCTTGGTTGCACCCACACGTGCAAAACATCTGACAAAGGGTTGTCCATTGGGGGACAAAAACCCTGGATCATCTCTGGTGTCACAAGTGATGCGCCTAAGGTTTTTATGGAGGATACACTCTGCTAGGGGGCAGCAATACCCTCACAAAAATATTATTAGGACTGTATTAGGGACAGAGGAAAAATAAACTAGAGCAAAGGTTGGGGATGAAAGAAGATCCGATGTCGCATGGTCATTTTTCACAAATGCAACAGCAAGGATTACAACTTTACGTACAAATTGTGAGTTACCTACCTCATGTTTCATGCAACCCCGACACTCCCCAAATGTTGCACATACAGACCTCGGGCATTCATTTGTTAACCAGATTCACACTGTTTGGAATTAATGAAACTTTCCTCCAAATTAACACAAATCACTATGCAAGACAATGCAAGAAGCAGATTTCATACCTTTCTAGTTCACCCTCAGCAAAAACATGGTAGTATCTATTGTACACAACTGCTGCCTTCTTATCATCCTTCCTTGCAAACCCACTTGCAACAGCTGCAGCAGATGCTCCTCCTATCTCAGCCCGGTGGTAAGGCAGATGCCATGGAACAAAAAAGTCCTGTTGTTCTGCGTGATTGGCCTCGGTGTTCTCTGTACTGAAGTTTTGTTGCATAGTATCAACACTGGGTTCTTCTGCCAACTTTAGCATGTCATGATCAGGTGCAGCACCAGTTTGCAAGTCATGCTCTTCAATACGTTGCAGAGAAGCTGCAGGCTGTTTATTGCTGATTTTGGAGTTCACTCCTACACCAACCCATTCCTCTGAATACTTCGAAGTCAGTGGGGTCCATTTTGACAGCAAGGTCTTATCTTCTTGCTCAACTGCCCACACTGTAATCAGAATTTTGCCTCCTGCAGCAACTACTCTAGCCAGCTCCTCAACTGCTTTCCTGCGCCGCTCTTCAGTACTGAGATGATGCAGCACTGCAATGGATATAGCAGCATCAAAAAACCCGGTCCTGTATGGCAATTGCAGAGTGTCTGCTACAAGGACCTCATTCCCCCTTTGAGAGCATATAGAAACAAGGGGGAAGCTTAAGTCACAGCCTACAAAAAAGCATCGTGGGTTCAGTCCCAAATATTTGCCGTTTCCACAGCCTGCATCAATGATCAGAGAACCAGGCACTAAAGACTCCAGGAAGCAAGCAACTTTGGGCCATTTGGCAAACCGTGTGGAGCTGAAATGAGGTGCAATAGCGTCGTATACCCCATGCACATACTTCTTCTCAATGTCAGGGGTTACAAGCAATTCAGTATCAGAAATCATCCTCCCAGTGTTCTAATTTCTTTCAATTCCCATACAAGATTTCTTCATGTGTATTTTGCCTTTAGAAGGATCTCATGGCGTTAGTCATCTTGTCGGGCAAGTTAACATCTCCTGAACGGTGGACCAGTTCCCCCGGAACCACTTTGTTAAACATGACCCATGTCGAGCAAGTTGTTTATAAAAAGGCATTCTCCTCTTCCAGAAGCTCAACCTATAACTTTCCACTGAAGCTCAATCAATCAAAAGATATCATCAGACAGTTCATACATCATAGAAACTCTCTAATTCAAAGCCATATCATTCAAAGAAGGCTCCAACCATGCTGATATCCAAACAGCACTACACTTGAAGGAATCATTCAAATTCAAAATGTCAAGGAAGGGAGTGGAAAACACTCAATCAGATCTAAAAGATTAATTTACAAAACAAGAACCACTGCCCACACAGAATTGCCTACTAACACTGCCCACACGGAAGTACTAACAACTTTCACTCAAAGCAATTTATATGTGTTTGCTGCTCACTACAAAAAGAACACTATTCTCACTAGTGCCATTTTGAAATGCGTTTTGGTTCAGACATGTGCAGTGGAAGTCGCACGTACGGTTACGAGGGGGACTAAAAAGTTCTCCTTCAAGACGCCCTTCAAAATACATGTGGCTAAAAAATGATAAAGAACACTGTTCTCACTAATGTCATTTTGAAATGTGTTTTGGTTCAGACATGGCTCACCCACTAAAAAGTTCTCCTTCAAGATGCCCTTCAAAATACATGTGGTTAAAAAAGTTCTAGTCTGACCTCAAAGGATGAACAGGCAGTCTTGAATATGCCAATGGGTTATTTCCAAATCTTAACAAAACCAAAAGCAGCCTTGACTCCATGAGAACCTACTCACAAACCTTCAAACCATCAACTCCATCACGCGTATAGCATAGTCTACATGCTATGACATCCCCCCTCACGTCATCGACACCCCTGTGGTGGCACAAGTTCAAGTGTGCATAAAGATATGTGCACCTTGAATTTCATGGATAAACCATCATACAGAGTGGGCAAACTTGCCCATCCAAAACCCCCCTCATTCCATGGAGGGGGTGTCAACCTTGAGAGATAAAGCCAGCTGATGGATTTTCATTTTGGGGCCATAATGTTTGCCTGGGTGATTAAAAGGCAGAGTTCACAAACATGGCATAGGCCCAAGAGATTTGCACAAACTAGCACGCACACGCACACCCTCCCCAAAAAAAAAAAGGATCTCTTTTCAATCATGGCATATGCACATGAAGAGAACCACTTTCAGTCATGTAAAAAAGGACATAAACACTCTCTCTCTCTCTCTCTCTCTCTCTCTCTCTCTCACACACACACACACACACAGAAAACTGAAAAGCACAGACTGTGAACAACCAGCCGCTTGAATTAATGCTTGCATACCTCTTGTAGTGGGTCTCCTGTTGCCCTGCAGAGCACACTAGCTTCGATGTATAGTGAGAGCCAATCTTAGATCACACTCTTGGCCTAGCTTCTGCAGACTAAGCTGCAGCCCCCGAATCTTATACGGAAAAGAGACATAGTTCCGCAAAGGTAGGTACTAAGTCTTAATAATGTTGCATATTAAGGCCTGACTAAATATAAATCAGTTAAAAAATAATTGTCAAAAGTGAATGAACTAAATATATGGTACCAAAATTTTGTTTGCATATTAATTAATTGGTTAATTAATTGTATTAAAACCTTAGGAGTATGTTGAATAGAAATGAAAGAGGAACCTTAGATATTAGATTTTAGGGTTAATTGTTTTTTTTTAATCAAGTATTCTCTGGAGTGTTCAGAGCAGTTGCACCTCGTATTCAAGCTAGGGCAAAGCGCCCCGTGCGAGCGAGAGAGAGACTGATACATGTGCAGAAAGACAAGCTGCTATTGATATTTTGTTAGCAACAGTGGACACCTCCATTTCTGGAAGTGATGCCCAGAGAATGGAGATCCCCTTTTCTACTAATGAAGTATTCTATGCTCTCAGTAAAATGGGAGTAGACAAGACTCCTGGATACTGTGGTCTCTCTAAAGAATTTCTGATCTGTTTTTGGCAAGAACTTGGTCCAACTGTGGTTTCTCTTATCAATGATATTTGGGCACAACAGTATATGCACCCAGATCTTAAGCAGGGGGTAATCAAATTGCTGCCTAAGCAAACCTTCTGTAATCAACTTCATCATTGGAGGCCCATAACTATGATGGGACTCTTATATAAAGTGCTGGCTAAATCTGTTGCTCTCAGAATTGCTCCTCAGTTGAGGAAACATGTACACAAAAACCAATCTGGGTTTATTGGGGGCAGGTCCATATTGGACAATATACTGTCAGTGCAACTGGGGATTGAACTTGCTCAAAAAACTGCTCAGAACATGGTTATGCTGCAGATAGATTATGCCAAAGCATTTGATACAGTTGCTTGGGATTTCATTGAACAGGTTCTTCAAAAGATGGGCTTTGGGAAGAAAATAAGCAGATGCATATATCTGTTAGGGGCTGCAGCATATTCTAGGGTTCTCATCAATGGCAGATTAAGTCCTCCAGTTTATATGAGCAGATCAGTCAGACAAGGATGCCCCTTGAGTCCCCTTTTTTTTGCAGTGGCCACACATCCCCTCTTTACTTTTTTGGAAACTCAAGCTGCTGCAGGCAATATTCAAGGGCTTCAACTTACCAGAGAGCAACTCTTAGCCTTGGGATTTGCAGATGATACCATCTTGTTTCTACAGGCTTCTAATAGGAACATTTTCAAATGCATGCAATATATATCTCTGTTCTCTTTGGCTGCTGGAATGAACCTGAATCTGCATAAATCTCACTTAATTGATATTACTGCAGAAAATTTTAATGCATTGATATGGGCTGGTAAGAGAGTGCATCAGGGTCACATTTTTAGACATCTGGGCTATCCTATTGGAGTCAATGTGACTAACAAACAGCTCACATCTTGGGTGGCAGACAAAGTTCAGACCAAAATTGCTTCATGGTTCTGTGATGAATGGCCTCTACATGTTAGATTGAGGATTGTGCAATCTATCCTGCTTCCCTATCTGCTCTATTATATCCCTCTGTTGAACTGGAAACCTTCACACTTGAGTATTTTTGAAACTGCATTCAAAAGGTTCTTATGGGGGAACAAGGGGAAAACCTGTGCATTCATCAAATGGGATATGATCTGTCAACCCAAAGTGAGAGGGGGACTGGGAGTGCTAAATCTGGCTGCACATGCTCATGCAAGAAGAGCAACCATGCTTAAACACATGTTTTCAAGAGATACTTTATGGGCTAGATGCATGTGGCAGATCATTGGCTATTCTGTTGTGTATTTCCATGGTGGGGCTTGGGATTTATCTGATTGGGAGAAACTCTTTTCACATGCACCTTTGAAAACAGGTTGTCAAACTGCACAACTTTTTATTGACTCATGGAAACACATCTGCTCCTTTCTGATTTGGGATGGCAGAGTTAGATACACAGGGAACTCACTAGGGGATGAAAATGTGTTTTGGAGTTTTTTGTTTAAAAAGGCACCCTGTTATAAATTGGGTAGGAAAGCTTTGACAATGTACAAGAAAGGGGTCAGGCACATCAAGTAGCTAATTGATTCTGATGGCAAGTTTGTGTTATTCTTGACAGCTAAGAGAAGGTTCAGATTAGGCTGCAATTTCAGACTTGCTTGGAATGAACTATGTACATACACATTCAATCTGCAGATTCCACCTAATACCAATTTGTGGGAAAGGTTCAGAGACTGGCAGCTTCCAGGGGAGGCAGTTTCTTGGTGGAAGTCCACAACCTCACAGTTTTATCAGGTTCTCTTGGCACAACAGAATATATCAGAAAGATGCAATAAATTGTGGAGAATGCATAGATCTCAGGATTGGTGGATTGCCAGATTATCATCAATATGGAGCTTACCCTGTTCACATAAGCACAAAGTGTTTGTTTGGAGACTCTTAGCAGGTGCCCTGCCTACTGGGGAGTTGCTTCACAAGAAAAACATTGGCAATGGGAAATGTGCCCTCTGTGGGAAAATGGAAAACATTAAACATGTATTTTGGTACTGTAAACCAGTCAAAGAATGGTGGCAATGGATTTTGTCTCACATTCAACAGTGTATGCCTGTTAAAATTACACTGTTTTCAGTAACCTTTGGTTTATGCCCTATGCCTACTGTTGCATTGCAGTTCTGTATGCAGTCAATAAGGATGTGGTTCTTATTCTATATCTGGAATGCTAGAAACTTTTGGTGCTTTGAAAAAGTTCAGCTTTGCAAGGTAACTGTTCCATGGAACATTATTAGAATTAAAGTGATGGAAGATTGTTACAGCATCACAAATGATTAGCTTAAAGCAGATTGTATGAGGATCATGACTCACCTATAACCCATGAGTCAGAGATGATAATGTAAATAGTAGAGTACATATTTCTCAAAAAAAAAAAGAAAAAAAAAAAAGAGAGTGTCAACGCCGAGAGAGAAAGAGAGAGAGAGGACGTTAGAACCAATATTTTTTAAAACCTTAGAACCCTAATTAATTAATCGAGCTTGATTAATTAATACGTTCAATGAATGAACTAAATGATTAATTAATCGAGCTTGATTAATTAATTAATACGTTCAATGAATGAACTAAATAATAATTATCAAAAAAATAAATCATGCTCAATGTATACTTCACAAAATAAAAATTTAATTAAATAAATAAATAAATTATGTTAACCTAAAAAAAATATGGATTATATATTCCATTTCATTTAATCATTAAAATCATGTTGTAGCGCTCCAAAAAAGCAATTTGTAGTGTATTTTTTCCCATTAAAGTTTGAAAATCTCCAGTTGAGTTGAAAGAATCTATTGTAATTTTATTTTATTTTTACAACCAGGATAAGGTGCACTCCTAATGCCATTTCATCATGCATCCTTCAACAATGTTAAAGATGATCAGGGTGTGTGAAAAAGTATAAAATTCAAGTTAAATGATTGGGTGACTATGAAACCATCATGAAAAGGTCCTCATAGGATAAAAAGGCAAAGAAGAGGCTTACTACAATACCATTAGAAAGGGTGTGTCTTGGAATTCAAGATAGCAAAAGATGGGTGGAAAACAAAGGTGCAACATGTGTACACGACAAGAGACATGCACATGTATCCTTCTACTCTAGCATCTACATTGCAAACTTATTGTAAGATGTTTTTTGTAATTTTGTTTATGTTCTTTATGATTCTATGGTTTATTCACATGTGTTGTATATGTGATAGATGTTTATCCATCAACAAGCATTGAGTTGCAACATGTGGCATCATTCACTAAGACTTTCGAAGCTATGCGTGCTGATCTTTAGAAAGTATTATTTTTCAATCAACCATCTTCTTTTTTCATTAACAAGTAAATATTTTTATACAATGCTTAGTATATTGTCCCTGTAAGACCATAAGCTTATAGAAGACTTGAGAGTTTGCTTATACTACCTAGCCCAAATTCATTCAATTGAGACTTTCCACACAAGAGTACTCTATTAGCATTTAAATCCAAGATTGTCTTGGATATTCAGAAGTCTATGAAAGTAGGAAGGATTTCTAAAAGGATTAAGCTATCATGGTTTATATCTCTCCATGTATTTGTGGCATGTTTTTGAGAAGCAAACATGAAGAGGACAAAAGCAATGTGGCTGTCTACACATATATCTAAGTGTGACTTGGATAATGTAGTTGGAGCAAAATGAAAAGTGATTGAAGTTATCCATAGGGATAATTTTATAAAATATAATTATTGCATTGATTATGTGGTGATGGCATATAACATATCTCGACAAACCTTGTCCAAATCAGCTTAGAGTACAGATGATGGAAAAAGAGTATATGGACTTAGATTCCATTAGATTCAGAGGAAAAATTTATGTAGTATGACCTAACGATCAACTTGAGTGATAACAATATAGTTATCCCTATGATGAATGTAAAATGGACATTGAGGGATGTACGCACATCTTTAGAATTTCTATTAGATGCTATACCATCAAACTTCAAATTTAAGGTAGATGATGTTATGGCGGGAAGAAGATCCAAAAATACTTATAGTTGTATGAAATGTCAGTTCCCTGTAATCTTGAAGTTTTCTTAATACATCATTAGGTGAATTTTGGACTCAACTTTGGGCCTTTTTTCTCTAGAGAGAGAAAGGCTTTCGACCAATAGGAAGAGAGCCAC
The DNA here is from genome assembly GCF_041138505.1 of Cibotium barometz. Lineage (NCBI taxonomy): Eukaryota > Viridiplantae > Streptophyta > Polypodiopsida > Cyatheales > Cibotiaceae > Cibotium > Cibotium barometz. Next base: position 5,990,666 of record NC_141099.1, read on the forward strand.
CGTAACGGAACTTTTGATAATTAGACGTTTTTCATATATTCTTTATATGAATATATTGTTATTAAAGAAATACGAAATGCATTTGACCACACTTTATAATGTCATTTCTTTAATATCTATGAAAAATAGAGTGTTGTCAGCTCATTTAATAAATCTCAGCTCATTTAATGAATGGTTTTCAATCTAAAAATTTCCCTCATTCAGCTCATTTAATAAAAGTGCTTTTTTCCTCCAAAATTTTGAAATGTTCTCTTCGAAGTTCCTACGTCATTTAATGAATGGATTTCCTCTAAAAATTTCGCACGTTTTGGAGGTTATCTCTTCTGCCATCTCATCTTCATCCATCTTCTTACATCTGCTTTTATTTTCTATTTGCTTCCATGGAAACCAGATGTCTTAGGCGTCCTTGCTCCTCTACTAGAGCTATTATAGTATACAACAGTTTTGATATGGATAATCAAAGGTGGATTCCTACCACATCTCTATTGGTAGTTGGATTATGTTGCAGACTAGGAAGCAAAAAAAAAAAAACAAAGAATGAGTTCATCAACACTTACAAAGGTAGAGTTCAACACTTCCAACTCTCTAACACAGGTAGGAGCATTAAGGAAGTCCTTATACAACATGCCTACATGCACTTAGAACTGCGTCTGCAACGTTTGCCTGATGGAATCCCACTCCATAGACCAAACTGTAAGTAAATGTTTTTACAATATGTTTATGTAATGTGTTTCATTTCTATACTTATGCTTCTCTTGTATTCGTCTGTATAGATATATATCCTTCAAACTTGGTTGACTGGCAGCCTATAGATAGTATTGTGGGAATCTTCGATGTTTTTCATGCATCTATTGGTGAGCAGCTATACAAAGAAACATCCAACAGGTCTTTGACAGAGAGAGGAGTTTTCTTTTATAATGAATTTTACACGGCACCTCATAGTGTTATGGGTTATGGATCTTTGAAAGCATTACCACTGCCTTCATTCAATAGTCCACAATTGCCCATACCAATAGCAGAAACAAGTGAGTGCTTTAGATTAAAGATATAGCAAGACATGCAAAGGTGTATAAGACCAAATGTAGCAAATCATCAGGTGAAAATCGTTGTCGTTATGCCATTGCATGTTTTTGTCGACTTCTTTTATGAGACGAGGAGGTCAAAAAAACATTGTCAATGTTTATCTGTAAATCAGAGAAATGTTTGGATTTCTTAGGTCAAAATTGGGATGTGAAAGAATTAAATGGGGTTACCTGTAAAATCCATAGGAAATCTATTGTCTGTAAATATATGAGATGGCATTATGTCAATGGAAAACTTGTAGCAATTGATCAAGACTTGGAGGATGACATTGAAAATCCATTAATGTTATTAGAGGTATGGTTTGAACATGAACTCTTGAGACAGTACTCAATATAAGGTCAAAAATCTCACTGCATCAACAACTGAGAATAGACTTGGCAAATGAGGATGACCTACAAGTGCCTGATGATTATGTGTTCAAGTGCAACGGCCATAAGGTATGTTATTCAATCTAACCTCGAAAAAGTATTCATTCCAAAACTACGCCATAATCATTATTAGGTACCAAGGAGAAAAGAAAGGACCATTCAGTGTAAAGACATTACAAGGAAGCAAGTTTTCGTGGTGCAAACGACCATCACATAGAGATAAATGGAGATAAATGTATTTTTGACAACATATAGTTACATTGATCATGACAACATATAGTTACATTAATCATGACAACATTTTGTATTTCTTAGAGCAATAGGAACTAAGACAAATATTCTATATTTTCTTATTCAATGTTTAAAACATTGATAGCATGTTCTCATTTTTTCCTACGAAGCGTGCTATTGTGTGTGGGATGATTCTTGTTGTTGGGGCGGTGAGGCTTGTCATTGAGGGGGTGCTTGCTCTTCGGGATGCTCTTGGGTTGGTTGCTCTTTGGGACGCTCTTGGGGTAGTTACTCTTCCGGATGCTCTTGGGGTGGTTGCTCTTCTGGAACTGAAGCTTGTTGTCGTTGTTGCGAGGTTGAAGCTTCCAAATTGGCATCTTTAGATTCATCATATTCTAAAAGCTCGACAACAAACCTGTCAACTTGTGTTCGGGGGTACTGCCGTGGCAGTGGTCCTGGTCGCGACCGTGGTGGAGGGGGCACAAACGCAATAGGGATATTAGGCGGCATGCTATGAATGTTGACAATAATATGCTCAATGGCCTCTTCCCTCAACAGCCCTAAATCCACATCGGCGGAGTATTCTAATAATCATGGATTCTACAAAAAGCCAAAAAAAAAATAGACATGTGCCATCAAAGAATCAGGAAGGAAAGTAACATATCATTAAAAAAAAGGAGCATGCCTACATTTTCTGCGGGTAACAAGAGAACTAAATGTAGCAGCAACTTTGGCGTTGTAGCACACCCTCCAACCGCAACTATGGCCATCCCATTGCTGCGGGACTCTGCATCTCACAGTCCTTGTGTGTTCTAGTAGTGTGTCCTGGATTATGGCCTCGAGAGCAGTTATTAGCTTTCTAACCGATCTGCACGAAACAATACTATTGTCAATACTGAAAGTTCTCTAACTACTTCTCTCTCTCTCTCTCTCTCTCTCTCTCTCTCTCTCTCTCTCTCTCTCTCTCTCCAACTCGTTATTACGATATATAAATACTGAATGTACGGACTTACTGTCTCACGGTGCCATGGAATTCCTCACCTAAATTGGCCAAGTAACAAGTCTTGGATTCCATATCGTAAAGGATCAAACTCTAGTGTGAACTACAACATGCAATTAGGAGTATCAAAGAAGTAACATCAAAAATATATAGTAACTATAGGTCACAATACTAAGACTATAACTGAGATTGCATGTCACTTACTCTTCATTGTATGCCATTAGGATTATTTGAGCTACATCGAAACTTATCGAACTAAACCACGGACATACATCAACCAATGAAGTATGTTGTGAAGTAAGAACCGAGGAAAGAAGAGAATCTATAATATATACACGATTTTGAACAACGAATGGGAGATTTGATACAACCAAGCTGCACAAGATTACATTATATTAGTTACTTTGGACAAGCAACCCACTTTACAATCACGATGATGAAAAGGACGTAGCAAACCTTAGAACTATTATGATAATTCTATCGTTGACCTCCCTCAAAACATTGGACAAAACATCAATCTCCTCCACATCGAAAGGGAAAAATTGTGCGATGCTTGCACCAGAAGTCTAACGTGAAACGAGGGGACAAAATAACTCAAATCTCTGACATTCGACTTTGTTGGAATTAGGGTTGCACGAAAGCACACAAAGCTTGGAGAAGAAGAAGCAAGAATGCACACAACACACAATGTATTAGATTGTGTCAATGTACAAAAGATAAGTTAGCCCTAGAAGGATGGGCGTATATACAAGCCGGGGAAAAAAACCTCCTAAAGAGGGAAAAAGTTCCCCGGCGGTCCTAAGTGTGTTCACACACATCACTGCCTATATATATGGCAACAAATCCCCCTGGGAGTGATGGTGTGAACGAGAGCTGGCACTCATGTATAGGGAATTGCCATGCCCGAAGTAGATCAGTCCACAAAGGGGAGCAAGCCCAAAGCTTTGTGGAAGCTTCGAACTTCTCACGAGGAAGCGCCTTTGTGAAAAGATCGGCAAGGTTGTCCTATGTTGGCACACAGGCCAAGATGATCTCTCCTGCTGAGAGTCTCTCCCCCTGACATAGTGATAATGCACCTCAATGTGCTTTGTGCGAGCATGAAAAACTGGGTTTCTCGCAACCACCAATGCGTTCTGACTGTCAGTGTAGATAGAGGTGGCAGACTCCTGTCCAACACCCAAGTCAGCCACCATAAGCCGTCTGAGCCACACACACTCAATGTAGCTGTGAAAGCTGCCTTGTACTCAGCTTCACAACTAGAACTGGCCACAGTAGGTTGCTTCTTGCTCAACCAAGATATGCATGAGCTATCGAGCATGAAACAAAAACCACTTGTGGACACTCTTGTGTCATAGCAACCAGCCCAATCTGAGTCCGAAAAAGCATGTAAATTTGGCGGCAACGAAATCTGGTGACAACGATCTCCCCTTGGGATAAAACAACCCAAGATGTATGGTGCCACTCAAGTAGCGAAAGATGCGTTTAACTACCTTCCAATGCTGAGACCCTGGGCTACGCATAAACCTGCTCACCTGTGAGACTGCAAACTGAATGTCCGGCCTCATAATGCATACATAAATGAGGCAACCAACAGCTATCTGATAGAGTGTGACATCAAAGTGATCTCCAGCATCATGAAGACTTAACTTCAAACCTGTCTCCATTGGAGTAGCAATAGGCTTGCAGTCTTCAAGGCCAAATCTTTGCAACAATGTCTCAATATACTTTGTCTGACACAAAGCAATACCTCCATCACACTGCTTAAATTGTATCCCCAAATAATGATGCAAATGCCCCAAATCTGACATCTCAAAAGAAGCATTCAAATCAGTCTTAAAATCAGCAATATGACTCTCATTTGGTCCTGTGAGCAGCATGTCATCGACATAGAGAGCAATGATTAGATGTACATCATCCACACATTTAACATACAAAGTGCTTTCTATTGGACTATTCTGAAAACCATGTGCACTCAAATATGCATGTATCTTTTCATACCAAGCTCATGGAGCTTGCTTTAAACCATATAAAGCCTTTTTCAACTTGCACACTTTGTTTTCCTGCCCTCTTTGAACAAAACCATGAGGCTGCGATACATACACCTCCTCATGCAGTCTTTATGTCCAACTGATGTACATTCCAACCATTATGAGCTGCCAATGCACAAATGCTACGAATGGTAGTCATACGACAAGTGGGAGCAAAGGTCTCATCAAAATCAATGCCCTTTTCTTGAGCATAACCCTTTGCAACAAGTCTAGCTTTATAGTGATCAACACTGCCATCTAGCTTTTGTTTCAACTTACCCACTTACATCCAATGGCCTTTTTACCAATAGGCAAATCACACAAAAACCATATACCATTCTTCATTATAGCATCATATTCACTTTGCATTGCAGCCAACCAATTTTTTTATTTTTGTGCCTCATCAAATGAAAGAGGTTCTTCCTCTTCACACATACTAGACATAGCCAAAGCATAACAATCTGATGCATAAGAGGCATGGTGAAAACCTGAACGAGTACGACTAGACATAGGTGCATTACTATCACGCAAGGTTTCCACCAGCCATTTAGGCATACCTCTAGCCTGCTCATTTTCAGCCCTATCTTCATAAATTACATCCTATAAATCTGCATCAGAAATAGGCTGATCTATGATGTCGTTTGAAATCTGCATAGGCTGAATATTTGTCTCATTAGGACTTACATTTGAATTCCCACCTGTAAACAGAGGCAACAACGTATCAAATACATCCTATGAGCTCACACCTGTTTCTTTGGTACATGATAACAAAGGCTGCACAGCATCTTCCATAAAAACAACATCTCGACTAATCAAGATATGCTTTGACTGCGGATGATACAATCTGTAAACCTTGCTCTCAGTACTATAACCAACAAAAATGCATTTGACAGCCTTATCATTCAATTGTATGCGTTGTTGCATAGGCACTAAAGCATAGGCCAAGCAACCAAAGACACGCAAGTGACCAATAGAAGGCTTCCTGCCATGCCAAGCTTCGTATGGAGTAATAGACTACAAGGCCTTAGTGGGACACCTGTTGAGTACATATGCTACACACATGACAGCCTCAAGCCAAAACGCATGTGGCAAAGCTTGTCTCTTGACCATACATCGTGCCATCTCCATAAGTGACCTGTTTTTCCTCTCAGAAACACCATTTTGCTAAGGGGTATACGGCACTGTACATTGGTGTTTTATCCCACGACTAGCCAGAAATGCATCAAACTCTTTAGACATGTACTCTCCCCCTCGATCAGAACGGAGGGTGCCCACATTACAATTGGATACATTTTCAACCATAAGCAAAAACTGTTTGAAGCACAAAAACACTTCGGACTTTGCCTTCAGTGGATATACCCATGCATGCCTTGAGTAATCATCAATGAAAGTCACGAAGTACAAGTGTTTACCAAATGACGGAGTTTGCATAGGCCCACATACATCACTATGTACAAGTTGCAATTTGCGAGTGGCCTGCACAGAACCATCCTTTGGAAACGCAGAACACTGCATTTTGCCCAAAATACAGCCTTCACAAACATGTTTCAATGGTGCCTCAAGAGGGGGCAATGAAGCAACCATATCAAATTTCTGCAAACGCAACAAACTAGCAAAGTTCACATGACCAAAATGAGCATGCCATAGTTTTGCATCTGAAATTGCCTTTTCATCAGAAACTGCATTTGCTGAATCTTCTACACACTTGTCATAATAATTGAGCCTATGCAGCCCACAAAATAAGGTGTCAGATACAATAATCGTATCACCAGAAGTCAAATCATGAACAATACATCTGTCATCCACAAATTTGACTACAAGTCGAAGTCTAGCAAGTGCAGAGACAGACAATAGATTCTTCTTTATCCCTGGCACATACAAAGCATCTGAAAGTGTGAAAGCGCTGCCATTTGCAGCAGTAAGCATAATTTTACCAATGCTCTTCACTGGGTAAGAAGCATTATTGGCACATGTGACAGTATTCCCATTAGGGACAGCCTCAAGAGAAGTGAACATATCACGATGCGAGGTAATGTACTTTGTAGCGCCACTGTCAAAATACCATACATGAGAGTCAACAGAAACTGCCAAACATACATCATGTACAGATGGGTCATACTAGCAAATACACGCTAAACGCCCATTCTGTATCCTGCACAACATTTGTAGAATCTGCATTTGTAGAAGCATCCGCTATTGTGGCTGCATTTGACTCTTTCTTCTTTGCCTCTTTAGCCTTTAGCTTAGGGTAATTCTTAATGACATGATCAGTTGCCTTACAATAGTTACACCTAGTCTTTTTCTTGCCTTTATCAAGAGCCTTCTCAGACTTATTGTTGCTACCTGTGGGCTACCTGTGGAAGGAGAAGAAGTTGCAGACCTATTAATAGGAGAAGAAACAGTGGAAGGGGCTGCCTTACCACTTCTTCTCTGCTAGGTAGCAATAAATGCCTGATCAACTGCATGCTGCCTAGCCCTGTTTTGCCTGGACTGCGCTTCTTGCAAGAGCTTGTTGACTAAATTATCATACTTGACAACATCAGGTCTGTCCTCAGTAACAAGTCTCCACGTGGAAGCAAAAGTCTGATATGACTCAGGTAAAGCATCAAGAACAGTCTGCACAAGAGAATGATCAGGAATAATCTCACCTGCAGAAATCAACTGTTCCTTGAGATCTTTAATCTCAGCAAGAAAGACATTCATGTCATCATCTTCCTGCATAATCTTAGATTCGAGCTCTTTGCGCAGGTAAGAGATTTTTGTCTCATTACGACCTGCATACAAACCAGCCAGAATATCCCAAGCCTATTTTGCTATTTTAGCTGAACGAATATGTGGGATGATGTTACGTTTGACAGAAAGTGCAATCAAGGCAGCATGAGCCTGTGCATCTTTACCATCCCAAAACGAGCTTGTTCAGCAGTGGATAAAATAGTAGCAATAGTAGAGCTGCTAGAGCCTGCAACATCCTCAACAGATCCTACATCCACAGAACCTGAACGTACATCCATACCCTACACAATGTTCCACACTCCTTTTGCAACCAAAACATGCTGCATCATGTATGCCCAAAGTGGGTAGTTGCTGTCTCCATCCAGTTTGTCATCAGCAGACAACATGCGAAATACATCATTGCTGTTATCAGCCATGGCCACTGACTGAAACTGATATAAAAGCTACCTGTAATGAAGCAAAGACTGAACAGAGAACAACTTGTGCTATGTAGCACGGTCCATAGAATACGTATGCCCGTTTTGCGAAAAACTGCACTGTCGAAATTTATGCAGAAAATGACGAAAACACCTGTGCAGAACTTGCAATGCAAAAACGGAGCTCGAAACGACCTCAGATGCAATTTTTGAGAACGCTAACGCTAAGCGCTCGTGAAAGCTCATGTCAATCGAGCTTATTTGCAGAGTATAGGGACCAGCAAGCGCTCGTGAAAGCTCACCTCAATCGGAGAACGTGAGTCGGAGGGTGCTGGCGGTGTAGCCCTGGGAGCCGATGCCTGCTCTGATACCAATTGTTGGAATTAGGGTTGCAAGAAAGCATACAAAGCTTGGAGAAGAAGAAGCAAGAATGCACACAACACACAATGTATTAGATTGTGTCAATGTACAAAAGATAAGTTAGCCCTAGAAGGACAGGCGTATATACAAGCCGGGGGAAAAAACCTCTTAAAGAGGGAAAAAGTGCCCCGGCGATCCTAAGTGTGTTCACACACATCACTGCCTATATATAATGGCAACAGACTTATGCATTTCCCGAATAGCTGATTTCTTTAACCGTAATTCTTGGAGCTCCTGCATCTTGGCTTGGTCGCCAATCTTTTGTGTGTTGAGCCTTGTGTCACGTGAATGACTAGCCTCTGTCACTTCTGTGATCTTAACTTTCTTCGTCAAAGGCGGGATTTTCAAAATTCCCTTCATTCTCTTGTCACTAAGTAGGGCGGGCTCCTGTCTAGGAAATATTTGAATGAGCAAGGCAAAGAGGACAAAACCCGACAACCTCCCCAGATATCCAACAAGAATAATGCTACACTCTCCCAACACCCCAATGAAGAAGGCACTAGTAGATAGGAATGTATGCTATGGATTTTTGTGACAAATGCGACGCTACAATGATGGAGTGGTGATGATGTATACGCACACAAATGTTAAATAAGCCTTGTACTAAATGACAAAAGAGCGGGATGACACCACGACAAAGCAAAATGTAGCGTGAAATGTGCTTTGTTTATTGAATTTCACGTGCATGGTGCTTGATTTACAAGACAAATTATGTAGCTCTTTATGATGAGAAAAAGAGAGAGAAGAAATCTTATCTAGCCACTTTTTGCTTGATGTTGATGAAGCTTTTGTGCGCTTGCCGATGATGCCCTCCTCCATGAGAAACAATGCCCTAAGGATTGAATTTTACAATGCTTTCAATTTTTGAATACAAACAACTTACGAGGCTTTCTAACACGTGACTATGTGAGTGGGTGAGTGCGAAGCTAGGTTATTGTTTGCCGTCGAGAATTGCACTTGCTTCTTTATTGCAAATATCTTCTCTTCTTCTGCTTCCCTCTCCACATGCAAGGAAAAGAGACAATGTGGTTATGCTTTTTCTTTTTATTTTTTTACCCCTTTTTCCCCTTGGCCAAATGAAAGTGGTGATAGCTTCTTTTCAATGATACTTTTTTTTTAATATAAAGAAAAGCTTTAAAAAAAACGTATGATACGAAGGTCCTTTCCCTGCAACGCAGATCGTTTCCCTGCGATGGATCCGGGATGAATCGTTTTCCTTCTTTCTCCTTCGCTCTGTGCTCTTCCGGACACCAGAATACGCACATCACTTTCTCTTTTTACGAACGCGCGTGTGAGGGAGTGTGCTGGTGACGCTCCTTCTTCACAACCTCTCGCGCGACTGCTGGCAACTGTGACTAGCGAAGCTTGTTTCCCTTTCACTTCTCTTGCTCGCAGCACAACGGCCGGCAATAGGAAATGGCCGCATCTCTCTCTCTTCAAGCGGACGCGTACGGTCCGTGCTGACGACGCTTCGCTTCAGGCTGCATGGCATTGTTTCATTTCCAACTGCATGGCGATGATTTCCAGCCCCACTAAGGTTTAGAGCTTTAAATTTTCCACTAAGGTTTAAAGCTTTTTAATTCCATTAAGGTTTAAAGATTTAACATTTTAAATGGGCCAAGCCCTTAGTCCCACACATGCTTAAGTGCGGCTCCTTGATGCTAGCTTTGCCTACAAAAAAAATTGCTTGTGTGCCAAAACCAAGTGAGGGTACGAAGTGAAGGCAGGGTGGAAAAAAAATGCAAGCCACGCATATGCTCATGCATCAAAACATAGTGGAAGGGCGAAAAAATGCAACAGTGGCATCCTGCGGGGAAAGCTAGCTGGCTAGTGTGAACCCAGAATCTCCGGTTAGACTAGTGCTGCCTTCTCCTTTGGGCTATAGGACCATGAGCAAATGGCTAGGATCTATAGTGAGAAAGGTAACATCTGACAAGTGAATCAATCGACCGGTCATGGATAGAATGAGAGAAGCAAAAGTGGAAGGATGGGATGACTTGAAAACCCTTAGAAGACTACCCAACTCCTCAACTCCCAAACACTTACGGTCTTGCACTTTTTCCCAAGGATCAATGTCAAAGGAATGGGTATCCACCGAGGCACGATCAAAATTTTGGGTAAAGGAACTAGAAAGGGCCATCAAAGCTAAGGAATCTGTAACACGATTTCCATGATGAGGCAAAAAGGTCAAGGAAGAAGAGGTGAAATGGGTGAAGAGGTCACGGGCTAAAAGACTATAGTAGTGCATCAAAGGGTGGAGGGTGCAGGCTTGGCCATGAAACTGGTGGACCACGAGTTGTGAATCTCCATAGATATGAACATGAGATGCTCCCAAAAGAAGTAGTGCTCTCAAACCAATCAAAAGTTCTTGGTAATGAAACTGGTGGACCACGAGTTGTGAATCTCCATAGATATGAACATGAGATGCACCCAAAAGAAGTAGTGCTCTCAAACCAATCAAAAATGCTTGGTAATGTTGTTGCTCAAATGATCTCCCCACAATGACGGATTCTTCGGATTTATTTCTTCTTCTTTTTTAATGTGTTGAATTTCTTCAAGAGCCAAAATCCAATATCAAATGGAAAGGGTCAAACAATTTAACCCAAATCACTATATTTATAATGCGAAGCGATCACCTTTCACTAGGTCATGGTCACTAGGTTACCATTCTATTTACTCAATTTCCCCATAAAGGTTCGAGTCCCGGATGGTCATTTCGATTGGGCAAAGTCAACAAGGAGTCAAGATTGCCTGCCGCAACTACCAAGTTTTTCCTTGCCCCTACATGCTCCATCAAAGTATAGACTCCAAAAAGACGTGGAAGATTCAACATCATCTGCAACTCATAACGGAAAAGTCAATGCAATCACATCCAATAGGGCTTAATTTTATCAAAATTGGTTTTGGTAGAGAACCATGTCCCATCCATTTCTGCAAGCTAGACTTTATTTTGCGAGGATAAACTTCAACAAAGCGATAAGGACCCAACCATAAATGGCTCAACTTCCCAGGGAAAAGCTCATGACGTGCATCATAGAGAAGAACCAATTGCCCTTTCTCAAAAGAATAGGTTTTAGCTTTCTTATCACGGTGCTTGGTTTGACATTTCTTAGCAACCTCTTGATGTAGATAGGCTCTCAATCTCCACTCATCTAGATTCTCCAAAGTGCCCAATCTCTCTTGCAAACTCTCCTCCAAAGGTAGTGTGCGCTCATGCAAAAACCTCAAACTCGCCAACTCATGCTCAATAGGTAACACACATTCTTGCCCATAAACTAAAGAGAAAGGAGTGAACCCTGTGGCTTCCTTGAAAGTAGTGTTATAAGCCCAAACAGCTGCTGGCAACTTCTCATCCCAATCCCTTTTATGAGTGTCCACAGTTTTTCTAAGGATAGTGACCAAAGTTTTGTTTGTGCTCTCAACTTGCCCATTACTAGAAGGTTCAGGGGGTGGTTTTATCATGACGGATATTGAAATAAGCAGTGAGTTCCTCAATGACATCATTAAGAAAATGGGTCCCCCTATCAAAAACTAACTCAGCAGGTGCCCCAAAACGACAAATGATATGCTCAGTCAAAAATGAAGCAGTAGTGCGTGCATCATCTTTCCTCACAGCTCTAACCTCACTCCACTTAGTTAAGTAATCCGTAGCAACAATGATATAAGATTTCCCATGCCTGGAAGTAGGTGTATAGGGCCCACATAGTCAATTCCCCACTTCTCACGAAAAGAAGGACAGCTAGAATAGGAGTATTAGGGCGCAAACGATTCTCAAGGCGGGTGGCTCTCTGGCAAACATCACATCTTTTACACCACTCAAATGAATCTTTAAAAACAGATGGCCACCAATACCCAGCCCTCAAAATTTTCAATACAGTGAGTTTCCCAGCGAAATGACCTCCACATGCACTATCATGACACTCTTTCAAAATGTGTGGAATTTCCTCTCATGCAACACATCGGCGATAAATACCCTCAAACCCCTTGTGATACAAAGACCCATCAATGATAGTGAATTTCTGAGCATGTGTAACTAATCTCTTCTTCGTGGCTTTGCTCATGTCAAAAGAGGAAACTCAAGTGTGGACAAATAATGAGCAATTTGGTCATACCACTCACATGCATACTCAATGCAAAACAACTCAGGTGCAGGTGCAATAGGCTCATCTTTGCATGGGATTACATCAGCTAAGCAATCCACTAACTTTTGCAATGCAGGAGGTTTAGATTTAAGCTCATAGTCAAAGGCCTACAACTCAACAATCCATCGTATAATACGCTCAGGGGGCTCTAACTTATTCAATAAAAGGCGCAATGAATCTTTAGAGACATCGATGATGGTGTGCTGGGTAGCCATATATGTGCGAAACTTCCTAGCACTCTCAGCAATAGCTAGACAAGCTCTCTCAACCCATGTGTAGCGCGTTTCATCATCTTTAAGCTTGTGGCGGCTGTAATATGCAATGGGGTGCATTTTTTTATCATAAAGTTGTGCAATGCAAGCGAATATTACCAAATGAGAACAAGAAGAAAATAAATGATAAGGCTTGGAAGCATCAGGTGGTTTGAGGATAGGGGTGGTAGTGAATGCACTTTTAAGAGAAGAGAAAGAATTTTGTTGAGGTTCCCCCCAAATGAACTTGTGCTCAAGTCGCAGAAGTGTATTCAGTGGTAAAATAAGATGTGCCATATCTTTAATGAAGCGGCTATAGTGTTTAGCGGCTCTCCAAGAAAACCCCTTACTTGACACACGGTAGTGGGTGGCAAAAATGCAAGAATAGCCTCAACTTTTTGGGGATCCATAGGAATGCCGTGCTTGCTAATGAGGTGACCCAACAAAATGCCACAAGTGACCCCAAACACACACTTTTTTGCATTCAAAGCTATTGATTTTTCACGGCACTTGTGAAAGACATACCTAAGGGCTGCAACAAGTTTATCATGCATGGTCCCAATCCCCAAATCATCCATGAAGATCTTTAAGAAATCGGTCAAATCATCACAAAAGGATTCATGCTTATAGCGCTGATATGAAGCACCCGCGTTGCAAAGCCCAAACGGCATGACATGATATGCATATGTGCCAAATATAGTGGTGAAAGTGGTTTTGAGCTTATCCTCATTAGCGATAGCCATTTGATTGTACCCAAAAAAGCAATCCAAGAAAGCATATATCTCCCTTCCCGCCAAAGAGTCAAGGATTTGGTCAATAAAAGGCAAAGGATAGTAGTCCTTAATGGTAGCTTTGTTAAGCTGCTTATAATCAACACATATGCGAAGCTGCTTATTCTTTTTAGGGACTACAACAATAGGAGACACCCATTCAGTGTTATCGACAGGAAAAATCAAACCAGCTTCTAAAAGCTTTTTAATTTTCGTGTAAACCCCCTCTCTATAATGCTCAAGCAATTTGCGCTGATGTTGGCGCACAGGTGTAGTGTCGGGTTTAAGAGGAATACGGTGCACAACAAGCTCGGGTGGAAAACCTCTCAACTCGGCGTAATCCCATGCAAAGATGTCCTGATACTCCCGACATAGAGCAATAATCTCCTCCCTCAACGATGGTGGATCTAAAGAAGTTCCCAAAAGCACAACTTTCTCATCTCCCTTTATAGGAACTCTCATAGTATCCTCCTCTCTGGCCAAAGGTGGAGTCTCCTCATCATCATAAAGGGTAATCTCAACAGAATCAGGGTAAATGCAATAGGAACTCGATGTACATGAAGAAGTAGAACTCTGGTCGTTATCTCCATCACTCTCAACATCAATAGTAACCCCAGGGCTCACAATAGAAGAAGGGTAAGCAGGAAGAACTGCCCGGGAAGATCCTCTACCAAGAAGCAACCGCCCTCTAGGAATGTCAATAACACAATCAGTCTTCCATATCTAAGGTCGCCCTAAAAGAAGCTGGTACTGGCCAGGTCCTGGACTAAGCCGCAAAACATAACAATCAATCTCCACCATACGCCAGTGACGACAGTGATTGGCAAACCCTTGGATGAAACCCTCAGCTCTCACTGGTGGATGATCACCCATACTATGCAAACTAGTAGTAATAGGAACTCCATTGGAAGATAACCCTAGCTTGGAAAAGGTAGAATAACTCAAAACATTGACACCTGATCCTCCATCAACAATAGCATGTGGAATCACTAGCTGGTGGATCATGCACTCCACTCGAGGACACTCATGCTCAGCAAGAAGGGAATCCACTTTCTGAACAACAGGAAGATTAGGACCCACTCCCTGGGAAGAACTCAAAGCTCTGCAGTACCTCCTCAAAAGGGCTCGGCTAGAAGGAGAAGTGAGAAGGTATTATGGAAGGGACATGGTGAGCTCTACTCGATTAAGAGCAGAAACAAGGTCAAAAGAAAGAATGGGGGAAAACAACTTACTTGGAGTAGGGCGTGGACGAGTGTGATGAGGTCGAGGTAAAGGGTCGGCAATAGGAATAGCGACATGGATGGGTGGGTGGGTAGCAACAACAGGTTCGGAATCTCCCTCCTCATCAACAACCTTCTCTTTCCCCTTCCGTGTGATGGATCGCACGGGTGATGAATCTAACTCAATCATATTAATCGAAGGGTTCTCAGTGGTGGTAGGTGGTGCACTAGACGAAGCAACTGCTGGAGAACTAGGAGACCCCCTTTGAAGAAGTGTCCAACTAGGGCCCGGGGGTTTCTCGGCACCAATACGATGATCAATGGGGCCGGGGCATGGTAAAGTGGTGCTCCTATTCATCAAATGGCACATCTTCATGTAACACATATCCTCTGTGTGCCCCCTACCCAAACATTTCTCATAAGTGCAAACAACAGTGGGGCAATCTTTGGAAAGATGGCCGGGTACATGACAAGCTCGACACACTATGTTGGTGGGATTAGGCTCAGTGCGACGTGGACAACAAGTTTTGTTGGCGCTTTAGAAAATTCACATCAAGAGTCACAGCCTTCACATTTTCATTAAGTTGGTTCATGTAATTTGTCATCATGTTTTTTAAATCCCCAATACTAGACGCGGTGCTTTCATGCCCATCCCCCCCTTGTGATGTGCTGGTGGTGGAGTGGTAGAAGTAGAATCAGGGTAAGTCACATACGGTGATGGAGCATGAGGGGAAGGAACATGATTTTGTGAAGAGGTTAGGTGAGCCACGACACTAGAAGAAGGTGGGGGTGCTAAAGGCAAAAGAGGTGGTGAGGTCACTTGAAGGTGAGGTGGTACAACGGGTGGGAATTGGAATGGTTGAGTTGGTTGAAGTTGAGGCACATATGTTGAGGTTGGCCAAGGTTGTTGCGAGGAGGGCAAAACAGCACATACGAGGGAGATGGAGTCGTGGCCTGTTGTGGCTCGTAAACACATCGGTAAGAGCTCTCCACATTAATGGCAAAAGTGATGGCCGTATTCAAGTCATTTGGGGCTTGAGCTCTAACCAAAATTTGGATGCTAGGGTGTATGCCTCGTAGAAATGAGTCCATGATGGTGAGCGGGTCGATGTTAAAAACAGGAGTGTAATGATCAACAAAGTTCCTAAACCTCATGGCCGCTTGTTCCACAGTCTCATGCGGGTGATTTTGCTTGAATGAGCGTAATTGCTCAAAAAATGCAAAGAAGTTTGGAGGTTTGCGAAATTCAGCCAAGAATTTTTGCTCAAAATAGGCAAAGTTTGGGATGGAGTTTGATTGTTGCTTGGCAAACCAATTACCCTTGAGTGTAGTGCTAAAATAATTCATCACATGCCCTTCCTCGACGATGTGTGAGGTCAAACAAGCAATTTTGAAATTGTTTAGATGAGCGATGGGATCCTCCAATGGTGTCCCATAGAATGTGGGGAATGGAATGAGGGGTGCATCGGGACGGGCCAAATTTGGTGGCAAAACCAAAGGTGATTGAATGGCGAATGGAGGAGGAAGTGGTGATTGAGCCATAATTGGAATTGGTATAGAAATTACGATTCCAGGTAAACTCCCCCCTGATGATGGCGAAGGAGGTGAACTTTGTAATATGGAAAAGGGCTAGTGGGGCTAGAGTGAAGTAGGTGTTGCTTGGCTTTCTCCCTTTTATGGTATCTCTTAGCTCGGTCACTCTCTCTCAAGCTATCTTGCCAATCTTTGGCACTTTGCATAAGTCCCCTTTCCAAGTAGGTTTGTGTCGTGGGACCAAGACCAAGTCAAGGTCCCACCTGGCGTGCCACTGTCTGGGAAATATCTGGATGAGCAAGGCAAAGAGGACAAAACCCGACAACCCCCCCAGATATCCAACAAGAACAATGCTACACTCTCCCAACACCCCAATGAAGAAGGCACTAGTAGATAGGAATGTATGCTATGGATTTTTCTGACAAATGCGGCACTACAATGATGGAGTGGTGATGATGTATATGCACACAAATGTTAAATAAGCCTTGTACTAAATGACAAAAGAGCGAGATGACACCTCGACAACCAAGTGAAGCAAAATGTAGCATGAAATGTGCTTTGTTTATTGAATTTCACGTGCACGGTGCTTGATTTACAAGACGAATTATGTAGCTCTTTATGATGAGAAAAAGAGAGAGAAGAAATCTTATCTAGCCACTTTTTGCTTGATGTTGATGAAGCTTTTGCGCGCTTGTCGATGATGCCCTCCACGAGAAACAATGCCCTCACGGCCCTCAAGGATTGAATTTTACAACGCCTTCAATTTTTGAATACAAACAACTTACGAGGCTTTCTAACACGTGACTATGTGAGTGGATGAGTGTGCGAAGCTAGGTTATTGTTTGCCGCCGAGAATTGCACTTTGCAAATATCTTCTCTTCTTCCACTTCCCTCTCCATATGCAAGGAAAAGAGACAATGTGGTTATGCTTTTTCTTTTTGTTGGAATTAGGGTTGTAGGAAAGCACACCAAGCTTGGAGAAGAAGAAGCGAGAATGCACACAACACACAATGTATTAGATTGTGTCAATGTACAAAAGATAAGTTAGCCCTAGAATGATGGGCGTATTTATAAGCTGAGGGAAAAAACCTCCTAAAGAGGGAAAAAGTGCCCCGGCGGTCCTAAGTGTGTTCACACACATCACTGCCTATATATATGGCAACAAATGAACGAGAGCTAGCACTCATGTATAGGGAACTGCCATGCCCAAAGTAGATCAGTCCACAAAGGGGAGCAAGCCCAAAGCTTTGCGGAAAGCTTCGAACTTCTCACGAGGAAGCGCCTTTGTGAAAAGATCGGCGAGGTTGTTCTCTGTTGGCACATAGGCCAAGCTGATCTCTCCTGTTGAGAGTCTCTCCCTCACATAGTGATAATGCACCTTAATGTGCTTTGTGCGAGCATGAAAAACTCGGTTTCTCGCAGCTGCCAATGCGCTCTGACTGTCAGTGTAGATACAGGTGGCAGACTCCTGTCCAACACCCAAGTCAGCCACCATAAGCCGTCTGAGCCACACACACTCAATCGTAGCTGTGAAAGCTGCCCTGTACTCAGCTTCACAACTAGAACTGGCCACAATAGGTTGCTTCTTGCCCAACCAAGATATGCATGAGCTACCGAGCATGAAACAAAAACCACTTGTGGACACTCTTGTGTCATAGCAACCAGCCCAATCTGAGTCCGAAAAAGCATGTAAATCTGGTGACAATGATCCCCCCTTGGGATAAAACAACCCAAGATGTATGGTGCCACTCAAGTAGCGAAAGATGCATTTAACTGCCTTCCAATGCTGAGACCCTAGGCTATGCATAAACTTGCTCACCTGTGAGACTGCAAACTGAATGTCCGGCCTCGTAATGCATACATAAATGAGGCAACCAACAGCTATCTGATAGAGTGTGACATCAAAGTGATCTCCAGCATCATGAAGACTTAACTTCAAACCTGTCTCCATTGGAGTAGCAATAGGCTTGCAGTCTTCAAGGCCAAATCTTTGCAACAATGTCTCAATATACTTTGTCTGACACAAAGCAATACCTCCATCACACTGCTTAAATTGTATCCCCAAATAATGATGCAAATGCCCCAAATCTGACATCTCAAAAGAAGCATTCAAATCAGTCTTAAAATCAGCAATATGACTCTCATTTGGTCCTGTGAGCAGCATGTCATCGACATAGAGAGCAATGATTAGATGTACATCATCCACACATTTAACATACAAAGTGCTTTCTATTGGACTATTCTGAAAACCATGTGCACTCAAATATGCATGTATCTTTTCATACCAAGCTCGTGGAGCTTGCTTTAAACCATATAAAGCCTTTTTCAACCTGCACACTTTGTTTTCCTGCCCTCTTTGAGCAAGACCACGAGGCTACGATACATACACCTCCTCATGCAAATCTCCATTCAAGAACGCAGTCTTTATGTCCAACTGATGTACATTCCAACCATTATGAGCTGCCAATGCACAAATGCTACGAATGGTAGTCATACGACAAGTGGGAGAAAAGGTCTCATCAAAATCAATGCCCTTTTCTTGAGCATAACCCTTTGCAACAAGTCTAGCCTTATAGCGATCAACACTTCCATCTGGCTTTCGTTTCAACTTAAAAACCCACTTACATCCAATGGCCTTCTTACCAATAGGCAAATCACACAAAGACCATGTACCATTCTTCATTATAGCATCATATTCACTTTGCATTACAGCCAACCAATTTTTTGATTTTTGTGCCTCATCAAATGAAAGAGGTTCTTCCTCTTCACACATACTAGACACAGGCAAAGCATAACAATCTGATGCATAAGAGGCATGCTGAAAACCTGAACGAGTACGACTAGACATAGGTGCATCTATTTTACTATCACACAAGGTTTGCACCAACCATTTAGGCATACCTCTAGCCTGCTCATTTTCAGCCCTATCCTCATGAATTACATCCTATAAATCTGCATCAGAAATAGGCTGATCTATGATGTCGTTTGAAATCTGCATAGGCTAAATATTTGCCTCATTAGGACTTACATTGGAATTCCCACCTGTAAATAGAGGCAACAACGTATCAAATACATCCCGTGAGCTCACACCTGTCTCTTTGGTACATGATAACAAAGGCTGCACAGCATCTTCCACAAAAACAACATCTCGAATAATCAAGATACGCTTTGACTGTGGATGATACAATCTGTAACCCTTACTCTCAGCACCGTAACCAACAAAAATGCATTTGACAGCCTTATCATCCAATTTTCTACGTTGTTGCACAAGCACTAAAGCATAGGCCAAGCAACCAAAGACACGTAAGTGACCAATAGAAGGCTTCCTGCCATGCCAAGCTTCGTATGGAGTAATAGACTGCAAGGCCTTAGTGGGACACCTGTTGAGTACATATGCAGCACACATGACAGCCTCAAGCCAAAACGCATGTGGCAAAGCTTGGCTCTTGACCATACATCGTGCCATCTCCATAAGTGACCTGTTTTTCCTCTCAGCAACACCATTTTGCTGAGGGGTATACGGCACTGTACATTGGTGTTTTATCCCACGACTAGCCAGAAATGCATCAAACTCTTTAGACGTACCCCCACCCTCGATCAGAACGGAGGGTACCCACAGTAAAATTGGATACATTTTCAACCATAAGCATAAACTATTTGAAGCACAAAAACACTTCGGACTTTGCCTTCAGTGGATATACCCATGCATGCCTTGAGTAATCATCAATGAAAGTCACGAAGTACAAGTGTTTACCAAATGACGCAGTTTGCATAGGCCCACATACATCACTATGTACAAGTTGCAATTTGCGAGTGGCCCGCAGAGAACCATCCTTTGGAAATGCAGAAGGCTGCATTTTGCCCAAAATATAGCCTTCACAAACATGTTTTGATGGTGCCTCAAGAGGGGACAATGAAGCGACCATATCAAATTTCTGCAAACGCAACAAACTAGCAAAGTTCAGATGACCAAAACGAGCATGCCATAGTTTTGCATCAGAAACTACCTTTTCATCAGAAACTGCATTTGCTGAATCTTCCACACACTTGTCATAAGAATTGAGCCTATACAGCCCACGAAACAAGGTGCCAAATGCAATAATCGTATCACCAGAAGTCAAATCATGAACAGTACATCTGTCATCCACAAATTTGACTACAAATCCAAGTCTAGCAAGCGCAGAGACAGACAATAGATTCTTCTTTATCCCTGGCACATACAAAGCATCTGAAAGTGTGAAAGCACTGCCATTTGCTGCAATAAGCATAATTTTACCAATGCGCGGGTAAGAAGCATTATTGGCACATGTGAAACAGCAAAACAACGAGCTTGTCCAGTAGTGGGTAAAACAGCAACAACAGTAGAGCTGCTAGAACCTGCAACATCCTCAACAGATCCTACATCCACAGAACCTAGACGTATATCCATACCCTGCACAATGTTACAAACTCCTTTTGCAACCAAAACATGCTGCATCATGTGTGCCCAAAGTGGGTAGTTACTGTCTCCATCCAATTTGTCATCAGCATACAACATGCGAAATACATCATTGTTGTTACCAGTCATGGTGGCCACTAACCGAAACTGATGCAAAAGCTACCTGTAATGAAGCAAAGACTGAATAGAGAACAACTCGTGCTATGTAGCACGGTCCACAATAGAATACGTATGCCTGTTTTGCAGAAAACTGCACTGTCAAAATTTATGCAAAAAATGACGAAAACACATGTGCAGAACTTGCAATGCAAAAACGGAGCCCGAAAAGACCTCAGATGCGATTTTTGAGAACGCCAAGGCCTTTAGGCTTATTTGCAGAGTATAGGGACCTGCAAGCGTGTTATCATATTATAGTAGTGATGTGTGTGAACACACTTAGGACCGCCGGGGCACTTTTTCCCTCACTAGGAGGTTTTTTCCCCCGTGCATTGTATATACGCCCATTATCTTCTAGGGCTTGTTATCTTTCATTTTTGGCACTCATAATACACTACTGTGTTGTGCTCAAGCTTCCTCATCTTCTTGAAGTTGTGTGTGCATTCCTGCAACCCTAATTCCAACAATTGGTATCAGAGCAGGCTTCCTCCTCCCGGGCAGCATCACCGGCACCTGCCGCTTCATCTCCTCCGATTGCGACGAGGTTTCACGAGCGTCTGCAGGTTAGTATATGCCGTGGGCGAGCCCGTAGGGCTCGGTCATTTCAGAATTTTGATCAGAGGTCATTTCGCCCTCCGTTTTTGCATTCCAAGTACTGCGCAGGCAAAATCGTCCTACTGTGCAGATTTTCTGTCAAGATTAAAATCTGCAGGACAGGTGCCCATTCGTCTGTTTTGGGCTGTGCTACATAGCACAGGTCGATTTTATACAGGTTTACCTCTTACAGACAGCATTTACATCTAGTAGTACAGTCATTGGCCATGGCTGACAACAATGATGTATTCCGCATGTTGGCTGCTGAGGATAAGTTGGATGGCACCAACTATCCATTGTGGGCATATATGATGCGACATGTATTGGTAGCAAAGGGGTTATGGAACATTGTGCAGGGTATTGATGCACGTCCTATTGTGGCTGGGAATGCTGCAAACACATCAGAAACAGGTACTGTTGATGATGGTGCAGGCACAAGTGCTGTAGCAGCTGTTCGAGAACCACCACTTTCAGCAGAGCAGATTCGTTGGGATGGTAGAGATGCGCAGGCTCATGCCTTGATTGCGCTGTCTGTCAAACGTACCATTATCCCACATATTCGCTCTTGCAGGACTTCTAAGGATGCTTGGGATGTACTTGCCACATTGTATCAGGCAAGAAATGAGGCTCGTGTTGCTTATCTCCGAAAACAGTTGGAGAGTGAGCATATGAATGAAGGTGATTCTATGGATAGCTTTTTGACAAAGATCAAGGATTTCAAAGAGCAGCTCATTTCTGCAGATGAAATCCTGTCAGACAGTTCACTTGTGCAGACTGTTTTGAATGGTCTACCAGATTCTTATCAGGGTTTTGCTTCCACTCTTCGCTTGATGATGAAAGGCAATCCCAATGCCTTATCATTTGAGGAGTTAGTTTCTGTTTTGCTGCAAGAAGACCAGTCAAGGCAAAACAGGAATATTATGCGTGTCGCAGATCAAGCTTTCGTTGCTGGTCAGAGAAGCGGGAAAGGTAAAGCTAGCTTTTCTTCTAGTAAGCAGAAATCTGCAAATGCTGCGCAACCAAAGAAGGAAGACAAAGATGAGAAGAAGGGTGACAAACAGAAAACATTTTGCAAGTACTGTAAGGGAAATGATCATGTCATCAAAGCGTGTCCTAAGCTGGCTGCGAAAGAGGCTAAGAAGAAAGAGGCTGGTATGGCTGTTGCAGATGCCTCTCCTTCTAACAATGAATCTGCTAATGTTGTGCTAGATACAGAATGGGCATTCAATGCGCAGTGCAGTTATGACCCATCTTTGCATGACACATGTATGTCTGCAGTAGATTCAGATGTATGGTACTTTGACAGTGGTGCCACTAAGCATATCACCTCGCAGCGCAGTTTATTCACTTTCCTTGAGTCTGCTCCCACAGGGAATACTGTCACTTGTGCCAATAACTCCTCTTATCCCGTTAAAGGAGTTGGACAGATTGTGCTGAATGTTGCAAATGGCAACACCTTTACACTTTTTGATGCATTGTATGTGCCAGGGATCAAAAAGAATCTGCTGTCAGTCTCCGCATTTGCCAAAACAGGTTTGGTTGTAAAATTTGTGGATGACAGATGTACTGTTCATGATCTCTCTTGTGGTGACATCATTGTAGCATCTGGTTCACTATGTCGAGGGCTGTATAAGCTCAATATGGATGGCAAATGTGTAGAGGATTCAGCATGTGCTATTATGGATACGCAGGCTATTTCAAATGCAAAACTGTGGCATGCACGTTTTGGTCATCTGAATTTTGCAAGTTTGCTGCGCCTGCAGAAATCTGAAATGGTGTCTTCTTTGCCTAAGCTTGAGGCACCTGTCAAGCATGTTTGTGAGGGCTGCATATTGGGTAAAATGCAGCGTGCTTCCTTTCCCAAAGATGGATCAGTGAGAGCTGAACGCAGATTGCAGCTTGTTCACAGTGATGTTTGTGGTCCCATGCAAACTCCATCATTTGGAAACTACCTTTACTTCGTGACTTTCATTGATGATTTTACCAGGCATGCATGGGTATATCCTTTGAAGGCAAAGTCCAAAGTGTTTTTGTGCTTCAAACAGTTTTTGGTTATGGCTGAAAATGTGTCAGAAAGTAAGATGGGCACCCTCCGTTCAGATCGAGGGGGGGAGTATATGTCTTCAGAATTTAATGCATTTCTGGCTGAGCGTGGGATAAAACACCAATGTACAGTGCCGTATACACCACAGCAAAATGGTGTGGCTGAGAGAAAAAACAGGTCTCTCATGGAAATGGCAAGATGTATGGTTAAGAGTCAAAGTCTACCACATGGTTTTTGGCTTGAGGCTGTCATGTGTGCCACTTATGTACTAAACAGGTGTCCCACCAAAGCATTACAGGTTGTCACTCCATATGAGGCTTGGCATGGCCGCAAGCCATCTGTTGGCCATTTACGTGTTTTTGGTTGCCTGGCATATGCATTAGTGCCTGTGCAACATCGCAGAAAATTGGATGACAAAGCTGTCAAATGTATTTTTGTTGGATATAGTGCTGAGAGCAAAGGCTATCGTTTGTATCATCCACAGACAAAGCGCATTTTGGTTAGCCGTGATGTTGTATTTGTGGAAGATGCAGTTCAGCCCTTGGTTTCATGTACTAAGGAGACAGATATCAGCTCACGTGATGTCTATGATACATTGTTGCCTCTTTTCAGTGGTGCACAGTCAAGTGCAATACCTCATGAGGCAGTTTTTCAGCCTATGCAGGTTTTAAATGATGGCACAGATCAGCCTATATCTGATGCAGATGTGCATGATGCACTTGAGGATGAGAGACAAGAGATTGAGGGCTCTAGGAACATGCCTAGATGGCTGGTGCAGACTTTGCGTGACAGCAAGTTGGATGCCCCTTTGTCTAGTCGCACTCGTTCTGGCTCTCATGGTGCCTCTTATGCGTCAGATTGTTATGCATTGGCTGTTTCTAGTATGTGCGATGAAAGTGAGCCTGTTTCATTTGATGAGGCACAAAGTTCAGAAAATTGGATGGCTGCTATGCAAGCAGAATACGATGCTATTATGAAGAATAGTACATGGTCTTTATGTGACTTGCCCCCTGGCAAGAAGGCCATTGGCACTAAGTGGGTATACAAATTGAAGCGTAAGCCTGATGGCACAGTGGATCGCCATAAGGCTAGGCTTGTTGCAAAAGGTTATGCTCAAGAAAAGGGCATTGATTTTGATGAGACTTTTGCTCCCACATGTCGTATGACCACTGTTCGTAGCATCTGTGCATTAGCAGCTCATAATGGTTGGAATGTACATCAGCTGGACATAAAGACTGCGTTCTTAAATGGAGATTTGCATGAGGAGGTGTATGTATCGCAGCCTCGTGGTTTTGTTCAAAGAGGGCAGGAAAACAAAGTGTGCAGGTTAAAAAAGGCTTTATATGGTTTAAAGCAAGCTCCACGAGCTTGGTATGAAAAAATACATGCATATTTGACTGCACATGGGTTTCAGAATAGTCCAACAGAAAGCACTTTGTATGCTAAACGTGTGGATGGTGTACATCTAATCATTGCTCTCTATGTCGATGACATGCTGCTCACAGGACCAAATGAGAGTCATATTGCTGATTTTAAGGCTGATTTGAATGCCTCTTTTGAGATGTCAGATTTGGGGCATTTGCATCATTATTTGGGGATACAATTTAAGCAGTGTGATGGAGGTATTGCTTTGTGTCAGACAAAGTATATTGAAACATTGTTGCGGAGATTTGGCCTTGAAGACTGCAAGCCTATTGCTACTCCAATGGAGACAGGTTTGAAGTTGAGTCTTCATGATGCTGGAGATCACTTTGATGTCACACTCTATCAGACAGCTGTTGGTTGCCTCATTTATGTATGCATTACGAGGCCAGACATTCAGTTTGCAGTCTCACAGGTGAGCAGATTTATGCATAGCCCAGGCATTAAGCATTGGCAGGCAGTGAAGCGTATCTTTCGCTATTTGAGTGGTACTCGGCATCTTGGGTTGTTTTATCCCAAGGGGGGATCATTGTCGCCAGATTTACATGCTTTTTCAGATTCTGACTGGGCTGGTTGTTATGACACACGCGTGTCCACGAGTGGTTTTTGCTTCATGCTTGGAAGCTCATGCATATCATGGTTGAGCAAGAAGCAGCCTACTGTGGCCACTTCTAGTTGTGAAGCTGAGTACAGGGCAGCTTTCACAGCTACGGTTGAGTGTGTGTGGCTCAGACGCCTTATGGCTGATTTGGGTGTTGGGCAGCCATCTGCCACCACCATCTTCACTGACAGTCAGAGCGCATTGGCAGTTGCGCGGAACCCAGTGTTCCATGCTCGTACGAAGCACATTGAAGTGCACTACCATTATGTCAGGGAGAGACTCTCTGCAGGAGAGATCAGTTTGGCTTATGTGCCAACACAGGATAACCTTGCAGACCTTTTCACAAAGGCTCTGCCTCGTGAGAAGTTCGAAGCTTTTCGCAAAGCTTTGGGCTTACTCCCTTTTGTGGATTCGTCCACATAGCTAGACACTTCCCTATACATGAGTGCTAGCTCTTGTTCACCGCATCACTCCAGGGGGGATTTGTTATCATATTATAGTAGTGATGTGTGTGAACACACTTAGGACCGCCGGGGCACTTTTTCCCTCACTAGGAGGTTTTTTCCCCCGTGCATTGTATATACGCCCATTATCTTCTAGGGCTTGTTATCTTTCATTTTTGGCACTCATAATACACTACTGTGTTGTGCTCAAGCTTCCTCATCTTCTTGAAGTTGTGTGTGCATTCCTGCAACCCTAATTCCAACAAAGCGCTCGTGAAAGCTCACCTCAATCAAAGAACGTGAGTCGGAGGGTGCTGGCGGCATAGCCCTAGGAGCCGATGCCTGCTCTGATACCAATTGTTGGATTTAGGGTTGCAGGAAAGCACACCAAGCTGGAGAAGAAGAAGCAAGAATGCACACAACACACAATGTATTAGATTGTGTCAATGTACAAAAGATAAGTTAGCCCTAGAATGATGGGCGTATTTACAAGCCGGGGGAAAAAACCTCCTAAAGAGGGAAAAAGTGCCCCGACGATCCTAAGTGATACGAAGGTCCTTTCCCTACAATGCAGATCGTTTCCCTGCGATGGAGCCGGGATGAATCGTTTTCCTTCTCTCTCCTTCGCTCTTCGCTTCCGGACACCAGAATATGCACATCACTTTCTCTTTTTGCAAACGCGCGTGTGAGGGAGTGTACTGGCGTTGCTCCTTCTTCTTCACAACCTCTCGCGACGACTGCTCGCAACTACGACTAGCAAAGCTTGTTTCCCTTTCACTTCTCTTGCTCGCAGCACAACGGCCGGCAACAGGAAATGGTCGCATCTCTCTCTCTCTTCAAGCGGACGCGTACGGTCCTCCGTGCTAGCGACGCTTCGCTTCAGGTTACATGGCGTTGTTTCGTTTCCAACTGCATGGCGACGATTTCCAGCCACTAAGGTTTAGAGCTTTAAATTTTCCACTAAGGTTTAAAGCTTTTTAATTCCATTAAGGTTTAAAGCTTTTTAATTCCATTAAGGTTTAAAGCTTTAAAATTTTAAATGGGCCAAGCCCTTAGTCCCACACATGCTTAAGTGCAGCTCCTTGATGCTAGCTCTGCCTGCAAAAAAAATTGCTTGTGTGCCAAAACCAAGTGAGGGTACGAGAAGTGAAGGTAGGGTGGAAAAAAAAATGCAAGCCACGCATATGCTCATGCATCAAAACATAGTGGAAGGGCGGCAAAAAATGCAACAGCTCTAGCGTACGGTCATATCTGAACCTCAGCAAACAAAGCGAGTTCATGTCTTTCGGCATCACAGTGACTCTGTGTGCATGCGCGACAAGGACATAGCTATGCTGAAAAAACTCGACAAGCCAGTCTTCTGCAGCCTCTTGCAAAAATCCTAGGGCAGAGGCCTGCCAATGCATATTAATGCCAAAATTCTCGCATATAGACCGGACTACATGCTAGAATGGCAACTTCAAAACCGCACAATGCATATGTTTCTCCACCTTCCTTAGTTCAAGAAGGACAGATCTATGTTGGTCGTATCTGCGTCTCCTCATTGAGCGCAGTGCATAAACTTCCTTTCTCGAACTAGCTTCTCTACCTAATTGAGGATCATCTGTAGATGAGAGCCTTGCAGTCTTCTTCGTATATGCGCCATCTGAAAATAGTCATAATGTTACATGATAAGCTTCTCAATAAATACATAGGACAATAATACAAAAACTATTGAAAAATGTAAGGCTCTCATCTGTAGATGAGAGCCTTGCAGTCTTCTTCGTATATGCGCCATCTGAAAATAGTCATAATGTTACATGATAAGCTTCTCAATAAATACATAGGACAATAATACAAAAACTATTGAAAAAGTTAACTTGGATAACGAATTAGCTTCAAATCACTACTACAATGCGATGATATGGGTACTTCAGACAAAATCTACATCAACTCCTCGCGTTGTATTGATTTCTCAAAGAGACCCTTCATTTGACAAAATAACACAAGAACAATACACTCAACAACACCTATGATGATAAAATAGGTCCAAATCACTACATCGCGATAGAGGCATATTAGACCTAATCGTCATACCCTTAACCCGCTGTAGTGATTTCTTGCACAGAGCGTTTCATTTCACAAAGTAGGTCATGGAAATAAGTAATAGATAACATACACAACATAGAACAATGTATAGGACAAGAAAGTATGTCCAAAACACTATAACGTGATATGGCTACATCAGAAAAAATCATAATTCATTCTTCGCATCATTGTGACTTGTCAGACATTGCCTTTCGTTTGACCCAATATCTAATGAACATAGGTAAAACATGATATATATAATTGAATATAACATTTAAGACATTGCCTTTCGTTTGACCCAATATAACCTAACAACACCTATGACGATAAAATAGGTCCAAATCACTATATCGCGATAGAGGCATATCAGACCTAATCATCATACCCTCAATGCGCTGTATTGATTTCTTGCACAGAGCGTTTCATTTCACAAAGTAGGTCATGGAAATAAGTAATAGATAACATACACGACATAGAACAATGTATAGGACAAGAAAGTATGTCCAAAACACTATAACGCGATATGGCTACATGAGAAAAAAATCGTAATTCATTCTTCGCGTCGTGGTGACTTATCACAGCAGACATTCCCTTTCGTTTGACCCAATATCTAATGAACGTAGGTAAAACATGATATATATGATTGAATATAACATTTAAGACCAGGGGTGATTGCTTGATAACTTACCAAAGAATTACGCAGGGAAAATGTTGAAGTGATGGACGCTTGCTTGATAAATCACAGAGATGGTGTAGATGAGGCACGGCGGAGGAATACACGCAGCTGAAGGAGGCAAAACGAAACAACGGCAAAAGACAAGGACACTTGACATTTACCGAGGATGAGTACCACATTTACCGAGGACAAGCACGACACAAATGTGCTAAAGAGCATGTCCACACGTGCCAAGGAGGACGTGGGGACATACTCATGATGATTACGATCAATCAAATTTTGACACGTGTCATCATATGTGCGCAAAGCACGTGGTGTGCCATCATGCATGTCTGCCATGTGTATAGACTGTTAGGGGATAAAGGTGACTAACATTCATTATTCATTGCTTCTTGCTCTCGTGCAATTTTTCTCGCAGTCATCTCGTGTAATTTTTCTCGTAGTCCACCTTCACCCTGCTTCTTGCTCTCCTACAGTCAACTTCGTTGGTTGCTTCTTGCTCTCCTAGTGAATTTTGCTATATGTTTTCGAATATTTTCGTGTTTCAATTTGGCCGAAGTTGTATAATTATTTTATAAATATTCCATCAAAGATTGCTGCTTTTAGATTTTTAAGAATTTAATTTATTTTCCCCAAATATGTCATCAAATCACTATAATGCGAAGAGGGATCTCGGTGAGAACTAACGTACCCATATCGCGTTGTAGTGATTTTGCCCACAATGGTTATTTGCTTGCATAAATTTCTTGAAAGGACTACAATGCAAGAAGAGGTCTTGGTGCGAACTCTCTCTCAAGCATATCGCGTGTTATAGTGATTTGTCCTACTGTCGTTCTTTTTTTACTTTTTCAAAGATTTCATCGTTTAGATTTTTAAGAAATTAATTTTTTCCTTACAAAGTTGAACAGGGATGTTTTAAAGGTGCCAAATGATAAGAAGAAGACACACAGTAAGTGCCCCATTCACAATCACAAGTGTCGTCTCGTTGCTTACCACTATTAATTTATCTGCTACCTGCATGTGCTGCTTGAGGATGAAGAAGTTGCAAATGAAAAAATTGAGGAGAAGCCAGAGGAACCTCCAAGAGCAGAAGATGAAGTTCAAGAGATTGCGGAGGAGATAAACTTGGTTGTACAGAGAGGAACTTGAGCAGTTGGATATTGATGCGCTCAGAAGAGAAGACACCTTAGTGGTTACAGCAGGTGACGAGCATCCCTCTATGATAGAGGAAGCAGGGGACATTCCAACCCCACTACTCCCCACATTTCCTATTGGTAACAAAGAATATTTATTAATTACAGATATTCAAGCTCTCTTTGACATAAGGGAAGACTACTGTCTGGCCATCATTGCACAGAATCTTGAGAAAGATGAAGATTTTGTGGATCTAGATTTGGATAAGTATCTCTAATTGGATTCAAATGTCAAGGACAGTGAGTTCCATTTTGCTGCGACACATTATCCATGATGTACAAGGATGCAAAAAGCTATGAATCCAACCTTCCCACTAAAGGGAAACTTTTAGGCTATTTAGCAAAGACTTAATATTTCACACATGGGCATGGAAGGGGCGTCCTCATCGACGGTCCAAGACACTAACTCAACAATCAATATATGGACAAATGATTTACTTGTTAATGATAAAAATCAGGTGTGTTTACTTGTTAATTACTTTTTATCGTGCTGAGTAGCTTATTCTATTTATTGTGTTGGCTCATCCACAATATTGTTTTGCAGCTGGTTGTGTTTGAGGATGAGTTTCTCGATCGTGGAGCAGGCAAATGCATGGGAGGACTCAGAATAGGGACTCAGCACTGGGAGAGTACATAAACCGATTGAAGTTTCCACAATTTATTATATTCCACAAGAAATTCTCGAAAGACAATGCAAAATTTCCTTTGTTTGCAATCAAGACATTATCTTGATACCTTGGGGCATATCCCGTCAGCTGGAATGCAGACAAAGTCATGCTTTTGGAGAAGCAATTAGCATTGCGAATCTTTGGGCAGGGCCCTGGAGTCTATGCACTAAGGAGTAAATATTACTTAGCCTATATTGCTTATGGATTGGCGTGTGGGATTAAGGATCCCAATATGCTAAGTGATTATGGCAAAAGGGAGCTTCTAAGATTCACAAAATCGAGGGTTCCTCCAGTTTGCCAGTTACACGATGTTGTAGAGCCATCTTCAAAAAGGGCAAGGCTTCATGCACCCGAGGATGTTAGTGAGCAGGTTAAGGAGTAGTAGTATATTCCTATCTCTTGTAATAATATTCTCTCTCGTGTAATGTCATGACAATTTCGCATATGATCATTTCTGAATTTGAAATGTTAATCATGGATCTATGGGTATCCAAATCTTCCCATTTCTTTGTTTTGTTACTCGGCATTCTACATGCTTAATACTTGCATTAGATCTCCTCCATATATCTTGTTTTCTTTCTTTATTCACAAGTTTTACTGCTTGATACTTTGAACTGCTACTTCTTTTTGCCTTTGTGTACAAGCTTCCTATATGTCCACTGATGTAATTCCTCTAAACTGTTAGCTTTTTCTGCTACTCCACCATGTCTTCTATGATTGAAATACCCGGAGCGTGCTTGATAATGTATTTTCTCCATTCCCTGGGTTGACCATATTGATAAACTACCATACTTCTTTGCAAACCAAGGGGTATGATGGTATATAATATCTTCAAAAGAATAAAAGAATACATTAATTAGTATATTTTTTAATATACAGTATAAAAACTAGTTCAATGCATAATCAATCTAATACCATATAGTGGGTGATGTGTTGATCCATCCATGCATCAATCATTGATCTCTTGAACTCATCTAGCACTGTTTGAAATATCTCATGGTCCTCCTTCGTCCGCACTTTCTTGATCCATCCATGCATCAATCATTGATCTCTTGAACTCATCTAGCACTGTTTGAAATATCTCATGGTCCTCCTTCGTCCAAACTTTCTTGTCACAGAACTTAAACATAGTAGTGTCTAAAGATTTTCACACCTTGGCTTTCCGTGTTCTTGCTTGACCATTGTCTGCATGGTCTACTACTGCATTGTGAACGCACTTCCATCTGTTGTATTTTACAATCTGCACTGATCGTCTTCTTCTACGACCTTCTGGTGTTGGTTCAAATAGAAACCTTCTTGCTTAACACTCCCAATGGAAGGTTTCTTAGGTACATTCTTCCCATCCTTAGACCTTTTTTCATCTTGTTCAATTTTTGCATGTCCACCATGCAAACCAATGTCTGATAGAACTTTCTCTAGTGCTTTGATGGATGTAACCTTTGCTGTATATTGGGCTATAGAGTCCATGCAAAACATATGTATAAAAACAAGAGTTTTTCAATGATTTTGCAAAGAGCATGCATTGTACAAATGTGGACACTTGACAATGGAATATCGAGAATTGGCTTGAAGTTTGGGTCTTTCAAGTGCCTATATGGTGCCTTCTTCCAATACCTCTTATCAAACACCTTTGTACTGCACATGAAATATAAGCAGGGACTTTTTGAATTGGCACCCTTTGACACATTGTGCATACATTTCAGAGTTTTAAGATCACCCGCCATATGCCACTCCACCTTATATTGTCCCATGCCTTCCACATCCAAGATTTTACCATTTCTCTGCTCCGCTGATGATCTCAGGTATCGATGTCTTATGAAAGACCCAATGCAGAACATCAAAATTCTCTTATTCTACCTGCAATAGATAAGAAACATAGGAATGCAACACCCATTAGTGTTTTTTATATGTAATTCTTTTTTCACAAACATATCCGAGTCTAATAAATTTTACCTCAAACGATCCCAACAACAATATATTGTTTTTAGATTGAACACTAAACCATCTACGATCATCTTTTAGAATAGATGTATCAAGTGCCATGTTCATCAGTGTGATGGTAACCCTTTCTAACTTTCTCTCCTTCACAATTTGACACTCATCAAGCTTTAGCACAAATTTGAGGACACCATCACATTCTTCAGAAGTAACTTCAAACAACTGAACGACATATGATTGTAAGGCCTCCAAGTCATAGAAAATATTATTGTATCTATTGTAGACCACATCTCCTGTTGGTGCAGCATAGGTGTCTTCAATATGAAATGGGGTTCCTAGTGCTTGCAGTACCTCTTCGTTTACTTGTTTACGCTTTTTTTTTTACCAAAGAAGGATTTTGCAATAATGATCCTTTCATACTAGAATCCTTCTTCTTTTCCTGCAAAGTCTTATAAATGGCTGAGCACCCTCTGTGTGATATACCAGCCTCATCAAGTATTGCCTGGATGTCTTGTGGATTGAATTGATTATCTTTGAAAAAGTCGTCTATTTACTTTTCTGAGACCTTCTTATATTTCTTCTCATTCATTCAGTGCTTCTATATATTGGCGATCTAAAAGAAGACTTAAATGTGTGCCAGAAGGTTCTGTCGTTGATTTTTTATCAGGGTGCAATAATGATCTCATATCATATTGAAATGCAGAAATTGATATACATGAAAATATGCAATAATGATTGCTATTCATAAAATATCACAATACAAACAATAAACCAGTTAATAGAAAGGAGCTTACTTGATTGCATGTATTCTCTTCTTGATGCCACCACCTCCTAGCTTCATTTGCTCAATATCCCTTAGTTCTTTTTGTCATTTACGGAGACCTAATGAGGTCTGCTTATGTCTTAATTCAGACATTTGTTTTTCAAGCCCTGAAATGGTTTCCTTATTGCTTAATAACTTCTACACACAATGCTGCATGGTTTTCTTTAAATGAATGTTCTCCTTCTCAAACAAATCTCTTTCTAATTTAAGAACATTTCTTGTTGCTTCCAAATGATGTGTATATCCTAGGAGCCCATTATAGCCATCTCCAATAAAGTTAAGCAGAGATGTCGTATTCCTAAATGGGGGGTGGAGTTTCTAAAAGGGTCTTTTGGATATAACCTCCCATCAATCCATAAATCTATGTTTTTCTTCCCTTGCATCCTCAACATTTCTTTAGAAGCAGTACACAAAGTATTAGGTTTATTTCTCTTACTTAGAGGTTCATATTCATGTTCAAGCTCGATGTGCAGGTTGTAAATGTCTCTTTTCTCTGTATTCCTCCTTGCTCTTGATCCCTTTGCCATCCTCTTGATTCTCTCTGTGTTCCTCCTTGCTCTTGATTAGTAGAAAAATCTGAATGGAAAGAGAAAGGTGCCAAAATAGTAAAAAGAAGTAAAGAGTCCAACTAATTTGCAAGAAAAACCTTGATTTTAAAGGTACCAATACCTGCAAACTTTGATATGTAATAACTTCGAAATTTGAGGTAAAGTTTCTTGTAGGGAGGGAAGTCGAAAACCTTCAAAATTGCAGGTGAAATTTCTTGTAGGGAGGGAACTCGAACTATTTTTGGATTATCCTTGGTTCAAATTTCAAGAAATATTCTATTTCGGCTTGTACGTAGAGATTTTGAGATATAAGCCATTAAACTTGGAGAATTGACCGATTCATTGTTCACTTAGTACATATAGTACATGAACAGATTGAAGACTTCGAGAACTGGCAATATTCTATCATTTTTATGTACATTTAAGAATAGAAATATATCTTCTGGAGGATTTTTGGGCCCGACTCTGGGCTAGTCGACAGGCCCGCAGGATCTCGACTTTCCAGTGGTGGTGGCTAGTCGCCCACAGGGGCTCAGCAGTTGGCACCTGGCTTGTTTTCAGCGGTCTTCCGGCGGCCTGCGTCTGATGCGGCCACCCTATGGAGACACAGAGACATTGCCTATGGGATTGCCCTCAGGCGCAACAGATTTGGTAGCGACGGATGCTGCGTATTCTGGCCCCCCTCTCTCCAGAGGGTATGTTTAAGTGGGGTGCCGCTGCTTGGTCGACTTCGTCAGGGCTTGCTATGGGCTATGAGATGGAGCAGGACAGTCAGGTCATCAGATTCATTAGGGGCCAGCCTCGCCTTGTTCCGTCACCGGATTTCTCGTCCGCCAGCTGGACACAGGAGAGGAATTTACAATGGGAGCTCCTTATCAGCAGCCTCACCATCTGGTTCACCTGGAGGGCCCGGTGTTTCAGGGCCTTTGAGGGGAGACTGGAGCCACCAGCAAAGACTGTACGGGGGATTTGGCAGGAGTTGATCCACACCCTGCGAGGACAGTATGATTGCATCCGAGGCGACTCGAATTAAGCGATTTTGTGGCGCCAGGCCTTCCACACCACCTGGCACAGCAGCCCCTTCTATACCCTACATGCGGGATCCCCCCGTTGGCATTACAGGCCACCTGTTTGGCTTTTCCCCCCTCCTATTGTATGATTTAGCCCCTCAATTCTTTGTACTGATGCTTGTATTTTGCAGCACCTAGGGAGAGTCTCTCGGGCTGCCTTGCTTTGTTCACTGCTCTGTTTTTCTTGTGTGAGTAGGAGAGGATCTTTTGTAGCCCTACGGGCGTTTTTATAGAACTAATGAAAGGATCTTTTCTCGAAAAAAAAAAGAAATATATCTTCTATATCTCAAGAATAGAAATATATCTTCTATATCATTTTTATGTACATTTAAGAATAGAAATATATCTTCTATATCTCAAGAAAATGCCAAGAGAAAATACGCCAAAATCAATTTCACCTTATTTTTTAGGCTTTTTGGATTATCTCTCTCTAAGATTAGTTGGCACTTCTTAGAGGGCCCAAAGTTGAGTCCAAAATTCTCCTAATGTGATAATTTTACACCCATTTATCTTGTCTTGTAGATTCATTTTGTAAAATAGTTATTCACCGTTATTAATAGTATTTAGGATATATAAGACAAGATAACCAATGTTGAATGAGAAATTGAACTCAATATTAATTTCATATATAGATTTATTTATTGCAATGGTATCTATACAAATTGGTTGGTAGAAAGAGTGAGAATAATAACACTTTCTACTCTTATGGCTCTTGCTTTGGCCGGTCGGTGTCCATAGACACTTTGGCCTTTTTTGATTCCTTGGTCAGATGGTACTTTGACTTCTTGGACTTAGTTTTCTTTGACAGCCTCTTTTCCCTTAGACTCTTTTTGTTTTCCAGAAGCCTCTCCCTTCTTCGTACCTGTCGTTTTCTTCTTTGAAGATGACATGAATTTCGATGGAGACACTATGGAGTGTCCTTTCTTTTTCAATGGCTTCTTTGTCGTCTTAGGTGGGATTGATAGTGGTGGTGAATCTGGATCTGTGGGAATATATACACGATTGTCTAGCATTAATCTAATTGCCTTTGCTCTCACCCACCATATGTATGTGTCTGTGTATCATGAAGTTGTAAATTGTAAAGAATTATGATATAATTCTTTGCAATTCTTAGTATATAATTATGACATAATTCTTAGTATATATTAGTATGATATGAAGGTTTAAAATATATATATATATATATATATATATATATATATATATAATATTTTTTACTAATCTCTTTGATGTGTCTGTTGAAAATATTGATTGCATGTATACTTATAGCTACTCTTTTAAATATGTCTATTGAAAATTTTAACTGCATGTATCTCCATGTATTTGCAACCACTCTCCAACCACACGAGCTTGCATCAGTTTATAATGGAACCTGTAGCAATGATCTTGTTAGAACTCTCAAAAAAATCTAGATCTATTACAAACTTTAAAGTTGTCATTGATACTTTGATAACATATAGGAAAAATGAAAAACTAATGTGGAGTTTTATTGTCGAAGAGTGGAGGATGAATAATTTCTAATGTGCTTATTATCTGCTTAGATGCCCTTAAAAATAATATACCACATAGATTATTCAACCTAATATGATTTGAATAATTAAACACAACCACCATATTAATTAAAACTTTACAATTTTGCTTCTCCATGCATACCAAGCATGGAATTCAAGAAATAGGTCTTTCCTTTCTTGAGATCAAGCTCCTACACAACAAAAAAATAAGCAAATGATCATTGATGGAGAAAAATAATAAGTTTTATTTAAAATAAAATAAAACATATTACACCTTTTCAAAGTTGCATCTCCTCAACCAATCTTCGAGCTTGTTAAAATTAGTGTTTGATTCTCTTACATAAATAGAGACTATAGAGTCTGACAAGAAAAGAGGATAGTAGACCTCTAGGGGTAGGGTGGCCAGGAGTAGCCTACAAAAAACAAATCATCGAATAAATTATCTTTTTATCTTCAAAAAAGACTACAATAATAAAATTTTCAAAAAGGTAGCTTGCATACTTGAGAGAGATCAGAATCACAACATCATTTATTTGTCGATTTCTCTCTGCTGCCAGCATATATGTATTTAATGGTGCTATATCAAGATCCTCTGAGCCACCAACAAAATCTTTCACTTGAATAATAAGTTACCTATGTACATTCTTTAAATCTTCAAGGTTCTTCTTCTCAAGATCCAAAAGCTCATCTTCCATTATTATTTCTTCCTCAATTCTCCTTTCTTCCTCAGAAGATATATTTTCTTTGCACTTCTCAGCATTTGCTTGATTTACAGTCCTAGTATTCCTCTCATGTGTAACATCTTCAATCTTAATACCTGCATCCTTTGGTTTTCTACTTGGTGACACATTCAAGATATTAAATGCCCTATAGTCACTCAAAGGTATATGATGTAATACCTTTTCAAATTTGTATCTTATAATCTTGCAAATTGTGCATGTCCTTATCCATAAGAGTGGCCCTATGCATGAGTAGAAAAAATGTAGCTGTCAATAAAAAAATCTATAATAAAATCTTCTGCGGCCTCTTGAATGATATATATGGCATTAGAGCCCCATCTCATTCCAAGCTTCCAGGTCGCAAATCTGTCTCACAATTCTCATGAATGTAAGCTTGGGTATGAGAAGATCAACATGTTTTTGAACCCTCCTTATCTCTTAGAGGGCATTCATATGTTGGTTGATCCTCTTCTTTAGCTTCTACCCTGATACTTTACTTTCATTTGCTCCATTTCTACCAAACCTAGACCTGGTGTCCAACCCTCCTTGCTATTTTTTTTGCTCTAGCTATCTATGACCTGTAAATAAGACACAAGAAAACAAATCAAACATAACAAAAGTTGATGCTAATGTATATTCTAAGCCATAGAAGAATCACGCGAATTGGGAAATTCAAAAAGATAAATTTACTTTATTCGAGCCATTCTTCCCAGTGTGCGTAATGTGCAAGCAAGAAAGAAATACAATGTTAAATATTGAACCAATATATTGAACAAAACATGAATTAGATACCCAACTAGAAAAATATGTGAGAAATATAAGAAATGTGCCTGAGATGGAAGAACGACGTGAATATGTCGTTCCCATATCCATAACTCAATGATATCGCACCATGTTTCTAGTGTCTGTATGAGATATCAAAATTAGTGATTGAAGTGTTTCTATCTTAGGATATTGAAAAGATGTAAAATAGTAAATAGTAAGATGTTAAAATTAGTAATTCAACTGTTTCTACTAAAAACTGAGAGGGACCTGCTGGCAATTGTGAGAAGCTGAAAGCCAAAATGATGCTTAGATTTGGAGAGTACGAAATATTTAGGATACCACATTCGCGTCGTGTTTCTATATCAAAAAAGTGAAAAATGCGTCCACGTATTTATAGATCACAAACAAAGAGCCACGTGGCAGTACGGGCCACACGTGTGGTCGTACTTGTATGTGTGGTTTCGTGCACCACACGTGTGGCGGTATGGCCATGTGGCACCCATATGGCTACCACGTGCATCCATACACTCTTCATGATTATATATAAATGTGTTGAGTCCTTTTTTTTCATTGGCGCGCTTATTTTTTCACTGCTTCTCTAGAGCCCCACAGATTATGAGGAGCCTCTACACCCTAGCCCTAGCACCCACACATTCTGCACTCATTTGGCTAGATTGTCCCAACGCCCCACACAGATTCTATAGTCATTCCATGCAGTTTTTATGTGATAGAAATACGATGCATATTAAGACGTCAAAGAAGATCCAAGGACCATATTTGCATTGTTCTTTCACAATAGATTCTAGAGATTTGGAGCATCGGAGCAAGTATGCGATTTTGTTGCCAATTAATTGTGTTGGAAAGACGATGTGAATTTAGGCAGTAGGTGCCCTCGGATTCACTTTATCGTGCCATCCTTCCCATATAGCTATTTTTGGTGTCTTTCATCCTAGTCTGTTTTGCAATGGGTTCAGGTGATAAAGGTATACCTGTGGTAGAGGAAACACCTATAGAGAAGCTCTTTGACTTTCTAAAAGACGCAAGTGCACAGGATATATTTGTGTCATATAGGTAGTGCTTCAATGTTAATCATTTTAAAGAGTACTACCAAGAAGGAATCGAAGCTTTCATTGCCTTGATATGTGATGGTGTTATAGATATTGAAGGTATAAGGTTTGATCATCTCAGTAGTTTGGCAAAGACTTCTTTAGAAAAGGCCAGGTTGCATAAGAAGTATGATGCACTTCCTAAGCATGTGAAATCACTATGGATCAATGCAAGTTACATAATAGAAAATGCAAGCTCCTTTAGCATCATGTAGCCTTGCTTTTCTATCTGCATGCATAAGCATGCATTGATGATGCTGGAAAGAGCAGTGCTAACAATTTTGATATGCAGTCTATAACATTTTTAGGGGATATTGAAAATCAAGAAGAAATAAACTTATGTAGAAATGGTCTTGGATAAGGACCAAGAAAAACTAATGAGCAAAGATTTTGATACTGTTGATTTTAAGACAAGATTAATTTTGTCAGAGAAAAAGGATGTTTTTATAGAGTTTTGTGAAAAGGAAATCATTCTTTCATGCCTACCATCCTTCTCACTCAAGGACAATAAGAATTTTATACTCATTATTTACAAATATTTAGAAGC
This sequence comes from Cibotium barometz, assembly GCF_041138505.1. Classification (NCBI taxonomy): domain Eukaryota; kingdom Viridiplantae; phylum Streptophyta; class Polypodiopsida; order Cyatheales; family Cibotiaceae; genus Cibotium; species Cibotium barometz. The sequence goes on from NC_141099.1 coordinate 6,030,189, forward strand.
TCTTGAATTTAAGAGAAGACTATTGCCTTGGATTAATAGTAGATGCATGTCAAGTCACTTCAGACTTTATAGATCCCAATAAGGTTGATGAATTTTCAGTACTTGTATAGAAGCAGGGAGCAATTTTATTGATGCATCTAGGTCTTTAAAAGTGTGCTTAAAAAGATTGAATAATAGAAAAGGAATCTCCCCACATAAGAAGAATTTATTGCTATTCAAGAAAGCATGGAAATGTCTAATATGAAAAGAGAGCACCATGCTAAGGAGAGATTCCTCCACAAGGTTCAATTGACTTGTGGGAGGATAGGCGACTTGTTGACGATGAGAACAAAAAAGTATTTATAAGAATAATTTCATAATCTATTTTTTAAGATTCTATTTTTGTGAAGTAAATTATATTTTCTATGTTTGTAGCTTGAGATAGTAGATGAAGATGGATTCCTCGGTCGAGGTGGAGGTACACGTACTTTTGTTGGCAGAGCCTTAGCCCTCAACCAATACCTCTAGACATATTGATTATTTACCATTCAAAATATTCATATGATCCACGCATTCCATTAAAGGCTTTGTCAGCATACTTAGGATATTCCAAGATACAGCATAACGCAAAAAAGATAATGTTGATGGAGAAGCAAAAAGCTATACGTATATTTGGATATGGACCGGGATTGTGAGAATCAAGGGTAAGGTATTTTCTATGTTATGCTTCTACTAAGACGATCCCTTATTTGAATACCCATTCTCTTAGAGGCTATCAACGCCAAAATTTATTAAGGTATAGAGAGAGGCAAACTACCTGAAGAAGATGAGGATTACCCTGAAAAGAGGATAAATAACTACCCAAAGAAAACCCCAAAAAGGAGGGCAATCTCTTCGTTGAGAAATAGAAATAGAGGAAGAAAAAAAAGAAGAAGACTTTTTTAAATAAGACTTTCTCTACTTGTATTGAAAACAATTTATGTTACATTGTATTTATCTTTATGCAAAGTAATTTTTAGTAAATATTGTGGGCTACTCAGTTAAAAGAGAACACTTTCTTCAAAATTTTGTAAGATTTACATCACCGTGAACTTTTCTCCATCTTAATCTCCATCCTGCAAGCATAAAGATACGCTTTTTTGAGCATGATGAGTGTTTATAATATATTGATGTTAATAATAGTGGCTATAAACTAGCTTTTAAGAATTACATTCTATCGTTATATTTATCTTCGGTAGAATGTGTTGAAAAGATGCCATAATGCATTTGTTTTGGTTTTCTACCACCGTGTCGAGTTGTACGAAAATAGTTGATACGTGCGACATAGTGCAATTTTTCCATGCCATGAGTACTCCATTCAATGTACGAATTACATGAAACAAAAACTCTTACTAGGTAGAAGGTTATGTCCTTGTTCCCTCAGGCATCTACAATTGTTTTCACAAGCGTCTTGATTGTGCTGTTTCAAAATGACTTGCGTACTTGCCTTCAGTTATTTGCTTACGTAAGAGTGCTATAAAATTATCAAGCTCTATCCAGACTCTCATACAAAGATTTCTCATCCTTGGATCACTAGCTTGGTTAGTTGTGTGCTCATATAGAGCTTTCCAACATTTCCATACTGCTGTAAGTTGTTTGTTCTCATAGTTTAACAAGAACCTCCTAGCTTTGCCTCCTTCCATTGACACATCTACCACAATATCACCAGTGGTACTACCTGATTGATTGACATCCTTTTTAAGTTGCACATGTCCACCATGAAAGCCTATGTTAGATAGTAAAATCTCACATTGCTCTAAACATGCATCCGATAGCTCTAATGGCAAAATGGAATGAGCATCGTCAAGATGAAGCTTTAGTAGCTTATCCAGTATTCTAAGTTTTGCATGTAAAGTACAAATGTGAACTCTCTCTAGCTTTATAAGAAGTATAAGATCCCAATTGGGATCCTCATGCATAATAGATGGTTCACCCTTGACTTCTACTGTTTTGGTTGACTTTTCCTTGCTCCCGGTCTTTGATTTTCCTTTAGCCTTGGTTTAGTCTTCATCACCATTACTTTCTTTGTCTTGTCTCTGGATAGAGACTTTGTACAATTCATTGTAGAGTTATACCATTTCAAACTGTTCAAGCTTGCCATGTTAATAGAGGCATGGGTTTGCTGAAATAGGACCACCACACACCCCATACATGCACTTCAACGCTTTTTCAAGTCGACACTATGTGCCACTCAGCTGTAAAGTTTCCTACCCCATCCACCACAAGATTCTCACATTTATTCTGAGCATCAATGATACTTGAAATTTATGTGTGCAAGAATAACCATTTGAGAGTATCATGACTCATCATGCATTGCATCTGTCCCTAGGTACCATAGTTCCATCTCTGACTGTGCACTATATAACGGCTCGGCTCCCTTACCTTGGGAATAATTTAAAGCTTTTACATTAGTCCTATACTAATTCTTTTTATTTTTTGAGGTTTGAGGATTTGTGCCTCATCAAGCTTAATAACAAAAATAAGATTATCCTCACAATCCTCTATTGTACACTGATAGAACTTCACCATGGCTAATTGGACCCTTGTAACGTCTGTAAATATGTTATTATAGATGTACTTGAACCATGGAATAGCTAAATTCTGTTGGTGTCGTGCCATTGCTACAATATGTAGTCAAGATAAGCCGACGAACACATGAAGATGACACGGCTTCATAGTTTGAATGAGTAGCTTTGATATGGCTTTGTATCCCTTCCTGCTTATTGAAACCTTGTCACAAGCCTTCATCACCTCATCAAGCTTGACCAAGTCACGAAAGTTATTACAAACTTCGTTGACTACCTTCCTTCAAAGCCTTGCACAATCTGAGAGCTTGGGCATTTCAATCAGGTCATTTTTTATATATAACAAACTTGATTACAACAATTCTATCTAGAGAATTATCCAAGTAGAAACCTCCCACGCTATTCATGTAGCTTCAAGATTCTTCTTAGCACCCCCATGTATTACTAGATATGTAATACACTTAAACTGTCTAGTTCTCGCTCTTAACCCAAAAGAAGTGCTTTTTAGTTGAGTTTTTTGGTATGCATGTTCATTCAATTTTTGATTAGTTTATCTAAGCTCTGTTATCTCTTTTTGAGATACTTAAAGTAGTCTTTCTAACTCATATACACACTAAGTTTGTGAGATTATTATCTTCTAGCTCTTTAATAGATTGCTTGTACACACCAAGCATAGTTTCAATCATGTGTGTGTTGATAATAAAAAATTATAGCTTGATTATTCAATCTTAAGCAGTATCCAAATAAGCCTTCTCTACCATCCCCAATGAATCAAACAAGATCATGCAAAGTGTTAAATGATGGAGACTTACCAATTGATGGATCAAGAGGGTATAAACCTCCTAATCTATATGCTTCTTCCCTTCTGCACATAGTCTTTGAGCTTTAACCTTGTCATGTCAAGGTGTGCAATAGTCTTTGTCAAGCACCAAGTTAATACGGTGTCTATTCTTTGAGTGTGGATTAATTTTTGGAATCACCATAACAATAAGAATGATTCAAAGAAAAAGCAAGAGATGACGGAGAAAAAAAAAAGATATTGAAAAGAAAAGAGAGGAAAAAACTTGTAGTGCCCTATGGAAAAGAGAAGTATGTTATGGATTCAAATATTTAAAATAAGTTTATTTTAAAAAACATGTACTAAAGTAGATAAGACGACCACCAAGGGTAGGTGAATTAAAGATACTATAGAGACTCATTCTACACACACCATAAACCCCTTCCATATCCAATGTATTTACTTAAACATGCAATACATAATATGCTCATCTTAAGATCTTAACATGAATTTACCGCATGCTAGGCCAACTTACGATCCATGGCCAAAGAAAAAATTCCTCTTCCTATTGCTGGAGACAAAACCATCTCCTTTTGACAATTGTCAACACACAAGTCGAGAGAGGTTTATAAGAATTCTCTACATTAGTACTTGGTAATGCTCGTTTGGAAAAATTCTCCTTTTTTCCAAATGTGCTGCTGTTTTTTTTATAGTGTTTACCTTAGTCTCATTCTAAAAATCCAAGCTTTTAAATGGATTAAATCTTTTCACACATCCACCAACCATAACAATGGAAACATGTAAATCTATTCATTTATTTTTTTTAACACAAAACTCATCGAGGCTTTAGTTAAGCCTTTTACAAGGTTATTATAGAGCCTTAAAATTCTTGCAGAAGAAAGTTGAACTAGAAGAGAGCAGTCAACGAATTGAGTTTAGTGGTTTGTAATCCCAATTTGGCAATCTGCAAGTGTTATTTTATTTCAGCAAATTGACTTCAAAGCTTTATAATGTGCGGATTCCACTTTTTCTAGTAAACAAACTGTTAACATATGACTGTAGACATATAAATATATACATTTATATATATGATATAACCACAATTTCATGTGGTGCACACAATGTTTAGCATAGATACAAGACACACGCAGGTAGTCTAATATGCAAAAGGAGTACAACAGGCGAGTGCACAATATGGTACATCAAGAAAGTGAACAAGGGTACACGTGAGGATGCAAGATCATGATATACGCATTGGTCGATAGACGATTAGCTAGTTATGCATCTAGAAGAAGTGCAAGCGTACTTTGGAAGTGTGCCAACCCACCTTGACACATTTAGCATGTGATCAGTTACCAAGCATAAATGAGACTTGCCCACAACATTTCCTAGACATCCCAAAGAGACATCATCCATAAAATCCTCAAACACGGGCTAATTTTGTTCATTTGGACCAGCCATGCACGTTAGTTGCTTTCTGGTTCTTCTCACTCTACATCCACCAGCTATGGCATTTACATTAAGCCAGCATCAAGGGTTCACAGGTTTAAGACCATTTCCATACATGAGGGAAAAGCCAAAGCGATGATACCATTGTAGTGCGCGCATTCCCCAAGAGACCTTAATTTCCACTTAATCATGCACTTAACCAATCATCCTAGAATTCACAAATGATAATGAAAACATTTGCAAGATGTACTGTGTGTGTTGTGCTCGTGCATGTGTACAAAGCATTGGGGGCTGAAGATTTTATTTGCCATTAAGGTGTTTACCCGTGGATTTTTCTACTCAGTATCGGATTGTTAAGAAGTATCATACAAGACCCAACCTCTACCAAGCAACCTGCCAAGTAGGTAGTTCTTCCGATGCTCTTGCTACCAGTAATCTGCCAGTAGGAAACACTGCCTTCAAGGGAGCTCTCTCTAATCAGTGTGGACAATTACCACACTGCATAAAAAGGGCTTCAAAGTTCTTGCAATGCCTTCAAAACCCTTCAAATGTCTTCACATCGCTATCCAAGAGCCCACAGGGAAGTTCATAAGCCCAATGTTGATTTGCATGCCTAAAACCAGTACCTCCTTATGGTGCATGTCCAGCTGGCGGCGACAAGTGCTGATGTAGGTCCGCATCCTCCCTAGTGGATGTTATCTTACACTATCCTAATTTTTGAAGGTTATCCTCACTAATAAAGCCAGCATAGCTATGCACATAACACAGAATAGAGATCAAAAAAGTGAAGAGAGCAAAATATACTATAAACTAAAGCACTACGCTGCTCAAGCGGTAAAAGTACTCCCAACCCTAACTACCAGACCTACAAATCCAATCTCCTCTACATACTCTAAAAGAAAAAATGAAACCCCATTCAATGAGGGACATAAGATTGTGACCAAATACTAGAGCTTCCCATGCTTTCTCGATATTAACAATGAGCCTCAAGCAATTCTCTATGCTAACGGCAAACTTGTTAAAGCACAAAAAAAAAAGAGAGAGCTTTTTAACCACCTAAATGAAAGCTTGGAGGTGTATATCACCTTCTATAACCACCGTATGAAGCATGAGTCTCTTTATGGAACCCCTGCTCGGTATGACTGTGGAGCAGCTCTAAGACAGCATTCACTACTCCCTTGCCTTGGTCATGGATGTTCAGCTGAGGCTGCTCTATTTTACGCAGCAGAAGGTTATCAAGCTCCCTCCGGAGGTCCTGAAAAAGCAAGAGGCTTTCTTCTCTTCATTCCAACTGAATACAGCAGAGTATTGAAAAGATAAGTGACTACTTACTTGCACTAACTGCGCAACTTTCTTCGTTGCTGAGAACTGCAAATAATCCCCTAGCATCTCCACACCATTTCCTGTCTTATTAGAAATCAGGCTGCCTCCAAACATGAGTACTGCATAGTCTGAGATATTGGTGGAGTCTCTTATGTAAATCCCTGTGGTCTTCACCTTCTCACTGTAGATAAGCCAGGGATAGGGAAAGGTGCTCACACGTGAATTCACAGAAGCTGGGTGAGGGTCTACTTTCCCATCCTCTTTGGTAAAACATGCTGTCCGTTTTCCCCTTTTACACTGCACAACACTAGGAAATAATCCGGCACAAAGGACTGCACGAACCATTTCCAAGTTTGCAGAGAAGTTATTGTATACCTGTGGTTATTCAATCACCCAAGAGAAGCAAATCAGAGCCAAGACCATAGTCTGAGCCGAGCACCACAAGTGTATTTCCCTTTTTCTTTTCTTTTCTTTTCCTTTATTTGTTTTTGGAGGGGCGGGATCTTTCTTACCTGTACACCCCTAGATCGATCATAAAAACCTATGTCAGATAAAAGGTCCAAGAACTGACGCCGCATGTCTTCCATCATGTTGAGGGTAGGTGAAGACAAGTAGTTTTGCCAGCAAAATTGACAGTCTCTTCCCTCACGTTTGGCCATCTGCCAACCTTCAAAAGCTCGCAAGAGTGCAATGTGGTCACTGCAAATCAAGTAGAAGATCAATTTAGATCAAACAGCTCATCTTCCAATCATTCCAGGAACAACTCTGATGACTCAGACCAGCAGGCAGACCTGTAGGACTCTCCTGCAAATCTTCTCCTTGCTTTGTCAGCTTCTTCTTTCCTGTCAATTGGAAGAACAAAAGGATCTCTATGACTGAGAGCTGCCGCAATGGTTAGTGCAGGTCCTAGGCACTGGAAGATAGCTCCCATTAGAAGCATTTTAGCAATCCTTGGGTCCATGGGAAGGGTTGCAAGATGACAACCTGAGATCTTTTAAATAATTAGAGATTGCATCCTGAAAAATATTCCCAGACAGGCAAACAATTTTACTGGAACAGACAAGAAGCTTACCCAATGGTGTGAGCTCTTCCACCTCATTCAAAGCACCAATTGTCACAAGTAGCTCAACTGCATTCTGCACAGCAAGAGGCTCTGGAGGTTGAAGAGCTTTTGAAAGAAACTCACCAATGCGACCCAATTGCAAACTCTTGATTTGCAGACATAGTTCCTGTAATGGAGTGCGAAGGATCTCGGGCAGCTGATACTGAGGCATAGCTTCAAAGATAATCTTAGGATAAAGATGGTAGCATACACCAGGCTGCACACGCCCTGCTCGACCCTTTCTCTGAATCATGCATCATGCATCAAGCAAGGCTTAACGGGTACATAGTACCCAAAAAGTAAGATTTGCACAAAAAACTGCCTGATCCAAGGCTGCAATAATAGATGTGATCCTCCTGCACCTGAAGAGCAGAGGCTTTTGATATCCAGGAAGGAAGTAAGCAAGCCAGCTTGTTCAATGCATCATAGCTTGTTTCCTTGGCTTTCCCGCAATCCAATACATACACAACATCATCAATGGTAATACTCGTTTCTGCAATATTTGTAGCCAGCACGATCTTCCTGGAACCACCAAGTAAAACAAACTCAATACTACAAATAACAAGGTGGTGTGTCATAAAGCACTCCAGAACAAGTGCTCTGAAACACCATGTTCTTCCTCTCACACTTAAGCTCTGTCAGGAGATCATCACAACAAAAGCAGTTTTTGTAGGGTAACTGAACATCTGCCACAGCTCACAGCTTTAATGAGCAATCCCCACCTCAGCAGTGGCTGAGCACAATCTTGGGAAAACAAGAAAAGCCTCAAGGCCTATACCTAGATGAATCCAAGAACATGCCCAAATTCACCGTATAAGTTCGTTCTTGGGAAAACAAGAAAAGCCTCAACGCATATACCTAGATGAATCCAAGAACATGCCCAAATTCACCATATAAGAAAGTGCAATTTATAACCTCATTGGTAGTCATCCACCAGACAACAAACAATCAACTCCATCATGCATAGTATGGACTAGATACTACAACATCCCCACTAATGTCATCACTGCCCAATAGTGGGTGTAGAACTTGGTATCAATATATGCTCCCACACACACACACATAAGAGCATACATTCATATACAAAGATTTGTGTACTGAGTTTCTGAATGGTGAGCATCACTCAAGGCCTCAAGGAAGCTTCATGAATGGTGAGCATCACTCAAACCTATAATAGAGATGAAGGCACAAGAACTAGATGAAAGGAAAAATCAAGAAGGTGTGTGTAAGGTCTCCATAGACCGATGTTGGGATAAATCGGAGCTTCTATGTGTGTAACAGTGTGTGAACAGCCCTTAAAAGGCTGGTACTGTGTATGTGAGTCTGTCTGTGAACCACCTCTTAGGAGGGTGGATAAGCATACATTAAATAAGGGTCAAATGGTTTGGTGTAAGAAAGGCCCATATAACAAGGGCTTGTACTTCATTTTATCAATCAATTCAATCACCACATTGAGTCATGCAATCTTTCTTTCATGACTTGAGCTTGTCTCACTTGTCTCACTATCTCTCTCTCTCTCTCATTGCCTGTCTGTCATCTCCACCATGGTGGTCTTCCACCTGCCATAGCCTAGGCCCTAGCCCTCGCCCTACACTCTTCAATTGGTATTAGAGCCGCTCATCTCTGCTTTGCCCACCATCCGCCCTGGATTCGCCTTCGCACCACCGTCTCAGCCGCCTTCAGTCCATTTCCGCCTCCAACCCGGTGGACCCCATGATAGGGTGGCGGGGCTGAGCTGAGCGCCGCCATTGCCACCACATCTGCCGGCTGGGCAACAAGCTCAGCTGAGCCACTCGTCTGCCAGGCGTAGCTAGCCATCTCAGGCCCCTACTGTGCCAACACTTGTTTTTGGCTCCCACCTCTGCATTTTTTCCCCGCTATCACCTGCGCTGCACCGTCCGCTTGCACCCCTTCCCGCCTCACGTCTCCTTACCGTTCTCCTCTGCCTCTGCCTCCCTGTCCACCTCCCTCGTCGGCGTCCTCTGTCGTCTGCTTCAAGGCAAACTGTCCTGACTTCTCTCGCAGCAGTCCCTTCCCAACATTAACTATGACACCAGAACCATCTTATTTGCTGCCCCTCAACTTCTCTGACCTACTATATAACCCTAGACAGTACGCTCTCCCCTTGGTGTACTCATTAACAACCTGCCTCTACTTCAACATCATGGCCCTGTCAATGCCAACAATAGACAGATTCTCTGGTGCCGGGTTCCCTACCTTGCAGACCAAAATGGAGCTTTTGCTTATGCGAGAGGGAGTCTAGGAGAGTCTCTGGCAACGACGAAGATCCAAGAGACATTACACCAGAAAAGCACAAGATATAGTGACAACGTAATGAGCGAGCCATCGCCTTAATCGGCCTAAACCTTTTAGATGCTTTGGTACATCAAATTGAGTTCAAATCAGCAACACAACAAATCTGGGCAAAGCTGGAAAGCATCTTCAGTAACAAAATCACTAACTCAAAAGCTTTTTTAAAGCTCAAATTCTATGATCTCAAAATGCATAAAAGTGAGGAGTTCAGTGATTATTTAGCCAAGTTTGGGTCATTAGTCTAGCAATTAGCCGGTCTTAAATGTGAGCCAGAAGATGAAGACAAAGTGGTTGTGCTCATCGAGAGCATGTGATGGTTTGAGCAGACCTTGGAGATCCTCCATGTAACAATGCTAAAGTTTGAAGATCTAGTTGCCTTGCTTCTTGAGAAGGATAGAAGAACAAAGAAGACCAACAAGCCAACAACAAAGCCTTTGCAGGAGTGCAGAATTGGAAGACCAATAAGAAAATACAGTGCAAGTACTACAAACGCATGGGTCACAAAGAGGCCAATTGCTTCTACAAGATGGCAAAAGAGCCTTGTTGCAAAGGACCAAGAGGAACCAGCTAAAATGGAGAAAGTAGAAGAAATCTATACAACAACAGCCCAGGTCTCCCTTGACGAGGTAGACCAAGAGTGGGCATTTTATTCCTTTACCCTGTGTGTTTGAGTCAATAAGGATTCTTTGCCCCCGGACAGTCCCTCGAAAACCTGATTGTATCTATGTTCTTTTGTGTGCCTATGCTATGGTGGGAGAAGCCTAACCACGCTCAAATACCATGTTGGATTTGTTGGTACCTGGAGAGCTAGCTGAGAGAGAGAGAGAGAAAGAGAGAGAGAGAGAGAGAGAGAAGAAGAAGAAGAAAATAGCGAGCTGGTGAGAGAGAAGTGTGCACAACTCAAAATGATTTCTTTTTTTTTTTGTTCACTCAAGTACAATGCTTTTTGTAGACCTTAAGCCTCATCTTTTGACCCATGATAGTAACACACACTAATAACCTGAAGACACATGGCACACTTATCCTATCCACACCTAAGGAGGTGTTCAATGTGCACAACTCAAAATGATTACATTTTTTTAATTCACTCAAGTACAATGTTTTTTGTAGACCTTAAGCCTTATTTTTTGACCCATGATAATCACACAAACTAATAAGCTGAAGACACATGGCACACTTTTATCCTATCCATATCTAAGGAGGTGTTCACATGCACAAAGCACCCATAAGTCACTTATATATTGACTATTATAGCTATAAATAACCATCCAATCATGAATAACCAATAACCATGGATTATCAATAATAATGAACCCTAGCTACCTATAACCTTCTTGCAATCTTCCCTTTAATCTTAGGGCTCTCCAACCCTACCCAGATTAGGACCTAATCCTAGGATTAGTGTTAGATAATAACATACTTCCCCTCCTAAGACCTTTCCTCTCTAGGAAACAAAGTCAAGGAATCTCTGCTCTATGTCTCCCAAGTCGAATCCTCCACCGCCATGTCTTTCCACTTGATCTTATACTCGAGGATCAAATTATTCCTAAGCTTCCTTTCCCTGAAATCCAATAGAAGCTCCGCCTCATGCGGAAGAAAGAACAAGTCCTCAACCTCTACTTGTTCCTGAGGTGTAACAACGTTATTCTCACCTCCCAATTTCTCCTTGAGTCTACCCACATGAAAAATCGAATGACCTTTTACATTAGGTATCATGTGAATCCGTTAATCCCGATGCTCATGGACATGATTGTCTTTTCTAGCAAGTATATGGACAGATTTAGACCTGATTTTAAGGCCCTACAAGCGCCCAGAACATGCGCCCATGGATGGGACACCTTTTGGACATAGTTTGGAGGCCAAATTTGACTTTTTGGACATTATTACGTAGGTCAAAAAGGTAAAACCGACCTGAACACGACTTTCTATCCTATCCCTATATAAAGGAGGTCAAAGGGCTTGGAAAGATAGCACTCAGATAAATCTCTCATGCATCTCACAGATGTTGGCAAGAACCCTCGCATAGAGGCAACGCGAGGCAGCTCTAGGCAAGAAGGCAAGCAACTAGAGAGCATGACCAAGTTGTGGAAGCAACAAGCCTTTTTATGCACGTAGATCAACATGCACAATTAATTGGATCTAGATCAATTATTCATGACTGGAATATACAATAGATTAGGTCTACCTTGTCTTCTATGTGTTTGTCAAACATAGAATTAGCATTACTGTCTTTTTCTTAGCGTTAATCATAGACACGCTTCCGCAATGCATGTCACATTGGTATCAAAGCTTAGGTCATCCTAGGGAAATCCTTAGCTTGTGTTTTCTCCATGCTAAATTAGGGTTTCTGAAATAAGGGTTTGCTTTTAGGCTTTGCATGCCAAAGTTAAGGTTTTTGTATTTTGCATGAGTTTAATCCTAGCAACAGTGTTTCCAATCCTAGATACACTATGGAAAGTGGAAGACCAAATTAGGGTTTCCTTTTTTAGGGTTTCAGCCATTTCTACATGCACGAGTCTTAGCCTAGGTCTAACCTAGGTAGGAAAGAACTTATTTCTAACACTCCCTCCATCAGAACCTCACCTCAATGGAGAGCAATGATGCTTGGAAAAAAGAGTTACGGCGTCAGTATGAGACTATGCAAAGGCGTTGGTGCAGTATGCGAAATCTTAAAGACAGGATTATACTTTGATAATGAATGTTCAGCACCTTGGTTCTTGATGATTGCACAATGTAGCAGAGATAAGAGTGCGAGAGAGAGAGAGAGAGAGAGAGAGAGAGAGAGAGAGAGAGAGGACGAACAACAAAGACAAGGTACAGCCGATTGGCTCCCAAATGCCCTCTGAAGGGCCCCCACCAAGGACAAGTGTATTTGCTTTATTGAATGATGAGAAAAGACTGACTTCTGTAGGTACACCTTGGCTGTAAATCTGCAACCTGTAGTGCCTGACTCTTGACATTCAAGTTCACCATTTGCTTAGGCTTCCTTTGGCTGTCCTCGCCCTTGAAATACTTCAGCACTTTCTGAATAAGAGATGGTTAAGAATCTAGAGTAGCCTATGCTTTTATAGTCCTCCATAATGCTGGTCAGTGGGCTTCGGGAGCCATCGGCCTATATATAGATGCTTCACGACCTGTTTTATTCAGCCTTTAAATAGGCACCTTTTCATAGGCTAATTGGCTGGCGGCCTTGCTACAGGGCTGCCTAGATGCTGGCCCTTTATGACCTAGCCGACTGGCTGCCCAGGCCTGGTAGGGCTGGCCAACTGGCAGCCCCAAGCCTTCAAGGCCTGGCTGAAAGCCTGCCCTTGTCCCTAAGGGCTGGCCGACTAGGCATACCCTATAAGAGCTGCCCCACATGGTCCAACTATAGGGCAGCATGGGTAAACCCATGGCCCTGTACTCAATGCAATTCTACATGCATCTACATGCTTCCTAGGTGTGCCTTGCATCTGGCTGCAAGCCTATCAATGCCCGGAACACCTATCACCATTCCATAGGTTGACTCACAATACAGACTAGCATTGCTTCATGTGCGGGACTTGCACACTTGACCAGGACCATGTACGGGACTCGTACACCTGACCTTGGACGCTTCGAGTGGAACCCTGACTGACTCGTCCCAGACTAGGCCTCATAAGGGACCACTTATCACTCCAGTCCTGCACCTAGAGTACAGATATGTCCACGTGGCATCATCCAAGGGCGGGATGCATGTGACATCCCCTTCAGCGTAACTTGACGAAAGTTGCAAGGCCTCCAAGTAGTCCGTCAATAATGCCGGATAATTTTCGAAGTTCTTTGTCAAGCCACACCACTTCACGTGTCCCTCGGTCTTGAAAGAAACTATCTTTCTTTTCGGCCAATGTCCATATATAGTGCTGCAAATGGTGTGGTAAACGCGTATACAACGCGGACGGTTACACAGTATAGACGCGGTCACCGCCCGTGTATCAAGAACACGGCCAACCATCCACCGCCCGTGTATCAAGAACACAGCCAACCATCCACCGCCCACTAATAATAAACTTAGCTATCCTAGAGAATATTCCAAGAATATTCTCCATTAACACTTGCACCCCTAAAAGCCAAGATTCCTACCAAAGATATGTGTACCAATGGCTTCTCCTCATAATGGAGGCCTTTACGAATGTGCACAAAACATAGATGTGAGATACATGCTGATGTTAACAGTCATCTCCTGTCTGTACATATTACTCAGTGAGGACCTTTGTTGTGGACCTGCCTAGGAGCTTTTTCCATTTTTCCCCATTTTTTCCATGTTTCTTCCTATTTTTCTAGTCGTGGGGATTGTCTTGTGCTGGCCGACTCTTCTATGCTGACCGACTGGTGATTTTGTCCTGGACGACTGAGTTTGTCCTGGCCGACTAGTTATTAGCTAGCCGACTAGCTATTTCCCCAGTCGTGGACACATGAGGCTACTGTCGGCTGTTTTAGGGCTGGCCGACCAGCACTGGAGGGTGGTATAAATACCACCCTTGCCCCCCACACTCTTTTTGTATCGAATCTTCAAGTATATAGCAGAGTTTATACAGCTTCTCTCTCTCTACACTTCTACATTTTGTTTCTCACAACAGTTGTTCTCATTTTCCGCTGTGCATTCCGACATGGTATCAGAGCCCCAGGTGGCTTGAAGCTTGGAGACAGTGGGAGCTTGAGGGTTTGCTGTTTTTTTGGTGCTGACTGGAGATTTCTTGGGCTGTTCGGGACTTGGAGATCCGGTAGAAGGGGGCCATCACCGTTGGACAGCCACCTTGCATAGTATTTGCAGCCTCTTCTTCATTTTTTTTCCCACCCACATTCCCTTCACAAGACCTTGTGAACCCTTGAGATGGCTGATTTGCTTGAGATGGCTCAAAAGCACGTGAAGATCCCCACAATCCCGGTGGATCGTCAATTGGACGGGACCAACTATGGCATCTGGAAGGTAATGATGGAGTCTATATTGGAGTCTTATGACTTGCCTGATTTCATTGTGATTGGTGTTCCACCGCCAGAGTTGGAGGACGGGGAGCTTTTACTCTCTACTAGGAAGGAACGGGAGGTTCAAGTATGGTTATGGGATCGTGTCAATGCCCATGTGAGTTCTTTCATCTTCCTTAACTGCACACCCCATGTGATTAATCATATCAAACATATGACGTTGGCCAGAGGGATTTGGTAGCACTTGGCTTCTCTGTGTGACAGGGCATCACCCATAAAGCAGATTTCCTTGGAAGTGCAGATGCGGGTGATGAATCCTACAAAGTCTTCGATGATGCGGGAGCACATCAACAAGCTGCAAGCTCTTCAGTAAGAGGTCCTTCAAGCTGGGAAGTAGATATCCTCAGAGAACATGGCCATCACTTTGTTGTCTCATCTGACCTCTCAGTATTCAGCTTTCTACTCTTCTTTGATCACCAGTGGGAAGCTCAGCACCATCACATGGGAGAAGCTTGTGCCTATGGTCTTGGACCAAGACGAGCGTTTTACGAACCCTCCACAAGGCGAAGATTCTGAGGCCTTGACTGGCCAATAATCGAAAAGCCGTAACAACAACAACAATAAGGACAAAGGGAAGTCTTCATCAAAGAAGTCTTCTGAGAAGAAGCCCAATTCAGAGCGTGATGCTTTGAAGGCCGAGTGGACCGGTAACCAAGGAGAAGTACCGAGAAGAGTGTTGATTCTTCAGCTACAGCTACCAAGACTCCAGCTTTTGTGCACTTGGAGATTATGGACACAGATGCTTCATCTTCTTAAAGCAGGGAGGCCATTGGTTTCACCACCAAGGATACTCGAGAGTGGATTCTCGATAGGATCTTCCAGGCACACGACTCCTTCCCAAGAGTTATTAAAGGATCTTCATCGGCAGTCAAGTTGCATTTCCACTATCCCAATTCACAGTGAGAACAAGATGGAGATTATTCCCGATGGCAAAGAGGGGAAGCATTCCTCTCATGTTCTTTATGTCCCAACACTTGGTTTTCATCTTTTGTCAGTGCATGAGATTTGCAAGACTGGCATCCGGGTGGAGTTTGATGAGCATTTTGTTGCTCTACGGGACAAAGCAACAAGCCAGGTTGTATGGGAAGGTGGAGTGGAGAATGGGATCTACAACTCTCAACACTCTCTTCTCTTATAGGCACTCAGATCGGCGATTTATGGCATTTCCATTTTGGCCACTTGAATGTGGATGCGTTGCGGCAAGCTTTCCGGGACCAGATGGTGGATGACTTGCCAGATGTTGGCAGCAGGCAGGGACACTCTAGTTCTTGCATTCGTGGTATGCAACACAAGGAATCTTTTCCGAAGCAAGCTACTAGGCAGGCTTCGAAACCTTTGGAGTTGGTACACACTGACTTGCGTGGACCTATGCAGACCCCATCCTTGGGAGGTTCTTTGTACTTTATGCTGTTGCTTGATGATTGTCGCAGATTTACCTAGGTTTATTTTCTTTCCCACAAGGACCATGCCTTTGCTCAGTTCAAGGAGTGGCATGTTATGGTGGAGAAGGAGTTTGGATTGCAAGTGAAGACTCTTCGGGCTGACAAAGGAGGGGAGTTCTCTTCTAATGCTTTTGTGCGATTTTGTGCAGAACATGGCATCAAGCGGGAGCTAGCCAATACAGGTTCACCTTCAGAGAATGGAGTAGTTGAGCGTAAGAACCGGACTGTGGTGGAGATGGTGAGGACAACGCTAGAGCATTGTGATCTTCCTCGTCAACTTTGGAGAGAGGCTGTGGCTATAGCTGTCCATATTCTCAACCGATCTCCGACGACTCTAGTACCAAAGATGACTCCATTTGAGGCTTATTTTGGCTCGAAACCAGATGTCTCCCATTTCCGTGTGTTTGGGAGTGATGCCTATGTTCACATTCCAAAGAAGCAAAGGGGGCTTGACTCGAAGTCCCATATTTGTGGGATATAACTCTCTTTCCAAAGGCTATAGGTTATATGACCCACAGTGGAACAAGGTTGTTGTCAACACGGATGTTGTCTTTGATGAGCATGTTCTAGCTTCCACTGCTGAGGAGCCACCACTGCTTGGAACACCAAATGAGTATGAGGATGATTCCCAATCTATTGTTCCAGCTAGACAGCCTCAGTCAGTTAGAGAGGTTGAGCCCGAGGCTGGAGATGAGCCCCAGCAGCATCAGGAGGCTCTGTGTTTTGTTCGAGTACCAAGGTGGTTGTTAGACACCATTCGGGAGTCGGGTGTTACAGAGCTTTCCTCCGAGTGGACCTCACAAGATGGACCTCGAAGATCGCACAGAGTTCGTGACAAAAGTCAAACAGAGGAGCTGGTACAAGCAAACTATGCTTTGATGTCTCGTATCATTCGAGACAAAGAGCCCACTTCCGTTAAGGAAGCTCTTTCCCATGAGACATGGAGGAAAGCCATGCAAGTGGAACTGGATGCCATAGAGAGGAATAACACTTGGGAGTTGGTTTTGAGGCCGCCAAAACGGTCAGTCATTGGTGTCAAGTGGGTCTTTAAGACCAAGTATACGTCTGATGGGTCGACAGAGGCACAAGGCCAAACTTGTGGCAAAGGGCTATGCTCAGCGGCCTGGCATCGACTATGAGGATACCTTTGCACCAACAACGAGGATGACCACGATTCGGACAGTTCTTGCCCTTGCCTCTTCTCAACGATGGCCCGTATATCAGATGGATGTCAAATATGTGTTCCTTAATGGTGACTTGCAGGAAGAGATGTATGTTGAGTAGCCTCCAGGCTTTGAGGTTCCGGGATCAAAGGAGATGGTTTACACATTGCGGAAGGCCTTGTATGGTCTTAAGCAGGCTCCCAGGGCTTGGAATCAGAAGATTGATTCCTTCTTTCTACGGACAGGTTTTCAGAGATCAGTTGCAACTTGCAAATCCTAACTTGTATCTCTTTCGGAAACGCGGTTGGTCACATTGATTATCCTTTATATGGATAATCTCATTCTCATTAGCGGTCATGTGGAGCACATAGCAGTGACGAAGCCTGCCTTGTCAAAGGAGTTTGAGATGACAGACTTAGGCTTACTCCATTTCTTCTTGGGATTGGAGATTTGGCAGACCCAAAGGGGGTTCTTTGTTTCTTAGCAGTGATATGTTCATGAGTTACTGAAGACCTTTGGGATGGAGAATTGCAAGCCTATTACTTCACCGATGGACCCGAACACCAAACTTACAGTGAATGATCCTTGTGAGTAGGTTGATGCCTCCTTGTATCGGAAGCTTGTTCGTTTATTGATTTGGTTATTGAACACCAAATTGGACTTGAGCTTTCCAGTGGGGCTGTTGAGCTCATTCATGTAGACACCTTTGAAGACTCGTTGGAACGGAGGATTGCGGATCTTGCGGTATCTGCACGGTACATAGGATCTTGGACTCTTCTATGACACTAGAGGGGGAACGACGGAACAAGTCAAACTTCAAGGTTGGAGAGACTCAGATTAGGGAGGAGATCCAAACACGAGGAGATCTACATCAGGCTACGGATTTACCCTTGGCTCAAGAGCTATTTCATGGAGCAGCAAGAGGCAACCAACTATTGCCCTATCTTCTACACATAGGCGGAGTATCAGGCTGCTTGTGGTGCTACTTGCAATGTTGTGTGGTTGCAGAGGTTACTTGGCGAGATTGGGTTTTTCCCTATTGTTCTAGTCTTTTTTGCTATCTTGTGCTGGCCGACTGGTGATTTTGTCCTGGCCGACTAGTTATTAGCTGGCCGATTGGCTATTTCCCCAATCGTGGACATATGAGGCTGTTGTCGGCTGTTTTAGGGCTGGCTGACCAGCACTGGAGGGTGGTATAAATACCACCCTTGCCCCCCACACTCTTTTTGTATTGGATCTTCGTGTATATAGCAGAGTTTATACAGCTTCTCTCTCTACACTTCTGCGTTTTGTTTCTCACAGCAGTTCTCATTTTTCGTTGTGCATTCCATCAGCTGAGAGGCTGGCATTGAATATATACTAACCACCCATGACTAGTTAGTAGTACACATGACCCACTTGCCATGCTTAACAATAAAAAGAAGGAACTATGATGGAGGATTCAAGAGTCCTTGCATGCCCTTCTCTGCCATGCACAAAGTCTGATATTTCCGAACTGCAATGAGATCTGGACTGTCAATCTCATCTCGATTCCTCATAAGAACCTTGGACAATGCCAAACTGCTCCACGAATCAAGACCTGAGAATTCCAAGCCTGAAAAACAAGCCAATAGGCTGCTTGGAACTTTGGGTGCCTGTCAAGGGTACCTATCAATTAATTTTTTTGCCCCAACACTGATTCATTTTTGTGCCGTGTATGGTCGCCAGGACAACACTAGATGTGCAAGACCATTCCCCAGTCGGAAATGGTGGCATCATGCATGCCATTCCCTGCTTCTTGAAAGACACGTAGCCACAGGTACTTATAAACCAGCAGTCACGTGAATATCACAAATGCACATCACTGCAATAATTAATGACTTTGAGATATATGTGGACGCACATGATAAGGGTTTGCGTGTGCGAATGACATGAGTTGGGATATGGGACAATCATCTGTGAAAGATATGGTGAATGCGTTTGGATGGGAAAGGTGGCTTCACATCGTAGCATCGACTCATGCCTGGGATGTTCTACAAATGGAATATGGACTATTGATTGGTGTATAGGAAGCTACTTATGAGTGATTAGTGTATGTGCATAACAAGGGCCTTCACAGATCATTCCCAATGCATGAGACAGGCGGGGAATTAAACAAGGAAGAGTGCGCGTACAGCTTCGACCTTTTGCTGGGATGGGCCTCACATGCAGTTAGGTATATGGCCATCGACATGAAGGAAAGAAAAAACAAAATGATGAGAGAGGATTGTTAACAACAAGATGACCTACATCTGCACGGATTTGTTTCAGCTTTTCTGCTCGCCATTCTGGATCCCACCATCTCTGCTGGCCACCACCTCCTCTCCCTCTTCCCCCACCACGGCCACCTCCACCACCGCCTCTGCCCCGTCCACGATGGCGATTTCGACCTCCTCCTCCTCGCATGTCTGTGGAGAATGCTTTTCACAGCTTACGGTTCTGTGACACCCCAACGATGGGACTGGAGGTGCAAAGAGACACCAGGTGTACTCAATCAAGCTCTCGCCTTGGACTCCAGCTTCCACTACTGCTTCCACTGTATAATGCAAACCATGATATTTTTGAATGCCAATTGTTTCAATGCCTTCTTGTTAGTTTCTAATACAAACCAAATTGGCTATATAGCCTATTGGGAAAATAAATTGTGCATGTATGCATATTCACAACTTTTTGTAGGTGTATTAATTAATACAACCTTAGTCCCCCACTCCTCCTCCTCCTCCAAGACTATGGTTTGGACTGCAACATGGCCTTCCATTTGTAATGAATGTAGTAAAAAAACAATACTAGTAAGTTGGGTCTGCACTTTCTTCACTGTCCACTGGTATATCCAGCGCACATGTGCTACCCTTGGGGAAGGTCCTAACAAAGATGGTTTGTAATGAAGATTTGAACTGTCTCTCAGCAAGATCACTGTAACTTTTACATGTACTTGAGTTTTGTTCACTATAGGGGTGATGCTTAATTGTGTTGGTTGTCTGACCTCTGACGGTGTAGCAGTAAAAAAAGAATATTCGTGGTCTTTCTCTCCCTCCCTCTACTCGTAGAATTAACCCTTTAAGGCTTTTTATAGAGAATTATGAGACTTTAAATAGAAAGGATATGGGTAAACGCATGCAAATAGAAAGGGCAAGGATGGGTCATCGTTTCATTAACTTTTTCAAGCATTAATCATTACATACTTAATAAATTGTGAGACTTTAAATGGAAAGGATGTGGGTGAATGCATGCAAATAGAAAGAACAAGGACGGTCATCATTTCATTGACTTTTTTAAGCATTAATCATTACATACTAAAATAATACCTTAGAAAAACACTCATATTCTTGAAAAACTCACATAATATATTTAATAGAAATGCAAAACAACATTTCCGTGCCCTATTGAGAATACATTGTGAGTATGCATTATCACCCCCCGTTATAATTAATGCTAAGATTAAACTTTGGGTTAACTAAGGTTGAGCCTCCCACCACCTTAAACTCATCTACACAGCTTCCTCCCCTAATAACCCCCTCCTCCCGATTTCCAGCGAACTGATCCGTAGAGACCACACGACAAAGGACAACAAAAGTTTGGTCCACCAATATCATGGCTTCCTTCCCCTCCTCCTCTACAGCATGGCTTCCTCCTCAGATCCCACCTCCTTAACTCCTCCTCGTCTCCTCGCCTCACCTCGCATTGGCCAGCAAAACAGAAGAGAGACCCCCCACCCGGCTACAATGGTTCTCCCCACCTCTTGGCTAGCTAAAGAAGAGGTACGTTTTTCCCTCAAATGGTGACACCAACGACATACACAAAGAGGAGTGGTGACACCACACACACACACACACATGTACACATGCATACACACACACACATAGGAAGCGTCTACTAAAGACCCATGAGACCAAAGTGATACAATAAAATAGAGCAAATTAAAAACTCTCGCAGTAGAGTGATACAAAACTATCAATGGAAATCTCATCATGGAATACCACGAACATGAAACATGAGAGGAGTATTCAGCCCCCAATAGATGACATACCACTCTCCCAAATATTAAGCATGGGGCTTATGAGTATGGCCAAGAGGTCTCCCTTAGCTATGTCACATGTGGGAAGGTAGCTTGATGGCGATGGAGCATGTCCAAGATCTGGAGCTAATGAGGGGACCGACATCCAGGGGGCCAGGGGCATTAGGCGTGCTGGAATGAGGAGGCCCAGGCCGAAGTAACTCTTCTCAGGCTAGACGGGTCCATGGGGTCCATTGGTGTAGAGGCTAAGAAGATCTAAACAAATAACACAGTTGGTGTCCTCATGACAGAGTTGGGAGTCCAAACTGTACTGAAGAGGTGGGAGGCAGGGTCCATGCAGGGCCCTATCTTGAGAACCAAGTGAAAACTCAAGCATACCATACTCCAGGGTGGCCCTCGAGTGCTAGTTACCTCGAGGATTTGACAGCAAACCTTGGATCTCAATGGGAATCCATGTGACTGATGCAATGGAGGTATGTGATTATCTAGAAAAGTGCATCCATGTGACTGATGCAATGGAGGTATCTGATTATCTAGGGGTTCTACCATACTATGAGTGACTTTTTTTAAGCGAATCAAAAAAATGAGAAATGGGATCCCAAAAAGAAAGCCAATTTAGAAATGGATCCTTGTTGTCCCCTTGAAGATTCCCTGCCTATCTCCTTTGTTTCGTGAACAAATTTCCAAAATTTTATCATCCATTCATGGATGCATACTATATGAAGAGGGTATGAAAAAATAGACATACACCTTAAGGTCTTTAAGTTATATTATCATGTAGTTTTCACTACACAAATTTGTGACAAATGGTCAAACCAAAGATAATGCCTCATTCTAGCATTAAGCATAGATTTGCAAGCAACATTGCCAATACTACCTCTCTCCGGAAGCCACCACACTCATAGTGACCATACGAAGAGTGATGCATGACAACAATCTGCCACCAGATCTCCAGATCTGATATACGGCAGTACCAATCTACCCAACCAATAGTCTTCCCTATGACCCAATACAAAAACAATCATTAATTTATTGCATAACAACCATTTACAAATTAAAAAATCCAAAGCAAGCTGGGAGAATGTTCAGGGAGTACTTCCCATGGATGCCATGATTAACAACCAGCCTAAATCAGAGAGTGTTGATACAGCCAAAGAAACTCCATATCGCACATGGTCCTCTGTGATAATGTCTCAAGGAGGTCTAGAGATGGCGTCATGTAGAGCACCTCCAAAGGGTAGGTCCAAAAACACAAAATATGATGCCTAAGACATGAACCTCCCCTTCCTGACCTTGCGCTTTACACCTCGAGGCATATGCTCATGAATGTTAGTGTATGCTGGATTTTTCACTCCTCCTGAAAAATCCCTCCCAATATTGATGTAGTCACCAACAACAACTAGACAGTTGGGATCGTCCCCCAAAAAATCCTCGCTAAGTATATATTCTGATAGGACCCTCTCTATATTAACACCACTCGCTTCTTCGACATAAAATATCACATGAATATTCCAAATAAGATATTTAAGCAAACAAATTAAACAAGATGTGGAAGAGCCATAGATGACACTTACCATGTCTAAATGTTGTATCATCACACACCCCAGCATCATCATCCCTATAGAATGTCTATGTCCACATCCGCATACCTGGCCACTACCACCTTAGGACAACAAAGAAAGAGATATTTCTTGCAAGCAATATCCATAAAGTATCAACATCATAAGAGGTAAGCAAGCTTTTCTTACCTTCCTTTTATGAAACATTTGCCTTCTTCACCACCCTTGGACTGCTCTTGTGAACCCTGTGTGCCCATATGGAGCTCCTTCTTCCTCTCTAACACCTAATCCTTCTCCAAGTCTATCCACCATTGACAATTTTCTCACTCCTACTTCAAGCATCCATGCATGGGTGGAGGATACATACTGGTGGTGGCCTCATTTGCAATCACGAACCACTGCTTTGCTCTTATCGGTATAGTGTGCAAATGACCCTTATCTTTCAAGTAAACAAAGTATCTATATGTATATACATACCTAAATATCGCATAAATTTTTCTTTTAGTAATAGCAATAAACTAAGAATTAGATAAGATCGCAAGTGCTGTACTCTTCAAAAAGTAAATATTCACACAGATGATACCTGTCACCATCTAGATCAAATCAAGCTTTATTGCCTTGGCATCACCCTTTTTCTCCTTTGACTCTCCATGAGTCTCCAAAGGAAATAAGTGATTCCTCTTCTCAACCTTCACCTCTTCATAGTAGTTGTACATTAAGGAATCTTTGGGGACCATAACTATACCAAGAAAATCTATAAAATCTCTATGTAGATCCTGAAATCTATACAATATTTTTTCTAAAATCACTTCTCTCTGAAGCTAGCTACAAAACAAAAACATAGTTGTGCAGCCCATAGTAGCCCACATGTCAAAACAAGAATGCATGGATAGCATATGCAAGAGACCAATACAATAAGGTGCCATGTGTGAAGCCAAATTGCCAATAGAAGGCTACAGCTTACTGTCTGTATATATGGTCTCCTCGAGCAAGGTCAAACATAGAGTTTTTCTGGTCTTTTTTGCCTCTAGCAAAGACAATCAATAGATTTTAGATTCGATGAGGACATCACATAGGGCAAGCAAGTTTAACTTCTCCAAAGTTGCATAGCTATCTGCTCCCTATTTCATAGACTAAAATTTGGACTGCCAGTCATCTCACCATGCTATATTGAGAATCTAACACTACAACAGAATGAGGGTGTAGCAATGAAAATAGGAGCGCTTTTATAACTAGAAGGGTAGGGAGATGTCAGGCTATTTCCACTGCAAAAAATGCAGCTATTTTTGTTGCAAAAGGGTTCACTAGGTTCGCCTTGCTCAGTAGCAAAATTTCGTTGTTTAGCATCGAAATAGCGCTGCTCAACAACGAAATTTCGCTGTTCAACAAAAACGAAATATAGTGCTATTGAGTAGTGATATTTCACTGCTATTTTTACTACTCAGTGACGAAAGTATTACGCAGTAAAAAAAAGTTGGGGCAGACTGGGGAGTCTGCACACAGGACTCCCTAGTCTACCCCATCTCTTTAAAAAAAAATAAAACAGAGTCAGTTTTATGACACAAATATAAACATGAAAAACACATAGATTGGGAAGAATGCAATTGACCTAAATTTTATTTTATTTTACAAAGTGTCGGGCCTTTGGCCATATATACAAAAAATATATCAATGAAGAGGTGGCTAATCGGAATCCTCATCGGATTCCGAGTGCTCATCATCATCATCTTCGTCCTCCTCTTCACTTCCTTGCACCGCTTCATGCTCGTAATTAGGATCCTCCTCTTCCTCTTCCCCTTCATCCTACATACATGCCATCAAGCACACAAGGTAAGCATAGGGAAATAAAATATAATTAGATGTAGATAAGAGAAGGGTTATTTCACTCCTTGAGTCCCCAAAACGGACTCGTCCAAGTGTATGCCTCGCATACGCATCCACGCTCACAATTACGGACGGGGAGGCTTTGTAGCCATAGTCGTACTCCTTATTTGTTGGGTCACTCCCAACAACCTCCCTCTATAAAAAACAATTAACAAAATATACAATTAGTTAAAGAAAACAATATAGTACAAAACAAAATGAAAGAGGAAAAGAAATGATGGGTAAAATAGGTACTAATGAAACGAGCAATAAAGGAGGACTTTCCTCTCGAGCTGAAGTGTGAAGCCCCTCGCTTCCATAGTCGGGAAGCACTTGCTGCTGCTGCTTGTTGTTGAAAAGCATGTGGGTGCTTTCTCATGAAGCTACGGCGTGCCTCCACTCCTCGTGCATGCAAATGCTTGGTTTCTCCAAATTATTCTTTATTGCTCTCTTGATATTTACTCTTCTATTAGAGAGCAAAAGCCTGATTCTTCTCTTCATCCACTTCTCTTAGAAGCAAAGACCTACATGTGGCACTGGGAACTCCGACTCAAGCACATTAATGATGTATTGCTTTGAAAGCTTATCTTGTGCTTTCCACTTTTTGAAGGAGTTCATGAACTCCAGGTTAGCAAGTACATGCATGCGATTCATGAATTGCTTTCCTCGTGCATCCATCACATGAGGTCACCATAGACATCCACGTTGTATGGTAGGGTGCGTGGATCGAATGGTGGAATAATGGGTCTCCTAGGGGCTGGCTCATAATGAGCAGATGAAGAGCCCCCCTGCTAGGGAGACACATCAAGAGACCTAGTACTACTTTTGCCAAAGCAAAAGTAGCCTACTCCCCCCATCCCCGCTAGCACATCTACTAGCTCCCCCAGACTCCCTACTACATCGTCGTTGTTGGTGAAGACGGACATGAGGGAGCGGGGGTGGGTCTAGTCGAGGTAGGTGGTGTAAGCTCATCACAGCCATACCGTGATGGGCCTGGACCACTCGGCCTTACGCCTATCAAAGGCGTGGTCTGTCCCAACTGGCCAAGTGGTGTAGATTTCCCCCATGGCATCGACTGGCCCGATGGTAATCCCGCCTGCATATAAGATTAAACAATAAGTCTATAAGATGTATAAAATATTTACCTTTGTGTATGTGAAAAGGTTTGATGGAACCATACCTGTGTCTGAGAGTAAATTGAGACCAAGCTTGCTGCTGCCCATATCGTTCGTTTATAATAGATAAGCAGATTTGCCACATCTGGGTCTTGCGATGGATCAATCGATATTACCTATACATACATGTAGAAGAGTCAATTGCTTGAAGCATAAAACATAAATGCCTTATGTATAGAGCTACGCATATAGCCTTATGCATAAAGCTCTACGCATAGAGCCTTATACATAGAGCCATATGCATAGAACTAAGTATATAGCCTTATGCATAGAGCTCTACTCATAGAGTCTTATGCAGAAAGCTCTACGCATAGAGCCTACACATAGAAGATTTATGCATAGAGCTTGCAAGAGCTATGTATAAGGCTTACCTAAGCACCTAAACCCAGCACCCAAGGGTGCAATAAAGGAAAAACATGCTATAAGCAATCAAAAGAAGAAGATAGCTTACCGCTCTTATATGAAGCCAAAAGAGAGGATTAGTACAAGAGTTGCAAAACAAAAGAGGCAACAACACAAGATTTCTCTAACTGAAGAATGCATAAGGGTTTATACAAAAAAGGCAACATGTGATATTAGAACATTGTTGAGACCTTCAAAAATACTGCTTAGACAAGCAGGGTGGACAGTGCCCCTTTTAAATGATAGCTTCTGAGGACTTTCCACATTCTCCCCACTATTAAAGCCAAAGGTAACTTATCTTTTACAAAATAAGGATAGTGAAAAGATCAAGGGCTTCCCCTCCACTATAACCAGCTACTCGTTGGATATTCACTCCTAACTTGACTTAAACAGCATTCTAGATGGCCTACAGTGCAACCTAAACCCTAAACCTGACATGAGGTTGGAATCAACATGAGCTGTAAAACAAAAGAGGTAACAACACAAGATTGCTCTAACATAAGAATGCATAAGGGCTTATACCAAAAATGCAATATGTGATATTAGAACATTGTTGAGACCTTCTACAATACTGCTTAGACAAGCAAGGTAAACAGTGCCCCTTTTGGGTGATAGCTTCTGAGGACTTTCCACATGCTCCCCACTATTAAATCCAAGTCTCTTTTACAAGAGGAGGTTAGTGAGAAGATTGAGGGATCCCCCTCCACTATAACCACCTACTCATGGATAACCACTCCTAACTTGATTTAACCAGTATTCTAAATGGCCTACAATAATGCCCCATATCTTTATGCTGCATGATGAGGTTGCAATAAATATGAGATTACATGAATAAGCAAGCTTACCTTGGCAATGTCAGCCAAAGGAGAGGACAACAATGCAAGACATACAAAACATAACATGAGAAAAAGTGATTAGTTACACATTTAAACTTCATGCATGCATAGTCTATGCATAAGCCTTGTGCATAAGGCTTATGTATAAAGTATATACATAAGGGCTTATGCATAAGGGATATTGCATAATCCCATGCATAAGGACTATTTCATAAGCCTATGTATAAGGCTTATGCATAAGCCTATGCATAAGGCTATTGCATAAGCCTATTGCGTAAGGCTTATGCATAAGCCTATTGCATAAGGCTTATTGCATAGGTCTATGCATAAGGGCCTGTGCATAAGTCTATATTATATAAACCCTTATGCAATATGCTTATGCATAAGCCTATTGCATAAGGTCTTATGCATAAGCCTGTTGACCTAACCCTAATCCCTGGCACCCAAGGGTGTAAAAACAGAAAAGAGAAGAAGCATAAACAAAGAATGAAAAAAGAGGGCTTATGCATAAGCCTATTGTATATAACCTATGTATAAGGGCCTATGCATAAGCCTTATGCATAGGCTTATACACAAGCCCTTATGCAATAGTCTTATGCATAAGCCTTATGCATATGCTCATGTATAAGACTATTGCATAAGGGCTTGTGCATAAGGCTTATACATAAGACTATTTCATAAGGGCTTATGCATAGAGCTATTGCATAAGGCTATTGACCTAACCCTAATCCACGGCACCTAAGGGTGCAAAAACACAAAGAGAAGAAGCATAAACAAAGAATGGAAAAAGATGGCTTACCTCTAATGTTGAGAAGCCGTATGAGAGGATTGGCCTAAACCCTTGTTAGTTGTTCACTTTAATAAACCTACAAAAAAGAAACATAATAACTCAAAAAGTTAGTTTATTTTAACATATTAGCAATCAAGGAGAAGAAGAGGAAAAAGAGGTGAGTAGCCTAAACCCTATTCCTAATGTATAAGTGATTGAAAGAAATTGGTTTATGTTGCCCTAACCCTAGCTCTATGCATAGAATGCTTAATAGATAGATTTGAATCAAAGATCTCTATTAGAGCTCTATGCATAGGGCTAGGATTAAAGCAAGGGAGAGGAAAGAGAGGGGGAGGGAGAAAGGGAAAGGAAAGAGAGGGAGAGGAAAGAGAGGGGGAGGGAGAAAGGGAAAGGAAAGAGAGGGAAAGGAAAAGAAAAGCTCACATAGAGCTATGTAGAAGCTTTCCATGAAAGCTTAGAAAGCATTGAAGCTTTTCATGAAAGCTTTGGAGAAAGCAAGAAAGGAAAGGGGCACTTACTTTGGAGAGGAAGAGAGGCTTGATGGAATAGGCTTGAGAGAAGAGGTGTGGTGGGAGGAATAGATGATGTGCAAGCGTCCTCTCCGCATGGGCAGCCTAGTAGGTGGAAAGATTGACTCCCATCGGCGGCGATTTAGGCGGGAGTCCCAGTTTCTAGGTCGCTACTACTCCAGCAAGTGAAATTTTGCTATGCTAACTTAGTTGTTGGGTAGCAACGATATTTCGTTTGCTGAGCAACAAAATAATGTTGTTGTAGTTGTTGCCTCTAGTAGCGAAATCCTTGGCAATTTTATGTCATAAGTTCTGGATAGCTCAAGTGTTATGTATTAACCCTAAATCAGTTTTGGCCAAGTTTCAGATGTCTGACAGTGATCATCAAAATCGAAAGTTAGTTCCGAGGTATGGTCGAGAGAAAAAATTCATTGTGTGTGCGATCGATGCAAGGACCAATATATACGACAACGTCGTATAACAATTGAGCATACCCAGACGTATGGTCTTTATGAGGCATTGGCATGACTAAGTGCAGATGATGACATGGAGGAGAAACATAAGAGAGTGCTAGGTAACATGCCATACTAGTCGGTGACATCAGGTAGAGTGTGGAAGGTGGCAAGGTTTCATATGGAAAGCATGGCTAAGACTCATCTTCGCCAACCAATGAATGAGATGCCTCCACCATTGCCACATGAGAAGGAAGAGAATCTCATCATGGCCGACATGGTGAATGAATTCTTTGGACGGGAAGTTATAGATGATAGTGAGAAAGCTCCAATGTCACAAGAGGAGGAAACCTTGCATAGAGAGGCGAGCCTTTGATTGAGGAGCTTGAGACACTATAGCAAGGTATCAAAGTGCATGGCCAATAAATAGGCGTAAGACAGAGGTGAAAGGAGTTTTTCTTTAGACGATATATGACTATCCCGGGTTCTCGGAGTACTCGGTACATACTTGAACTCGATAACTTTAAGCTTTAACCTTTAAACTTTAAGTTTATGTCTCTACCTCTCAATCATCTCATTTTTAAAATAGGTTTGGCAACCTCCGGACGTCATGCATGTCCAATTTGTGGACCATCACGTGTTTCAGAAAGACCATCTACACTTAAGAAGGTGGTGTATGATAAACATCATCAATTTCTCCTTCCATATCCCAAGTATGTGCCACATGATGTCTTACCACTTGTGATAAGAGGTAGAGATTGGTTTGAGGCATGGAGAAGCACCCCCAATCCACCCGATGGGATGTCTAGACACTCAATCTTCTTTTGACTTCCATATTGGTGTGACATGAAGATTAATCATCTCTGAGATTCCATGCATAACTTCAAGAATGTGGCAACAAATATTTGGGACCATTTAATTGGTAAAAGAGATACAAAGGGTACAAGGGATGACTTACAAAACATTGGAAGTCTTCAAAGTGCATGGCTAATTGAAAGTGAGAGTGGTAACATGGTCTTACCAAAGGCACCATGGGTATTAAACCAAGAAAGATCTTAATAAGGTGAAAAGTGTGATTGCCTCTTTTCTTCGTACACTAATGGGAGCAATGCATTCATTGAAGGGTGCCTTCATAAAGACCAAAAAGAAAGGAGAGGTACAATTATATGCCTCAAGACACATGATTGGCACAAGATATTACAGGTATATAAATATTTGCTTATTCATTTTCTCTTTACGGTACATAATTTGTAAGCTCATATACTAACTTCCATTTTTTTTTAAATGCATAGTTTATTCTTCCGATTGCTATAGTTGGTTGTGGAGACAAGAAGGTAAGAGAGGCTATTTACAAAATGGGAAGCTTGGTGAGGTATGAATCTTCTCTTCAATTCACTAGCTAAGTTATATTGTATATTTGGTATTCTCATGTGCTCACAAGTTATGTATTGGTAAATAGTATACATGATTGCTATGTATGTAGATACATATCCTTAAAGGAGATAGATCCTACATCCATTGAGATGGCTTATCTCAATATGCTATTGAGGCGGTGTGTATGATTGAGAACAACTTTCCTAACTAGCCAATTGCATCTTGTGGTACATTTGGTTGATGAAGTGGCACTTTGTGGTGTTGTTCATGTTCGATGGATGTTTTTCCTTGAAAGGTTCATGAAAACCTTAAAGGCATTTATGAGACAAAGAGCAAGGCAAGAAGCAAGCATGGCAAAGGGATGGTTGTTTGCAAAAGTCTCTTGTGTATATTTCAAAACATCTATCTCACATAGATCCTTTCATGCCACGATTGTGGAGCAATGAGGAGGATGATTGACTAATCACTAATGTGCCACAAGGTGAATACATTCTACATTCTACATTCTCCACAAGGTGAAAAGGAAGGCAGCGAAGACTGGATGAAGCATTATGCCACAAGGTGAATACATTCTACATTCTAAATAGTCCCATCATGGAGAAGTGGATTGGGAGATACAAGGATGCAATCAATAGACCAAAGGATGAGAGAAGAGCTTTTAGAAGAGCAAATAGACACTTGCCATTCCCACCTGGCTTGGAAAATCTACCAAATGTGATCAATATAGAATGGCTTCGTATGGCAATATTGATGGCATCCCAAAATAGAGAGATAATCACAAGAGAAGAGCATAAGTATGCAAGAGGATGTGACCCTCAAGTAAGTACATTCTTCATCTCTGTCTCATGTATATACCTTGTTTAATACACTATACTAAATGTCATGCTTTTGTTTAATGTTAGTACAAACTATATAATGCAATATGGTTAGAGGGAAGCACTTTTGCATAGAGCATGGTTAGTACAAACTATATAATGCAATATGGTTAGAGGGAAGGCACTTTTGCAATATGATTAGAGGGAAGGCACTTTTGCATAGAGCATGCTCGCGGGCGGCACTTCCGTCTCCAGTTGGCGCCCGTTCCTACAGGCCCGCCACAGCAGCCGCCGATCGACGACGACTCCCGTCGCTCGCCGTTCAGGCTGTCGCCCAACGTCGCTCGCCGTTCCGACCGCCCAGCGACTCGCTCGCTCGTCGTTCCGTTTCGGCCGACAGCGTCCGGCGTCTCCTCTCCGCCCCGTTGAGCCCGTCGTCGACGTTCCGTTCCGTTCGCTCCCGCCAGCGCCATGCCCGCTTCTGCTTCCGACCTGAGCGCTGCACCTTCCGACCTGAGCACCTGAGCGCTCGTTACCTGCAGCTCCTTGACACTCTACTGCCGCTGGGCCCTTGTGCAGCTAGCCTACAGCTGCCGCCACCGTCTATCCCATCAGCTTCGTAAGCTCGAGTCCCAGCTCCCCGTTGGCCCACAACCAACCGCCGCCCTGCAACACTCCCTCCAACGCTTTTTTTTAACTATAATCATTTTCTGTGTGTATGTGACATGTATAACTTTAATTCAGCATCCAACAACTCTCTGGAATTTTATGCACGACGAATTTTCACTGCTTAGCAGCAAAATTACAGTATAGCAGCAAAATTTTGTTATTATACGTGCTGTTGAGCAGCGATATTTTGCTTCGAGGCAGTGACTGAAATCCCCGACATCCCGACAAAATAAATGTTGCTATGCCCCCGACGTATTGCAGTGAAAACTAAACAAAAAACACGATAAAGATACAATGAATAAAATAACACCTATTTAGAACTTGACATATTTTGTTCAAGGCTTGGAAGTTGACATCTCCAACTACACATTAACCATGCGATGCTTTGAAACTTTCAAAAAAAGATAGAGACAACTTCTTTTTACCTTCCCAATTCTATCACTATATTAAGTGGCCAATTCCTTGATCTCCATCTCCTCCAATTTTCAGATCTCTTCAAGAGAATGGCTAAGTTGAAAGTACAAACAAGATGTTCTGCACTATTCTCAACAAAGACGGTAGAGGCATTAAGGAGTGACCGAGAGCATGAGTTATACTCTACTCTATTGGCCTACTTGTATGAAAAATCACTCTTGAGTTGCCAGGAATTATATTTCTTATTTTATATTGGGGACGTCCATGTGTGTCGTGCCAGTGGGTACGTGTGATTTGATATTATGGTTGCCTATTTCTCATGATACCATTGGGATTGATCGATGTGTCCAATTGATTGTTTAACTAACATGGATAATGTCTATGAGTATAGGTAGTAAGATATACAAGGATACCGATTGAGGTGTGGCACTATACGAGGGTACCGATTGAGATGTCGTATGGATGGTGGACCGAGCAGTGGTATGAAGACGAAGATCATATGCTAATCATGATATTTTTTTGATCATTTGTAGCCTATCATATGGCTAGAGTTTATATGTATATGTGCATAAGGTTATTTTATGTGTACAAGGTTATCTAATGTGCATATGTGTACAAGGCTATTTTATATGCGACTATACACAAAATTATAAATAATGTGTGTGTGTGTGCACAAATAGTTGTGTATATATAAGTCTACTAGATTTATTATTTGACAAAGGTTTTAGCATATGTAAACCTTTGAGATTTTGGACAAGGCTATTTATACATAAAGCAAAAGTCTAAAAGTGGAAAAGATACTAACTTTTGTTGGCTCCAAGGGCTAAAAATATAAATATGACATAAATATCGCATGTGGGCGAAGGAGCCACACACGTAAGGGTGGAGATTTTACCCAATGCTCTTGTTCATGTGTTGATAAGTGTTTTCTTCTTCTTATGCTATGTTATGGTGTGTTAGTTCCAATGTGTACACGCTTACTTATTTGAATTTCAAGCTAAATAAATACTTGTAGAAAGATCCATATAACAGTGGTATCAGAGCAACACCAAGTACAAGAGATTTTAATATTCTTTAGAAAAAGGAAATCAAAATTTTGTGGAATTACTTTACCAAGGCAAGGTAAGCCTCTTTTGGTAATAAGTTTTGTTAAGTTGAATTTATAAAAGCATATAAAATACTCTTCAAACTACAAAGAGTGCAATTCTTTTCAACCATGCATGCACAAATAGATTTGTCTCTTTCGTGTTCTATTGGACAAAGAAAAAGAAAGCTTAAAAAAGCCTGAGTAAAGGGGAAAGAATATTACACAAGATTTAAAGCTTATGGAGGCTCATACGCTTCTCCAAAATGGAACAACCCTTTAACAAAACAGCGCTTCTTTCCAAATAAAGAGAATTGTATCTCTTGATCTTTTCCTGATCTATCTTTACAAATGTATCTTGTATGAATTAAAGAATTTTTTTCTCCATTTATAGAATCAAGTTTGGTAGCAGGTTAAGCTTTTTATAATGAACGGTTATGGTTTTCTTTTGCTTTCCTTCTTCATGGTGGCAGTGGTGTTCAAAAGGTGTTTTCTTTTGCTTTCCTTCTTCATGGTGGCAGTGGTGTTCAAAAGGTGTTTGGACACCATGAATATTCGGACATGGTGGAAGTGGTGTTCAAAAGAGGTGTTTGGGTGGTATTCGGACACCATGAATATGACAATATAATAGCTCCAAGGGCTAAAGATATAAATATGACATAAATACCACATGTTCTGGAAAGATAGGTATACAAACACCACCGAGAGTGTAATAGCGCTTCAAACCTTCAGACCGAACACAAAGAGCATTGAAAATGCCACAATCTACCACCAGAGCCGAACGCACGGCTTGCTGGCATTTTTACTTTTATCTTGCGATGGTTTTTGCTTTTTATTATTGGCTTATCCTTTAACGTAAAAAAGCAAACTCCATAAAAATGGCAGCGGGCGCACGTGCAGTGTAGTAATATATATTGCCCGTTTCATAGACGCAAGCAAGAGTTGAAAGATCTCCACCGCCAAGAAAAAAGCCAATGACGTGAGCCTCTTAGAAGAAGAGGATCCGTTCCTAAGGTTTACAAATCTTTGCAAATCCGTAGGTGTAATAGCTTCAATCTAAGTAGACATTAAAGCTTATTATTAGGTAACATTTATAGCCTTGTCATAGGGAGTTCTCCTACACAAGATCAAGAATAAATCATCCTGAGTTAGACGGTTTCAAGATATCAAGTCATTGAGAAAGTTAATTACAAACTAATCAACATTTCTATCACTCTACGGGTTAGAGAAGTAGGATAGAACACAAATTTTAAGTAACAATACAAAAAATCAGAGAATTACAAGGATACCAAGACTAATAACAAAGATTAGGAAAATAATTTTATGCCAATTATAATTGTAAGATCAAGATCTACCATAAATCGTAATTAATAAGAAGCTAGAAATGTTAAGTTATTCTTCTATTTAAGAAAATTATTAGGTGACCTTTGATTCATCAAGTTTTTTTATAACAACCATTTGTAGCTTTGATTTGATTTTTGACTAAGAAGTTTAATTTATATTTGTTTATTTTGTTTAGAGATAAAGAAAAGTTGTGTTAGAATATAAGTTTCAAATGCAACTAGCCACTCCGTCTCAAACTTTCATTCTTAAAAGGAGTTAGTCTAGTGGTATGGGACACTGATTAATTTCATATGAATATACCACACATTTATGTCTTCTATCTTGTATCATATTACATCCGTATATGGAATGCGCTTCTGTGTTATGGAACACTTAGACTCATTTCACATATGTTCATTTGATTGGATTATTACATATCTGCATCATGTGTTGATTGAGTTTTCCACACCAATCATAAAGTCGTCCTCTCACCGATTTACGCAATTGAGGTTAGTTGCAATCCAAGCAAGAGGGAATGTTACAAAAAATCACTTTTGATTGTTGGGAATTATATTTCTTATTTTGTATCAAGGCCGCCCATGTGTGCCAATGCTAGTGTGTGATTTGATACTATAGTTGCCTATTTCTCATGATATCATTGTGGGACTGATTGATGTATTCAATTGATTGTTTAACTAATGTGGATTATGTCATGAGTATAAGTAGTGAGATGTGCAAGGGTATCGATTGAGGTGTCACATAGTACGAGGATACTGATTCACGTGTCATACAGATGGTGGATTGAGGAGTGGTATGAAGACGAAGAGCATGTGCTAATCATTATATTTTTGTATTAGCATTTAATTGATCATTTGTAGCCTATCATGTGGCTAGATTTTATGTGCGTGTGCACAAGGTTATTTTATGTGTATGTGCACAAGCTTATTTTATGTGCATATATGCACAAGGGTATCTTATGTGCAAATGTGCACAAGGTTATTTAATGTGCATGGGTGCGCAAATAGTTGTGTATTTATAAGTCTAATAGATTTATTATTGGACAAAGGTTTTAGCATGTGTAACCTTTGAAATTTTGGACAAGGTTGTTTATATGTAAAGAAAAAGCCCAAAAGTGTAAAAGGTGCTATTATTAGCGTCGAGGGATAAAAATATGAATATAACATAAATACATGTGGGAGAAGGAGCCACACGTCTTGTTCATGTGTTGATAAGTATTTTCTTCTTCTTATGCTATGCTATGGTGTGTTAATTCAATGTGTACACCCTTGTTTATTTGAATTGTAAGCTACGTAAATACTTGGAGAAAAGATCCTTGTAAATGGTGGTATCAGGCCAAGTACAAGAGATTCCTATAATGGTGATATCATAGCAAGGCCAAGTACAAGAGATTTTGATATTCTTTGGAGAAAGGAAATCAAAATTTTCGAATTACTTAACCAAGGCAAGGTAAGCCTCGTAGGGTAATAAGTTTTGTTATGTTAAATTTATAAAAGCATGTAAAATGCATGAATGTGCACCCATGCTTGCACATTGGGTCCCCACATGCACTCGTGCATAACACACACTCATGTATATGCGTGCAGGTGTACACTCTCTTTACACACACATATACATGTGCATATCCATAATCACCTACATCTTGTCTACACAGCACACCCCTATATGTACGTTCATGCACATATGTGTAAAATCATCGAACAGCATGCATGTGTGCACACTCCATGCACATGTATACACCTTGAAAATATCAAAACCCTTGCGTGCACATATCCCCCGCAAGTGCACATGCACCTGCGTGTGCCCTCGTAAGCACGCACATGCCTACACAAAAAATAAACCCTCCCCTCCACCCTTTAGACCCCCTCACATAACCCCCCCCCCTTTCTTTTTTATTTTTTAACCATAAAAATCCCCCTTTCTTTGTTTTCTTCTCTCTCTCTCTCTCTCTCTCTCTCTCTCTCTCTCTCTCTCTCTCTCTCTCTCTCTCTCTCTCTCTCTCTCTCACTTTTCAACTCTAAGAACCCCCCTCCATTTGTTTTCTTCTTTCCCTTACCCCTTTTCTTTTTTTTCTTTTTTCTTTTATTTTTTTACTT
Source organism: Cibotium barometz (assembly GCF_041138505.1). Classification (NCBI taxonomy): domain Eukaryota; kingdom Viridiplantae; phylum Streptophyta; class Polypodiopsida; order Cyatheales; family Cibotiaceae; genus Cibotium; species Cibotium barometz. The sequence goes on from NC_141099.1 coordinate 6,066,718, forward strand.
TTTTAGGTGTAATTTATTTTTTTATTAACATGTAAATATTTTTTTAAAGCCTACCTATTTTTAATTTTCATTAATTAAATAAAAATTGCTTGCATGGCCATGTGACCGCCTAAGGCCACATGACCAAGGCACCCCAGCCACGCACACGGCCAAGGGAGGGGGCACTTTGTGGCCCCTCCAAGGTCAACCTCCCTACACACTCTGCTTTACCCACTTGCTCAAGCTGCATGCTGCCACCTTATTTCATAGTGGACCAATTAAAGCACCACAAACATGGCTACGCTGCCAAGAACATCCGAGCACCCAAGACGCCAATACAAAGGCATTCAAACACAAACCTGGAACCAAGAAGGTAGTAACATCAACTTGCCAGCACAAAGCAATGCAACACTCGGAAACCAAACATGATGCCACCCAATAAACCCAGCAAAGAAAGCACACCCAAAAACCACTAGCATTCTAACAACTGCAACGCTCGATGTAACACCCATGTCCTTCCTTCTTCCCTGACAACCAAATAAGTGAGGTAAAACATTTTTCACCCCTCCCTTTACTACTTATTATGGATTCCCAACAAAGGGTAGAGCTGGTGTACAATTGATTTTACTTCAGGTATCCTCCTGGAAACTCCAATAGCACACCCAAAAAGTCCAAGAGCTTCCACCCAGCAAGTCCAAACCCTAATAGCTCATCCAATAGCACACCTAAAAAGTCCAAGAGCTTCCATGTGGTAAGTCCAAACCTTATTTTGAACCTAACCAACTTACCAACACCTTATTTTGAACCTAACCAACTTACCAACACCATTTCAAACACAAACTCAGCACTTCCCACATAATGACTATACACTTACTCAAACTAAGGATTTAATCCCTTGCACAAGGAACATTCATGCACACACCATGGTTGAAGCCACATCCACATCATCACCCTTGCAAGTTTCAGGAGCCTAGAAAGTGACATTTGGATCTCCTGGATCCATTGGTTGAAATGTCACTCACTATTAGGGACGATTCATGCTCCCTAGATCCCTATATGCTCCCTAGATCCCTATATGCTCCGCAAAGTCCGAGCAAAGTTCGAGGAACCTTTATTCATGCCCAAGTCAAAAACCCCCTCGTCATCTTTAGGGTCACCTATCCATTGGTAGAGTGCCATGCCGTTTTGAAGTAGTGATGGCGTCATCCAAGCGTCGGCGACCGCCGCCTAGCCTTGTTGCCAGCCTCGCCGCCCAATATATCCGTTGGGCAACAAACTCTCAAGACATGAATCTTCTTTCTTGTAACAACCTTGTAATCGAATCTTGCTAATGGGAAGTACCCAGGTAGATGTAAAGGGGAAAAGGGGAATTATCCATGGATGAGATACACATGATAGAGGAGAGAGGACAACTGAGAGTGTGATACGGCATTATACTTTGGGCTAAGCCTCTGATCTAGTGATATGGCATTGTACTTTGGGCTAAGCCTATGATCTAGTGTGATACAACATTCTACTTTGGGCTAAGCCTCTGATCTAGTGATACAAGTGATTTATCTGTTCAATTCTCTATTTTTTGTTCTGTGTAAGTCTATTTGATTCCTCATTTATGTTAAGTGCTTTCTTGTTTTATGATATGCCTTCTCACTGGGATTTGTACTTAGAGCCATTCCTATCTAGAAACAGGATCAGGAGCCACATCAAGAATACCGACAAGTAGGAACCAACCTCTATGTTCGCATGTCTGACTCTCTTAGCCTAGGCAGATCGGCGACACAATGCATTAACGTTAGCTTATCGCATTGGGCACAATTGTATTAGTCACATCTCCTCTCGACTAGGTGGTCTGGAACCATGCTAGTGCCGGGGGTCTAGACTAGACATCGACACTTTTGATGATCCTAATGGGAAATGGTATGCCAAGTAGGGGAGTAGAGAGATAGAGGCCAGTATAGGTTAAGTCCTACACAGTTAATAGAGTAAGCTAGTTTTAAAAGAAGCCCCGAAAGAAAGCACACACTAACTAGTGTCAGGAATGCTAAATAGAGAGTCACAAGAGCACACTAGAGCAGGCATGGAGAACAAAGGAAGCTCAAATAGGGCAATGCAGTACCGCCGCCATAGATAGGCTAAAGCTGAAGCACCACTGCACTGTCCACTACACCATCCAAGAAGAAAGTAGACGAGATTCCACAGCAGTTGGAAAGACTGATTCCGAAACAACTAAGAAATCAAGAAGAAGATCACCAGGAACCACCAAACAAGAGGCAAGAAGCTCAGTAAGGAGAACTGGCACTTGCGGGTAGGATGTCCCTCAAGTAGCCGAAATTCAAAGGCAAGAGTGAGGAGAATCCAGATGCCCACATCTTCGCCTTTTGAAACCACATTCTAGGCAAACAGAGCTCCATTGGTGCACAAGACGCAGCATTTTGCTACAATGTTGGGTGGCAAAGCCACCACGTAGTATGCCCATATGGTCTAGAGCACTTTCAGACATTCAAAGAATTGAAGAAGGCTTTCTTGAATAGATTTAGGAAAGACAAGACCATAACAGAGGTGCTAGAAAAGCTGCAAAGGATGATACTGAAAAAGAGGCGAACAGAAGACTACACAACTGAATTTAGAGCATGGGCTAGCCCAATCGTCCCACTCTAGCCACGCTGAGCCAGTGGTTTGTGAGAGGAATGAGGAAAAAGTTCCAGAGGGGACGGCAATAGCCTCATACGACTTGGAAGCCCTGACTTTCAAACAAGTGGTAGAGCAGGAGCTACCAGAGCTGAAGGAGTCCTAAAGCAAACAAACAAAGACTCCAAGAAGAAGAAGAAGGACACAAGAGGAAGAAACTTGAGAATCCAATTCCGAAGAAGATACCTCAGAGTGAAAATCCAGTCAAGAGTCCGATGCCGAAGAGCGGAAGCCTAAAAAAAAGAAAGGCAGAAAGCAGGTAGAGAAAGTTCAGGAAGAACTAAGGGCCACCCTAGCAAAGATTGCAAGAGGACATGCAGGATCCAAACTCAAACTAGATGTTTGGTGCATGAGGTGCAAAAATCAAGGACACACGAAAGAGGAGTGCTAGTTAAGAGGCACACAACAAGTATGCACTATTTGTGGAAGGGACAATCGCTCTACAGAGACGTATTACTATAACACTCGAAACATGAACCCAAGGGTGGTGAGCAGTAGCAGCAAGCCCCAGTCGTCAACCAGGCCGCCAAATAACTCAAATCAACAAACCACATGGAAGATGAGGTGGAAGATTTGGTCCAAGGGGAGCTTGCTTCTACTGTAATGGTCTAGGGCACAGACAGAATGATTGCCCCATATTTCAACACCAACTCTAGGAGGCAAGGCCACAAAGGGAGCCAAACCCAACAAGAAATTATGTAGCTTTGCTAATATGGTAAAAATGGACCATGAGGCAATTAAAGAACAAGAGGAACCATCAGAAGTTATGGAAAGGACTTGTCAAAATGCAGACAAGCAAGAATGCTGAGCGGGAACTGGAAAGGAAACCAGAACAGTGGACAGGGCAGCAAACGGTCTGAGAACATATCACTAAGTTAGTACTATTTAAAGTGGACATAGAAAGGATTGTGCAAAGGTATGATCCATAGGTTCTAGTAGCTCATCTAGAAGTGATATTGAATGAAGCAAGCACTCATGAAGAGGAAGGGGACACTCTGGATAACATGGAAGAATTACAGGCGGAACAGGAAAAAGTGATGGTAGTCCCAAAGTAGGAGGAAGCTATGCTCAAGAAAAGGAATTTCAGATTTCAAGAAGATAAGCTCAAAGAGGTGAATCTAGGGGATAATCAGCAGCCCAAGACAATCAAAATTAGTACCAAGCTGAATTAGGAATTCAGAGGGAGACTCTTGGAATTGCTTAATTCCTACAAGGATGTATTTGCTTGGAACTATTCTGACATGAGGGATGGTACAAACCAGCCTACTATGCAAGCATGAGGTTGTCCAGAAATCATGTCATGAAATCTTGACAGATGCACGAATCGACCTCTCTGCTGGCATGTCTAACTCTTTTAGCTTAGGCAGATTAGAGGCGCAACGCATTAGCATTAGCTTATCACATTGGGCACAGTTACATTAGTTGCATCTCCTCTGGAGCCAACTAGGTGGTTTGGAACCAAGCAAGTCTCGAGTCTTGATCGGACATCAACAAGTAGCCACTTATCTTGACAAGATCGACCTAATAGCCCTCTCACCCTACACTACATTAAGTCCTACCACAATACGTATAATTTAGAGGAGGTTGGGGCTTTAGTTCTCAATGAGGTGTTGCATCATAAGTTGGGAAAATAGATTGGGTGAGGCACAAGGGGTGGAAATATTTACCAATGGCATGACAAAGGATCTTTGTGTGCATATGGACATATACCTTACGTGTTGAGTTCTTGCATGAGCTTTGGAGTTGAGTGCTAAAGGTTTCAACCCAATTTGCCACTAGTGGCTGGAAAAAGCATCTTAGATAGCATGTTAAGGGACACCCTGTTGTATCGATCCTTGGCCTTTTGGTGGCTGAAGAAGGTGAGCACACGGGCTAGGGCACCCATTCAAGGACTATGATGTCCTTAAATTCAACCCCATTAGAATTGAGACAATCTTTGGTGATTGTTGGTAATGAACCTCGCGTATGGCTCCCTTCCCATCGCGAAATTTGGATATGGTGGTGGCCGGGAGAGGTGTTACAAGATCCTCGATGAGAGGGACGCGGTAGTGTGACCCATCCGACATCATGTGAAGAGGTACAAAAAAGAGACATCCCATAATCCATTCATTTCTTCCCCGTGGTGGCTAGGCATGGAGGAAGCTTTGACCACCCACATGTCGTAGCACCAACCCAATCGCAACCATAACCTCTTGCTAGCCACAATTCTGATCCCCCAATCCACTCAAGAGGAAGCTCCTCCCGGCTCTGCAAGTGATATGTTTGAGCCTCACGACTTCTTTGCACCAGTCCCACATCTGGATGAGGTGCGTGGAGCCCAACCCAAAGAGGCACCAAGTGACCCATGAGCAAGCTCCCCCCACACCCTTCCTAAATCTGTCATCCACTCCTACATCATTCCAACCTCTACCACATCTACTTCGATCAGCCTTCCACCCTTGGGAACATCCCATACTCACCTCCACAAAACACTCAAGGATGCCATAGATCGGCCTCTCACATATCACCTCATTCTACCACCTGACCCATGACTTTTCACCTTCCCTTTAAAAGTTGACACTCACTAGTGGGTTGAGCTTATCAGCCATTTGGCCAAGACTTCCAAGCACCGCATCCTTCAGCAAACAATGAGAGCTCAAGTGTCGAGATGAACTATCCAGGAAGGGCATTATGTGAAAGATTTTAATAACCAGTAGCGCTTGGCAAGGGAAACAAAGTTGGTAGAATGTTTATGTATTGGATGTAAGCATGCTTGAAGTGAAGGCATCAATATTTGCACATGGTACAAGTGTGATTGTAGACATTGATATTTAGGAGAATTTTTACATTGGATGTAAGCATGCCTGAAGTGAAGGCTGTAATATTTGCACATGGTACAAGTGTAATTTTAGACATTTATATCTCGCATTGTACATATCAATATTCAGCGCGGCTGAAGAATATATAAGCCCAGAGTTTTATTATAGGTTTGCCAAAATTTAAAGTGGATAGAATGCACAGAGATGTAAAGGATTGGACAAACAAGCTAAGCATTCATTTGTTTGTGATAAGCACGTAGGTTAAAGAGCTTTGGATGTGGTGTGTTTTGATGTTTGGGAACCAATAAAGATGACATCAATTATGTATCTTTCATTGATGACAAAACTAGGAAAGTGTGGGTGTATTTCATAAAGTAGAAAAGTGAAGTGTTTATTCACTTTCTGAGTTGAAAGCTGTAACATGATATTTTCTCTATGCATTTACATGTAAGTCTTCTCACTTAAGTAAAAACATGAAAACTAAATCAATATTATCACTTCACCAAAGTTAGAACAAAGAAGAGAAATAAACAACACCAAGGACAAAAGCATTGGGTGCAATCTCCCCTCATGATATGTATGGCGCTTCTCCCACATGCAATATTTAAATTATATTCATATTTTTTACCCATAGAGCCATAAATAGTACCGATTCCACTTTTGGGCTTTTGCTTTACAATAAATAACATTGTCTAAGGTTATAATATTTACACATGATAAAACCAAAACCATGGCCCAACAACATATACAAATGGACCAATGCTTACAAATTCACTTGTGCTTATATACACATTAAACTATCCTATGCACACTTAAACTCTAGCCACATAATAAGCTAAGTAATAATCAATATCATAATTAACACATGATCTTCGTCTTCACACCACCGCTCAATCTACCATCCGTACAATATCTAAATCGGTATATCCTCATATAATGCGACACCTCAATTGGTACCCTTGCACATCTCACTACCTAAACTCATAGACATAATCCATGATAGTTAAAAAATTAATTAAATTCGCATCAATTAATCCCAACACTATCAAGAGAAATAGACAACCATAGTATTAAACTACACGTACCACTGGCACTGTATACACGGGTGTCCCGATATAAAATAAGAAATAATTCCCAATAACACGAGTGATTCTCATAACATTCCCTCTCACTTGGGTTACAATTGTCCTCAGTGGCATAAATCTATGAGTGATTAAACTGCACGAGTGATTCTCATAACATTCCCTCTCACTTGGGTTACAATTGTCCTCAGTGGCATAAATCTATGAGTGATTAAACTGCATGAGTGATTCTCATAACATTCCCTCTTGCTTGGGTTACAATTATCCTCAATGGCATAAATCTATGAGAGAATGGCTTCATGATTAGGGTGGAAAACTCGATCAACACATAATAGTAACATGGAATAATCAACATATAATAGAAACATAAAATAATCTAATCAAATGAGCATATGTGAAACATGGAATAATCAACATATAATAGAAACATAAAATAATCTAATCAAATGAGCATATGTGAAACAGGTCTAAGTGTCTCATACCATTGAGGCACATTCCACACACACATAAGATTATATAAGATAAAAGACATAAATGTGTCTGGATTATATATATGAAATGAATTTGGTGCCCTACACCACCATATTAACTCTACATAGCACTCCTTAACTCTACATAACATTCCTTAAGAATAGAAGTTTGAGGCAAAAGGGCTAGTTCCCTAAAACTTTCATCTCGACATAAATTTTTATCATCTTAAGACTAATTAACATAATAGTAATAATACTTGAAACATCTTAAATAAATATTAATGCTGTAAAAAGATATAATTAATGTTATCGAGAATTTACAAAACATGTTAACTCGAAAGTCAATATCATGTCAGTGAAATATTCTAAACAATGAGTGATACACTCGTGGTGGTTACCGAGTTTATCATTGATTGTAAATCTTTTTTTTTTGGTAAATGTTGAGATGGTCTTGTCAGTTCTTGAATTCAAAAATTGTAATTTCTTTTTGATTTTTTATAATTCTTAAATTACTAATGCCTCGACATAGTCACAAGAATAAAAGTATAAATGTCATAATTTTACACTTAAGCTTAAATAATTTTTAATTACTTATAGTAATTATTTGATACCTTTAGCAAACATTAGACTATACTCTTAAATTAATTGATTTGTAATAATTCTAAGTAAATCTTTGATAATATGCAAATGGTCCTAAATTTATGGTAAGTTTTGTAAACTTAGAAGGTTGAATATTTTACTAGGGTCAATTAGTATTTATTAGAGCCTAATAATTTAATAATTTAATTATTATTTTTGGTCATACAATTTATTCTTGATTTTAGCTTAACTTGATAATTAACTAATTCTTTCCTATTGTAAATTAGCTCATGGTGTTAGATGATGTCATAGTCTTCCTATTATCTCAGGCCTACTAAAGTTATTATCAAAAACTATTGTCCACTATGGCTTTCTATCTCAATCTTATAGGAATTAGACGAGACTATATAATACAATACAAACAGTACAATAGCAAAAATAAAACTATTTGCAATTATGAATTTATACGAACCTCCACCTTTAAATAGTGTATTGGTTACATTACCCTCTTCCTTAAGATGTTTACCATAAATGAAAAGAAATAAGTTTCATTGAAATACAAATTTTATTTTTTTAACAAAATAGATTAATACTCTAAAAGCATATTTCACAAGCATGAATCTATGTACTATGTATAAAAATGATATAGAAGCTTTATGTTAGAATCAAATGTTTGTAAAGAAGAAGAATAACATCTACGTTTAAATTATTTTAATAATTTCAATTTCAATAGATTTAAATAGCAAATGTTCAAATAAAACTTAGCATCACAAAGTAGTGTTAAAAGTAGCTTTTGATACTGGAGTAAGAGAATCTCACCTTAAAATTGATGATTTGTTTACCACAAAATAAATTTGAAAATGGTTATAATAATAACTGATGCATTTTATAGTCCTCTAATAATATTATGATTTGATACAAATATCTTTTCATTTGGTAACTTAGGTTTAAGATAATCGAAAAGAATAAGAAAATCTTAATTGGTCACTATTGGGCCATCTTCAATTCTATATCCCCGAATGATTTCATGTCATTCCATGAGTTAGCAAAAACAAATGTTCGGAGTAAAAAACTTGAGTGTTGCCAATAGGATTCATGACAAAACACTCTTCGTGATCTCATGTCTAGATTTTTGACCATTTACCCTCTGGTTTGTTATTGAAGATTTGTAACAATGTTTGGAAGAAATTTAAATTTTGTTCTGATATTCAAGCTAGTCGGATACACTTTGCCATAAGTCTTCGTACTTCTAACGATTGATAAGGATCATGAGGCATTTTGATTTGAAAAAGATACACTGATAATAGAAACTTTCAAGTGTTTTAGGATTAAGAATCAATAAGTAATTCTCCTATTGGTGTGGCCTTTTGGAAAAGCTTTTGGTCTCGAATGAGAGCTTAATGAAGAGCTCACTTGGTTTAAGTTTGAATATACAATTTAAAAAAATAAATGTAATAACTTTTGTAGTCATCTTAGCTCTCATCTAGCTATCAAAATTCTGAATTCCTAAACATAGATTGGTCAGGTCCAAAGACATTTCTGGAAAAAAATTAGCTTGGTAGAATAAAATAAAAAACGATCATGGAAATGGTTTCTAACTTTGTTGGGCATCAGAATTTTCACAATAGCCTTTGAATAAAAGAGGTCTGGCAATAAATTTTAAAATACCAAAATTCTATGGGGATCTAGCCTTGTGAATATAAAGGGGGTCATGTGAAAGGTCTCTTACAACTATTGTTGGTCTCAATTGGGAAAATCAGAGTGATATCTTTTGATTAGCTCTTTTGTAAATAAAATATAATTGAGAATAAAATTTTAAAGAAACATTTCAAATAAATTTTTGGATTTATTTGGGATTTTCTGGCTATTTTTAGCCTTCTTATGCTTAAAATAAGCTAAAATTTGAGTTTTGGACCAAAAGATTTTCCAAAAAAATACAAAAAAAATCTTGAAATTTTTGAAATTGTCAGCTAAATCTCTAATTAGTCACCAAAAATTTACAACAATCCATTTGACTTAGAAAACTCCAAAATTTGAGCCTTTTAAAGCTTTTTTAGGCTTCTTAGATTATGTAGGCTTAATGGTAATTAAGCTTTTAGCTTCTTAATAGAAGGTGCTTTTTTTTTTAAAAAATGAAGGAGAAATAGAAGTAACCTAGAGCCCTTCGATTGATGGAGAGGATGAAATAGCATATTTTGATGAGATTGAAGCGGTTTGAAGCCTCCTTTGCTTACTAATCACATCCATGGCTTCTGATCAAGAAGAGGATTAGTGTAGAGAAAAACAGTTTTTGTGGCTAGAGGTGGTTTTGAGAATTGGAAAGTGGTTTTTCACCTCGTTTTGCCTTATGGTTTTTTACCCAATGGTTAAAAACAACCTTGGTCTTAAAATTTAAGACTAAGCTATGGTTTTATTCTTTTTTCTTTGCTTAAGAGTCCATAGTCCTTAAGATTTGAGTCATACTCTTTTACGGAAGAATTTGCAAGCCTTATGAAGGCTACCAAATCAACTTTTCAAGCTTGGAAAGCTTACCTTGTTTTTTGTGACTTATTCCAAAAAAACCTTTGAATTATACCCTTCTTATTGTACTTGGCCAAAGCTCTAATACCACTATAAGAGGATCTTTTCTCTGAGAATTTACGTAAGCTTTCTCGCTTAAATATAAACATTAAAACTACATAATCAATATTATCACTTCACCAAAGTTAGAACAAAGAAGAGAAATACTCAACAACGCCAACAAGAACAAAAGCATTGGGTGGAATCTCTCCCTTGATGCGTGTGGCTCTCCTCCCACACATGGCATTTAAATCATATTCATATTTTTAGCCCATAGAGCCATAAATAGCACCTATTCCACTTTTGGGATTTTTCTTTACAATAAATAACTTTATCTAAGGTTCTATTGTTTACATATCACAAAACCATAGCCCAACAACATATACAAATGGACCAATGCTTATAATTTCACTTATGCTTGTACACACATTAAACTATCATGTGCACGTGCGTACACATGAACTCTAGCCACATAATAGGCTATGAAATAATCAATATTATAATTAACACCACTGCTCAATCCACCATTTGCACGACACCTTAGTTGGTACCCTTCATACAGTGCGACACCTCAATCAGTATCCTCGTACAGTAAGTCACATCGATCAATCCCAACACTGTCTATAGATATAGATAACCATTCCCACTATCCCTAATTGGTCTATTGACACATGGATATGGGCAAGGAGTATATAGACATTTTGCTATCTTGTGGATCAGATTTTACCATGTGGCTCTATTGTAATGTGTGTGCTTTTCGGTCATTTGGAAAATGGAAATTTGTTAAGTCGAGGATATCTTTTCCATTCTTCATTGAGGTAAAGTTTTCAAGTTATATTTATCTTTTGCATTCTTCATCAAGACAAAGTTTTCAAGCTATATTTACTATACTTTTATCGTTTATCTAAGTATGCATTGGAGTATCATAACAAGGTTAGGGGGATTGGAAAGAAATGCACTGGATTATCATAATAAGGTTAGGGGGATTGGAAAGAAATATATAAAACATACTCCACCAGTACTTACAGGTGTAAAAATGTAAAATTTATATGTCTTCCACTCGTGTTACTATTGCAAGTGGATAATTGTGTCAAAGAATAAGATTATGTATCTCTTTGCATACCTTCTTTTAGTTGCACATGTTATTTTCTAAATGGTTCGACTTTGATTTCTAATGATTGCCCATACCCATGAGTATATTGATGCAGTGTTTAGCAGATTCTGAAAGAAATTACGAAACACAAACGGACTCTACACTTTGTCGCATTTGTTTCAAGAGTTTAATCTCTATGAATCACTAAAACCAATGCCATTCTTGATTGAAGAGGTGCCAAATTTAAAGAATTTGAGAAAGGATTCTTATGTGATGCAAAAGATAAGCTAGTGAGACATTCAAAGCCCTTGCAATTTTGTTTTTTTTCCATTCTCAAAAATTAATAAGCTCCTTGTTTCTCAACTAGAGAGTTGGAACATCCCAAAACTTTATAGGCAAAGAATGTTTCCTTCAATGCATCACATGACCTAATTACCTTTGGCAAAGTCTATATAATCGCTAGTAGGTATGTTGATTAGTTACATAAGGAATTCCCCTTGCTAACACTCAACTTTTGTTGAGAAATGTGATCTAGCATCCATTTATGGGAGTGTGTACACATTAGACCTTAGTGGTAGCTTAACACCTTTGTGGGGGTTCAAAGGCCTAAGGTTACTTGGGCATTGTTAAAGTAATTATAGGTGGAATCTCCTAAAGGTAGGAGAGGTGGAGAGATTGATGGAAAGTAGGCATGGTGTACTTGGGAGTTATTTGCCGACTATTGAGATGTACCATTGGTGGTTGGTTAGAGTAGACTGGTGGTATTTCTAACCCACTAGCTCACCTGTGGGTCAAAAATACCATCGATGGTGTTTGTGAGCTGGCAAGAGCCGAGCCAATAGCATTCGCTATTGCTTTTCTGGATAAATAGGCTTTGGCAACAATTAAAAGAAAGTGTGTGTAGAAACTGAATCATCACTTCTATTTCACCAGGTGTCCACCAATTGACCTCTCTGAGAGTGGCGAGATGAGAACAACACCTTGGGAGTCTATTTAGTTATATTATCTCATTCTTTGTGTCAAGCTCATTATGCGTGCTAACTTCTAAGGCCGTGTTAGAGCTTGGCTTGAAAAACAAAAGAAACCTAGCATTTTGAATTTCAAAAACATTGCGAGGGAAAACTCAAACTTATGAGAAAAGGCGTTCGATGGAAAGAGATCGGACGGCTCGCTGCTGATGAGCTGGCGATCTGTGCGCAACGACGCAATTGGCTGAAGGCAAGGGGCTTCTATATATGATACACGGCAGAGAACGAACTAAAGCCGCGTTTTTTTCATCGTCTCCTTCCTTACGCCCTTGTAGCGTCCTAATCTTCATCGTCTCCGATGGCGCCCAAGTCCAAGGAAGCACCTGCTGCAGCGGAGGCGGAGCAGAAGGCCCTCAAAACCACCAAGGCCGTCAAGAAGCCCGCTGGTAAGAAGCCTAAGGCCGAGAAGAAGCCTGCCGGTGCCGCCAAGGAGGGCGGCGAGAAGAAGAAGAAGAAGGCCAAGAAGAACGTCGAGACGTATAAGATCTACATTTTCAAGGTTCTCAAGCAGGTCCACCCTGAAACCGGCATCTCTTCCAAGGCTATGGGCATCATGAACTCCTTCATCAACGACATCTTCGAGAAGCTCGCTCAGGAGGCTGCCCGTCTCGCTCGCTACAACAAGAAGCCCACCATCACCAGCCGGGAGATTCAGACTGCTGTCCGCCTCATCCTTCCTGGCGAGCTTGCTAAGCATGCTGTGTCGGAGGGCACCAAGGCCGTTACCAAGTTCACCAGTGCTTGAAGTGGTGCAGGTCTCTCTGTCACCCCCACCTTTTTTAATATCTTACGGTGTTTTTGAACACCACCATCATGTTGATTTGACTGCTTGCTCCCTGTAAATAAATTCACAGTTTGCGTTTCAAAGGGGTATCTGAAATAGTTCTCTATTGTGCATCTGTTTGGAAAGATGTGCTACATCTTTCAACCAAGCCCTTGTTCTCATCACTCAACACAAAGCTTGCCTGACAGTGTATAGAAAATGGGGAGCTGTGGCATCAGAAATTCTATGCAACGACAGCTCAAATGAGCGACACTGACAGTCTTGGTAGCATTTTGTCCAAGTGTTGAAGATGGGTCTTAGATTACCTTTCTGTGTAGGTACTGGTAGGCTTGTTCGAAGAAAATATCTGTTTTAGGTAAAGATTGGTTTGAGATCGATTAAGAGTTGTCTATTTTATAATTTGTTAAAGATAACATCTACCACAATTCTTTGAAATGAAGTTGAGTGTTTAGTTATCTGTTAAGGATAACAAATAAAGTGCTTTGAAATATGTCAAGAATAACGAATACCTTGTTTTATGGTGCATAACTTTTCATTTTTTGTTTTCAATAATGTCTTAGGCTTAGAGTTTGATTAATATATATCTCAAGGACATCACCTTTGAGGGTGTTTATGGCTTTTTGGCTAAGCCCATAACCAAGGTGCTAAAAAAGCTAAATGGAACACATAATAAGGGATTGTCATTGATAAACACACAAAGGGAAAATAGCAAAAGCACTGTATGCATTCCATTCCATCCATTCTGTTCAAAAAGGGGCTTTAAATATTCATTTTACTTACACTTTGCATGTGGTTGATTTACTTGCTTGACATCCCATTTACATTGGTTTAGTTGACCATGGCTAAATTAGAATTAATAGATTGTTCATGTCAATTACTATTGACATGAGCTCTATTTTGTGCCCTAACTAGCTATGGTTGGTTATGAAGAAGGGATGATTTGGGACAAAGCTTTCATTATTGCTATTCGTGGCATTGGCTTTTCCACCCCTATAAGTATGGCAATTGGTAAGTGCTGTCACTCACTTAGCTTGTGTAATTTGTATGTGCACCATGTCCATAATGCTTGCTATAGTCGGGGTGCCTCCTCTTAGGTAAATCATAGCAAAACATTGTTCCTTATTATAAGCATACATGATGTGATTTTAATTTGCATACGAATATGGGTTAATGATGTGATAGGAGCCCATAGTATGCTTTCAATTTGATTTTTGTAGTGTAAATAGTGTAGATATTGAACATCTCTCAATTTATATAAGATTAATGATAGATGGTTCTATATGTTCTCTATTTAGTATTGCATGTTGTATTTGGCACATGAGTTTTGCTTTGGAAAACACATGCATTGTAGGATAATCTTGGCTTCGCATGGCTCATACCTCTTAAGGTAATGTATTGATGATTCACCTCTAGGTAATGAATATATGTTGAATGGTCGCTTTTACTTCAAACTCGTATGTGGTAAGTCTATTGTCAATATTGTAAAATCTCTTATTAATGTGATGGATTAGTTAGGCAATGTGATTGAGCTTAACTAAAAATAGAATGAGATACTTTGATTATGTTGAATTGCTATGACAAGATAGCTTGTTGTTTCTCTCGAGATAAAATGGTTCTCATTTGGGATTAATGGTAGATGTTTCAATATGTTTATTCATTATTACATGTGGCATTCTACACACGAGTTTATGCTTTGTACTTGAGGAAAAAGCATGCATGATATGTATGTTATTTTGGTTATATCAAGCTTTGCATATTAACTTAATGACTATATGTTGTATGGTCTCTTCTTAGTTGCATGTGGCAATCTTATGGTTAGCATTTTTTACTTTGATGGTTGCCCTAAAATCTCTCATATATATAGTTGATTAGTTAGGATGCGTGACTGCGCCTAATCGGAAATGGAATAAGATGATTTGGTTGGGTTGACTTGGTATGATAAGCTATCTTGCTATCTCTGTTGAGATAATCCATGTGGCCGAATTATTGATGGTTATCATGAGACCCCTGATAGGTCTGGTTGGGTTGACTTTGGTATGATATGCTATCTTGCTATTTATGTTGAGATAATCCATGTGGTCGAATTATTGATGGTTATCATAAGATCCTTGATGGGTGGAAATAGGAATCGAGTTTTAATATAAAAATGTTGATTTCTTAGATAAAGGATTACATGCACATTACCTCGGAAACCGATACATAAAGTCTAGGATTATTCCTCGAGGGTAATTGATGTTTCATTCTCATTCGGTTTTTTGTGAATAATTGCATAAATGTTGTTATGAAATGTTTTGAACTTGTATACATCTTTTGAAAGATGTACATGACTTCATTATGTTTTCTTTCTTATAATAAGATACTAATAAGACAATAGAAATTCATTGGTTTATGATTAGGGTAACTTTTTATACAAAAGTACGATACAAATACATGATTATTTTCTATGTGATAGAAGACAAATTGAATATATTAGGGTATTCTAATTGTCATGAGTATTTTATAGACAACTCTCTTCTATACATATAAACCAAGATAATGTATGATTCCTTGACTCTTGAAGGATACTAGGATAATAAACCTAAGTTATATCAAGGGTTAACTATCCCTCTACCGCATAAATCATAAGATAGTTTGGGTGACATCTATAACACATGGTAGATCTTATGACACCTGCCAGCCACACAGGCTAACTTTTTGGATGGATGCAGGTAATAGGATCTAATCTCTCAAAGTATTTTCGTGGTTTATGCTCAGAGGCTCAAAATTCTCTTTCACCTAATGGAGTCATTGGCTCCAAGTATTTGTAACATGGTTATTATTGTAAACAATTTGTTATATAATCATGTTTAATGTTTTCACACTAGTAAAGTTGGATAAGGTTCTTGGAGTCTCTATGACCATAGATATAAAAGATTGAAAACACACACAGAGCTTGAGGTCTTGCAAGCACATACACAATAATGCATAAGACAGACACACATAGATGGAGGCTGAACTCTTCTTCTACTTGTTGCTCTTAAAAGAGGTCTACAAAAGATAAGTGAAAACCAATATAAGCACTAGAGTACTATGTACAAGCGGTCCATACTGTGAACATGCTAAGTAGGTAAGCTAGCAAGATAAGCATTCCATAACTTGGTTAGACTAGGTAGGTGTAGTCTAGCTGTAGAATCATTGGCAAAGATTTGTCATGTCAGCTTACCAAATGCACCAATGGTGTAAAGGTGGAGGAATAGTCACCCAGACATGGCATGAGTGTCAGCTCGTGTTGAGCTAGATATCTCAACACTCCCCCTCAAGCTCAACTCCATCTCCAAGACGGTAAGCATAGTGCATAATCTACGAAGTAGCTTCTCTACTCCTAAGGCCTTTGTGAAAATGTCAACTATCTACTCCTCTGTGCTAACATACATGAGATCAACATCTCCAACCAAGACCTTCTATTTGATGAAGTGATAATGAACCTTTATGTGTTTGGTTTGCACATGAAACATTGGGTTCCTGGCCAACTATATGTTTCTAAGGTTGTCATAAAGAGATGAAAACTTGTGTCGACATGTAGCTCCAAATCTCCAAGTAGCTTATGTAACGAAGCTACCTCACATGCTACCATCGCCTCTCACAGCACCCATCTCTGTACTCGACAAGGTAACTGTGGAGTTGCTTCTTGTTGCTCCATGTAATAGCACCACTCCCAAAGGTAAATATAAACCTACTAGTAGATCTTATGTCCAAGATACTACTAGGCTAATTTGCATTAGTGTATCCATATACTTGCAAACTGTACATACCAGTCTCATAGAAGAGGCCATAATCCATTGTGGACCTCACATAGCGTAGTGTGCACCTCATACTATCCAATGCGGATTTTGAGGAACTGAATAAATTAGCTTTCAAACCCAACTCTGTAGTTCATGTCTGGCATGGCGTCATGTAGATTAAGCTACCCACTATCTTCCTATACATAGTGGCATTCTCTAAAATCTCACCTGCGTTTGCACTCAACTTGCCATTTTGATCCAATGGTACAGAAATGGGATTACATCCATCCATACCATACTTAGGCATGTCCAATGCATACTTTCTCTGTGAAAGCAACCAGGTGTCCTGGTGGTGACCTTAATGCCAAGAAAGTATCTTAGCTCATGTAAATCCTTCATGTCAAATTTCTTCTTGAGAGAAGACCCTTTACATTCTTAACTTCCTCTTCATTGTTGTCATCCCCAACAATCAAGTCATCCACATAGGCATTGATGACCACAATTGCTTTATCACTGTTTTATATATAGAGTGAATGATCAGCCATATGAAAGTCAACGATGATAAGATATTGTGAAATCTTATCATGTATGCTCTTGATGCCTTCTTTAAGCCATACAAGGCTTTACATAGCCTGCACACATAATTTGGGTGACTCAAATCTTCATAACCAGGTGGCTATTTCAAATATACTTCTTCTTGTAACTCACCATACAAGAACACATTCTTTACATCCATTTGATGTAAAAACCAACCTTTTGATGTAGCCACTACAATAATAGCTCTCACAGTTTGCCATCTTGGCAACAGTGCTGAATGTTTCCTCATTGTCTCCCTCAACATAATCTCAAGATCCTTTTTCCATGTTATTCTAAAATTTCATGCATGGAAGTTTTTCTTGTCAAGCTTCTCACCGACAATTTGGTTGATGTTGTCAGACATCTTACTTGCAATCTACATTTCTATATGTAACCTGAAACATAGTAGTAACTCCTCTAGTGGTACTTCTGCATAATCTGTATGTCTCACAGCATGTGACCAGAGTACACGTACATACACCCACAATCAACAATGCATGAAAAGATTGGGAGAGGAGAGAGAGCTTGAGCTCTTGCACACACACACATACACTCACACAACAATGGATAAGACACACACACACACACACACACACACACAAAGATGGAAGGTTGAAATCTTCTTCTACTTGTTGCTCTCAAAAGAGTTCTATAAAAGATAGTGAAAACCAAAATAAGTACTAGAGTACTATAATAGAGAATAAAATTTTAAAGAAACATTTCAAGTAAATTTTTGGATTCATTTGGGATTTTCTGGCTATTTTTAGCCTTCTTATGCTTAAAATAAGCTAAAATTTGAGTTTTGGACCAAAAGATTTTCCAAAAAAATACAAAAAAATATTAAAATTTTTGAAATTGTTAACTAAATCTCTAAGTAGTCACCAAAAATTTACAACAATCCATTTGACTTAGAAAACTCCAAAATTTGAGCGTTTTAAAGCTTTTCTTAGATTATGTAGGCTTAATGGTAATTCAGCTTTTAGCTTCTTGATAGAAGGTGCTTTTTTTAAAAAAATTTGAAGGAGAAATAGAAGTCACCTAGAGCCCTTCAATTGATGGAGAGGATGAAATAACATATTTTGATGGGATTGAAGCGGTTTTGAAGCCTCCTTTGTTTACTAATCACATCCATGGCTTCTTATCAAGAAGAGGATTAGTGTAGAGAAAAGTAGTTTTTGTGGCTAGAGGTGGTTTTGAGAATTGGAAAGTGGGTTTTCACCTCGTTTTGCCTTATGGTTTTTTACCCAATGGTAAAAAACAACCTTGGTCTTAAAATTTAAGACTAAGCTATGGTTTTATTCTTTTTCTTTGCGCTTAAGAGTCCATAGTCCTTAAGATTTGAGTCATATTTTTACGAAAGAATTTGCAGGCCTTTTGAAGGCTACCAAATCAACTTTTCAAGCTTGGAAAGCTGACCTTGTTTTTTGTGACTTATTCCAAAAAAACCTTTGAATTATACCCTTCTTATTGTACTTGGCCAAAGCTCTAATACCACTATAAGAGGATCTTTTCTCTGAGAATTTACGTAAGCTTTCTCGCTTAAATATAAACATTAAAACTACATAATCAATATTATCACTTCACCAAAGTTAGAACAAAGAAGATAAATACTCAACAACGCCAACAAGAACAAAAGCATTGGGTGGAATCTCTCCCTTGATGCGTGTGGCTCTCCTTCCACACATGGCATTTAAATCATATTCATATTTTTAGCCCATAGAGCCATAAATAGCACCTATTCCACTTTTGGGATTTTTCTTTACAATAAATAAGTTTATCTAAGGTTCTAATGTTTACATATCACAAAACCATAGCCCAACAACATATACAAATGGACCAATGCTTATAATTTCACTTATGCTCGTACACACATTAAACTATCAAGTGCACGTGCGTACACATAAACTCTTAATAGGCTATAAAATAATCAATATTATAATTAACACCACTGCTCAATCCACCATCTGCACGACACCTTAGTTGTTGGTACCCTTGTACAGTGTGCGACACCTCAATCAGTACCCTCGTACAGTGCGACACCTCAATCAATATCCTTGCACATCTCACAACTTGTACTCATAGATATA
This sequence comes from Cibotium barometz, assembly GCF_041138505.1. Classification (NCBI taxonomy): domain Eukaryota; kingdom Viridiplantae; phylum Streptophyta; class Polypodiopsida; order Cyatheales; family Cibotiaceae; genus Cibotium; species Cibotium barometz. Next base: position 6,086,199 of record NC_141099.1, read on the forward strand.
ATCCATGTTATTTAAACAATCATTTGAAGTCACATCAATTAATCCCAACACACTGTCTATAGAAATAGATAACCATAGTATCAAACTACACATACCCCTGTTACCAAAATGTGATGGATTAGTTAGGCAATGTGATTGAGCTTAACTAAAAATGGCATGAGATACTTTGATTGTGTTGAATTGCTATGATAAGATAGCTTGTTGTTTCTCTCGAGATAATATGGTTCTCATTTGGGATTAATGGCAGATGTTTCAATATGTTTATTCATTATTGCATGTGGCATTCTACACACGAGTTTATGCTTTGTACTTGAGGAAAACGCATGCATGATATGTATGTTATTTTGGTTATATCAAGCTTTGCATATTAACTTAATGACTATATGTTGTATGGTCTCTTCTTAGTTGCATGTGGCAATCTTATGGTTAGCATTTTTTACTTTGATGGTTGCCCTAAAATCTCTCATATATATGGTTGATTAGTTAGGATGCGTGACTGCGCCTAACCAGGAATGGAATAAGATGATTTGGTTGGGTTGACTTGGTATGATAAGCTATCTTGCTATCTCTGTTGAGATAATCCATGTGGCCGAATTATTGACGGTTATCATGAGACCCCTGATGGGTCTGGTTGGGTTGACTTTGGTATGATAAGCTATCTTGCTATCTATGTTGAGATAATCCATGTGGCCGAATTATTGATGATTATCATAAGACCCCTGATGGGTGGAAATAGGAATCGAGTTTTAATATATAAATGTTGATTTCTTAGATAAAGGATTACATGCACATTACCTCGGAAACCGATACATGAAGTCTAGGATTATTGCTTGAGGGTAATTGATGTTTCATTCTCATTCGGTTTTTTGTGAATAATTGCATAAATGTTGTTATGAAATGTTTTGAAATTGTATACATCTTTTGAAAGATGTACATGACTCATTATGTTTCCTTTCTTATAATAAGATATAATAAGACAATAGAAATTCATTGGTTTATGATTAGGGTAACTTTTTATACAAAAGTATGATACAAATACATGATTATTTTCTATGTGATAGAAGACAAATTGAATATATTAGGGTATTCTAATTGTCATGAGTATTTTATAGACAATTCTCTTCTATACATATAAACCAAGATAATGTATGATTCCTTGACTCTTGAAGGATACTAGGATAATAAACCTAAGTTATATCAAGGGTTAACTATCCCTCTACCGCATAAATCATAAGATAGTTTGGGTGACATCTATAACACATGGTAGATCTTATGACACCTGCAAACCACACAGGCTAACTTTTTGGATGGATGCAGGTAATAGGATCTAATCTCTCAAAGTATTTTCGTGGTTTATGCTCAGAGGCTCAAAATTCTCTTTCACCTATTGGAGTCACTGGCTCCAAGTATTTGTAACATGGTTATTGTTGTAAACAATTTGTTATATAATCATGTTTAATGTTTTCACACTAGTAAAGTTGGATAAGGTTCTTGGAGTCTCTATGACCATAGATATAAAAGATTGAAAACACACACAAAGCTTGAGGTCTTGCAAGCACATACACAATAATGCATAAGACAGACACACATAGATGGAGGCTGAACTCTTCTTCTACTTGTTGCTCTTAAAAGAGGTCTACAAAAGATAAGTGAAAACCAATATAAGCACTAGAGTACTATGTACAAGCGGTCCATACTGTGAACATGCTAAGTAGGTAAGCTAGCAAGATAAGCATTCCATAACTTGGTTAGACTAGGTAGGTGTAGTCTAGCTGTAGAATCATTGGCAAAGATTTGTCATGTCAGCTTACCAAGTGCACCAATGGTGTAAAGGTGGAGGAATAGTCACCCAGACATGGCATGAGTGTCAGCTCGTGTTGACCTAGATATCTCAACACTCCCCCTCAAGCTCAACTCCATCTCCAAGACGGTAAGCATAGTGCATAATCTACGAAGTAGCTTCTCTACTCCTAAGGCCTTTGTGAAAATGTCAACTATCTACTCCTCTGTGCTAACATACATGAGATCAACATCTCCAACCAAGACCTTCTATCTGATGAAGTGATAATGAACCTTTATGTGTTTGGTTTGCACATGAAACATTGGGTTCCTGGCCAACTATATGTTTCTAAGGTTGTCATAAAGAGATGAAAACTTGTGTCAACATGTAGCTCCAAATCTCCAAGTAGCTTATGTAACGAAGCTACCTCACATGCTACCATCGCCTCTCACAGCACCCATCTCTGTACTCGACAAGGTAACTGTGGAGTTGCTTCTTGTTGCTCCATGTAATAGCACCACTCCCAAAGGTAAATATAAACCTACTAGTAGATCTTATGTCCAAGATACTACTAGGCTAATTTGCATTAGTGTATCCATATACCTGCAAACTGTACATACCAGTCTCATAGAAGAGGCCATAATCCATTGTGGACCTCACATAGCGTAGTGTGCACCTCATACTATCCAATGCGGATTTTGAGGAACTGAATAAATTAGCTTTCAAACCCAACTCTGTAGTTCATGTCTGGCATGGCGTCATGTAGATTAAGCTACCCACTATCTTCCTATACATAGTGGCATTCTCTAAAATCTCACCTGCGTTTGCACTCAACTTGCCATTTTGATCCAATGGTACAGAAATGGGATTACATCCATCCATACCATACTTAGGCATGTCCAATGCATACTTTCTCTGTGAAAGCAACCAGGTGTCCTGTGGTGACCTTAATATGCCAAGAAAGTATCTCAGCTCATGTAAATCCTTCATGTCAAATTTCTTCTTGAGAGAAGACCCTTTACATTCTTAACTTCCTCTTCATTGTTGTCATCCCCAACAATCAAGTCATCCACATAGGCATTGATGACCACAATTGCCTTATCACTGTTTTATAGATAGAGTGAATGATCAGCTATATGAAAGTCAACGATGATAAGATATTGTGAAATCTTATCATGTATGCTCTTGATGCCTTCTTTAAGCCATACAAGGGTTTACATAGCCTGCACACATAATTTGGGTGACTCAAATCTTCATAACCAGGTGGCTATTTCAAATATACTTCTTCTTGTAACTCACCATACAAGAACACATTCTTTACATCCATTTGATGTAAAAACCAACCTTTTGATGTAGCCACTACAATAATAGCTCTCACAGTTTGCCATCTTGGCAACAGTGCTGAATGTTTCCTCATTGTCTCCCTCAACATAATCTCAAGATCCTTTTTCCATGTCATTCTAAAATTTCATGCATGGAAGTTTTTCTTGTCAAGCTTCTCACCGACAATTTGGTTGATGTTGTCAGACATCTTACTTGCAATCTACATTTCTATATGTAACCTGAAACATAGTAGTAACTCCTCTAGTGGTACTTCTGCATAATCTGTATGTCTCACAGCATGTGACCAGAGTACACGTACATACACCCACAATCAACAATGCATGAAAAGATTGGGAGAGGAGAGAGAGCTTGAGCTCTTGCACACACACACATACACTCACACAACAATGGATAAGACACACACACACACACACACACACACACACAAAGATGGAAGGTTGAAATCTTCTTCTACTTGTTGCTCTCAAAAGAGTTCTATAAAAGATAGTGAAAACCAAAATAAGTACTAGAGTACTATGTACAAGCAGTCCATAATGTGAACACGATAAGTAGGTGAGCTGGCAAGATAAGTGTGTCATAACTCGGTTAGACAACGTAGGTATAGTCTAGCTATAGAATCACTGGTGAAGATCCATCCTGTCAATTATCAAATGCATCAGTGTGGTAATGGTAACCTAGGCACGTTCATGAGTGTCAGCAGCTTGTGTTGAGCTTGACATCTCAACAAATGGGAGCCTCCATAGCCAAAACATTTGACTATGACATGCTACATCCATATGGATAAGAGTATACATCATCATGTGGTTGCTCATCATTGGGAGCCTCCAAACCTACATCATCAGCCAAAACATCCAATTGTGGCATGTTATCATCCATATAGGCATCATATACCATAGCATCATCATAAAACAAGGTGGTATCATCAACTTTATCACTATGTATCGAAGTCATAATCAATGTCACATGAAGCATCCTCTTCATAAAAATAAGGAACCATGGCATTATATGCATCATCATAAATCATGTCACTACATGTGATCACATGAATACCACACATAACATCATCGAAAATCATATCACTTACATCCGTTTTGATTGGATCCTCAACTTGCAAAACTTGCCAGTTCATTACTGTTGACAAGTTTAAGGAGGGGGATCTCCTCCTTGCACTTTAATCATAGAATGAGTGAGTCTTGTTGCGATGGTTATCACTTGTATGTACTATATATATTGTGTCTTTTCTCATGCACAATGATGATGTTTGCTCTATAGATTGGCTCGTTCACATGTGGCTCCTATAATCTCGCACGAGATCTTTCTCTTCTAGAAGTTTGGATTAGCTAACAAGTGCTCAATAATTGATCAATTGAGTGACGATGTCAAGAAGTGGGTGGAAATGGAAATGGCACCTGAGAAGAGAATGATAAATGCTTGGTATACTGCACCAGCAACCGTGTTGTCCAACTTGTTTGGAAAGTAATGTTCTTTCAAATACTTGCATCGTTGATCTTCACATTTCTTACATTCATTCTATGAAACTAATTAATGTGTTTACTTTGTGCGTTGTCAATCTTCACATTGCTTACATTCATTCTATGATATTGTGTTTACTTTGTGGATGTAGGATGAATATTCTACGGCTACAAATAATGTTATAGAGTCATTGGAAAGGCAATCCATGACATTTCAGGAATATACTGAGAAGTATGAGAAGGCCGTGAGGGGAGTGGAGACAACCTTTAGGGATAGATCATGCAAAATGATTGTGATTGCAAATCTAGCAAATGGGGATGGTTTCTTTCATATGATCTACAATTATGATTGGTCAAAGAAGGGGCTTCTCAATTTTGACAAAGGATAAGCTGTATACTCTAGTAAGAACCCGTCTCAGTCCCAGAAAGGTAATTAGGACCCTTTTAGACTACATTTTAGAGTAAATATTTACATGTTTTTATATAAACCCTAAACTTGTGGATGTAGAAAAAAAGAGGTCCTCCACATGCTCATGACAACAAAAGTGAAGGATCCTGCAGCCTTCGACAAGTTTGGGGATGCTACGAAGCTCATCAACTATGTAAACAAGGAAGTATATTAGGAATACTTGCTCCAACGAGGTAAGATCATCATCAAGGAACTTCTTGCCCTTGGACAAGTTTGGGGATGCTACGAAGCTCATCAACTATGTAAACAAGGAAGTATATTAGGAATACTTGCTCCAACGAGGTAAGATCATCATCAAGGAACTTCTTGCCCCGTGAGGAAGTGCCTCAAGGGTTCGAGGCCTTCTAGAAATGGCAAAGGGCATCGCATCTTTTTTGTTCTTTCCCTAATCTTTGGAAATATATGAGTGGGAAAAAGGATTTGGAGAAGTAGCCCCCCAAATGGAAGAGAGCTCAAAGCGCTTGGTTTAGAGGTACGAAATGTAACTCTTAAACATGTCTATCTATTATATTTAGTTTGCCATTTGTTCTTGATGAGAACTTTGTTTAAACTTGATATCCAATTGTGCAAATGGATAAGGGCCATGTACAGGGGTGGTAATTTGGAGAACCTCCTAGACCCTCTACGCACATGGATAGATGTGAATAGTGTGGATTCCCTATACCTAGCATCATGGAAAGACAAGGAACTTAGCCAGTGGGAAATTTAGGAATATGCATGGTGGCTTGACTACCCACTAGGTTTAATCCATGAGTTCGAGTATGGTTTGTGGACAGGTTACTATTCCACTTGCTACTTCAAAACCACACAGATACATATATGCTATTGTAAAACGTAGTGCTAACGTCGTGTTTCTTACTATTCTCATGTTGTAGAATTTGAGCAATATAACGAATAGGAAGGGAATGCAGTAGGAAGAGATTCCCGTGTTGTTGAAGGAGAACAAGAACATGACATTGAACCTAATGTAGTACCTCCAACGGAGCAAGCCTAGGCATCAAAGCAACAAAGACCTCAAGGAGACACAATAGAGACCTCTCAAGAGATACATAACAAGAGAGGACTTGACTTTCACAGTCATGACCATTCTGGGGGAACAAAAAGAAAAAGTGTGTATGGAGTCTTTACATGTGTTAATGTCAATGTATGTGATAGCTATAAACAAAAAATGCATTTGCAATGTTTCTTATATTCTTCCCATCATATAGTGGTAGATTATTTCACTCGAGCAACGATTATACCAATTGATGTCGCCGCTATATTGGAGAACCAAAAATTATACATTCCTTTTTTCCTTCGCACTATCCATTTTCCTCCTACACATCTACATGTTAATGGGTTACATGCATACTTTGTTGAATGTTAGATGAGTTTCTGGAGAGAGTGAATGCACTAAACCTCTCATACGATGCCATGTGTCATAGTTGCAAAGCTAGTTTGGGCTGACTTTCCAAGTGGATTGAAAGTGGAGCGATGGATGCCCAGAGTGGAATCAGTACTCATGAAAGCTAGCTTGGGCGGTAGCATAATTTGCCGATATTTACGTGGTCAACAAGGGGTGGTTTGTGAGTTGTGGTGTGGCAAAACATTTCCCAACCATATATTAAAATGCAAAGAGATTAGGGTTGACTCTATATTGCATTCTTACACTCCTCTCTCTTGGATCTAACTAAATTAATAAGGTAGCCAAACTGGTCCAAATCCTGTCCATATTGAGTCAAACTTGGTTATGTACACGACAATGGAGAGTAGTTTCAACCACTATTTAGTCATACTAATCCCCCTACATTGATTAATTTTATTTAATCATAGTACTCTCATGTCAATTGATTTTGTTAATAGGTTAAGGCCTTGTGAATTGGGTTGTTTTGGCACGGAAAGTATGTACTCCCAAAGATAAACAGAGAAGCAGGGCAATGGATCTCACTTGCACTATTTAATGCCAAATCCAATTTGATAGGGAAATCCAATCAACGATGTTCATTTGAGAGAACAAAAGTGGTTGGTATATACATGTAGGGAGGTGTAGAGAAATTTATGCATCTTTGCAAGTAAGTATCTCAATCTTGTTCCAAATTTTAGGATTTTTGATGGTTAACATCTTAATGAAATGTTATTTATTGTAGGTGTTTGCTTAGCACTTTCACAGAGATGAGAGCAACACAGTCACACTGACATCTTTGCTAGATGTGGGGAGTTGGGATGTCAAAGCAAAGAGATGCATCGGTATTATGTTGGCATTGAGAAGGAAAATTACATTGTTGAAACCCTTCTCTTAGAAATTCCTTAACTTGATGGGTCATCTTCATAGTTTTACTTCTAGTGGTGTATGTCATGCTCTAAGGAAAACATGAACTTGATATTTTATTTTGTTATATATAGCATTGTGGAAGAGAGAGAATGCTTTAAATAATGTCTTTGTCCTTCGTTCAATTTGTAAAAAAAGCTGGCTTGTTGCTTTCACTTTGTCTTGTTTATGATTATATGCATGTGCTTTCACTTTCTTTTTGCTCATATGCATGTTTGGCGGGAAGAGTCTGGGCATCATAGGTATGCATGTTCTCTTGGAATGCATTAATTGCATGATATTACCAACAACTGTTTTGAATAGATGCAATGCCCGCGCCTCTATTTTGTTAGAGTGGGTGTCCTCACCAATAGTGGTGTCACTTAACATATTGGTGGATATGTATGCTAAGTGTGGCTTACTTACAGAAGCACATACCCTTTTTGTTAGCTCAAAAAATCCAAACAAAGATATAGGATGCCAAAGCATTCTAGATGTTCTTAATTCATATATTTGTAAAAAAGCTCACTATTTTATTCTATTTGTAAAAAACTCACCTAATGACGCTCGCCAAAAAATCACACCCTTAAGACAAGACCAAACAACACTTGATTCAACAAAGGCTAAGGTAAGCTCTTGAATTCAATAGAAGGCTTTTGAGTAAATGAAAACCCTAATCTCATTTTGGATAAATGTAAACCCTGATTTAAAGGGAAGGCAAGCTGAAAAGTTTATAATTGTTTCCTTTTCATTAAGGATAAAGCTAAACCCTATTTAAATGTTTTAGCAATGGTTTGGTAAGATTACATAAAAGTGTCATCGGACGCTTTTATGTCTAGTTAAGTGTCTACCTTTGGATAAATTTGGCACTTAAAAATGTTATGGGACACTTGTATATCATGTTAAGTGTCTACCTTTCTTTACAAGCCATCTATCAATTTTCACATGTTATCTTTTTAATTTTCTTTCTTATGACTTGAAAGTTATAAAAATACTGTATGGTTAGAACTGATTACTAATAAGATAAATCTTAGAAACTCCATCCATGTTTGTGGTAATAAAAATAAGACGCTAAAAATGAAAATTAGCTTTGGAGAAAGATGAAGAGGTGGGAATCTAACTCGTAAAAATTTTGAGACATTGTGTTGTGAAGAATTGCATGAACCCACCTTTTCCTCTCGTGTACTATTTGATTTAATAAATAATGCCCTACATTCCAATAAACTTCCTTACTACCAACACCCTAAATTTGAGCTTTATTTGTTTAAATAGAAAACATAACATGTTCAAGATAAATTATAAATATTAAAAAAACATAAGATATTCCACCTTAAAACTAAAGCATGTGAAAAGTAGAACACCACTTGCAAAGGAGATTTTGTAAATAATGTGCATGTAATTTGGATCTAGAAATGTTAGTGGATTCTCTCTCTATACATTAAAAATTTGATGGAGATTTTGTAGCCGCATAAGGACCACCGTTGGTTTTCCTATTTATTCACTTGATTTCAAAATAAGTAGCCTTAGAAACGAACTTGAAATGAAATTAATCTTATATAGTCCACAACTCAAGGAAATTAGTTCATGTAAGACCATGACTTCATTATTCACCAAACCCCAAAGAGCTAAAGATTAGAAAGCAAATTTCCTAAGCTAATTGTGGAGATGGTGGTCATTCCAAAATTTTGATATTGACCTTTGCGATCACTTTTTTTAGGATTTACCAATTTGAGATATTGAAAAGTGATCCATGCATGCTTACATCCCACACATTGGGTTGACAAGCGAGTTGGTGTTCATGGACTAGTAAGGACACCCTTAGATCTTTCCCATCATTTTCGCTAGCGTCTTTCTATATGTGTTCAAGGTCAGCCTCTCATGGAATGTTCTGATGATTGGGGGCTCATTGATCTAGTTATTAATGAAAGAAGGAAGCTTGAAAATAGGGGGTTCAAATGAGTATGAAGTTGGCAACCCCATGGATGATGATGCATGATGACTGTGGAAGGGTTTTTGGGTGGGGTATTAGTTTGGACAAGGTAGAGTGGTTGGTGGGGGCTAGCTTTGAGATCACTCAAAATGCCGGTGGGTTTGGGTTTTGTTCCTTGGGATCTACTTTGTCACCCAAATTGCTAAAAGAGAGTGTTGTGGATCTTCTCCTCTTGAAGGTTAGGCCCCACTTCCATTACTAAGGGGGTGAAGATAGAGCTAGATGGAAGTGAAAAGGAGATAGCCTTCATCGTGATTCTCTCTCATAAGAGGTGGTAGAGATCCTCCCCTTAGATATATAGAGAGAGAGGGGGAGGGGGAGAAGGAGGAGCAAGAAGAAGGCTCTTTTAATACTCCGAACTGCTATTTAGCATATCAAATGGTTAGTAGGTTTTGAATTTAGGCAGGTCCGCAACTAGAAAGAGGACTCATGCGCTAACCAAGCTTCCCAACATTGGGTGGCAAAGGTTGCTTGATGAGCCCTCTTTAAACTTACACACACCACTTGAGAATATAATATTTTAATCCCAACCACTATTTAATATATTAGGTTTCTAATTTAGGCGGGTACGCAACTAGGAAGAAGAGGACTAATCGATCTGTCCCATATTGGATGGAAGAAAGGTATCCGATGAGCCCTCTTTAAACTCACATATACCCTTTAAAAAAGGTTATCCTCTTTTAACCGATCTACCCCACATTGGGTGGTAGAAAGGTTGTTTGATGAGCTCTCTTTCATCTCACATCTTGTGGGCTGACATTGGCTCATGTCTCACGTCTCATGTCTAGTTGGGTTCACGCCTAGCTGGGCTCACTGATATTTTTTTGAAAAAGGCTCATGGATTTTGACTTTTATGAAATAGGCCTACCTTGACATGGATTCCAAGTAGTGTATGGGGCTTGGGGCCTATGCCACGGTTGGTGAGCAATTAATGCTCCAATAATTGTAAAGAACAAGTTTTTTTTTTGGAATTTATTGCTAGTACAAACAGTATAATAGGAAAATCATCATAGGACATGAGTAGGTATGTCCTTACAAGTCTTCAAGGCAGTTTTAATTGGATGGTAAGATGTTAGGTTCACCTATGTAAACTTATGGCTCACATTTCTAGGCTCATGACTCACATCTCCAAGCTCACGGTCCATGTCTACAACAGACTCTAACTTGTAACTCATGGCTCACATACGCTAGACTCACTTCTTTTTTACATGGGACTATGGGCTCACATCTCTGAATTTGAGAGATGGTTTGGTCTCGTTTTTAGAGTTTTTGTGGGTTTTTTTTTCAAACTTAAATGGGGTGGATCTTTTAATTTTCCACCCTTAGTATATTTAATAGGTTGTAGAATATACTAGCTTGGATCTCATACCATTGAGACGTCTCACAACACACACATCTATGCAAAGGAAAAGAGAAGGTAGACCACTAAATCAGCATGGGATTTGAGTAAGAAGCTTCCCCTTGCATAAGAAAGATGGGCTATGGATGATAAGGTCAAGCTTGGTGGCACAACCTCCAATGCTTATAGATTTCCTTAAAGAAGGGACATGAAACATGAGGAGCAACTTTCTCTTGCACATGAAATATGGGCTATGGATGATAAGGACAAGCTTGGCACTGCCTCCACAACGCTTATAGATTTTTTTTCGAGAAGGGACATCCAATAAGTGATATTGGTGCACATGTAGGCCATATTAGTGTTTAACCATGCATGACTTATTTGATTGACACATTATTTTTTTCATCTCCATAGGCATGGAGTCATAAGATCATTGCTTTGTTTGTTCCAAATTTTGGATAGTGACACCAAGTGCAATCTTTGGGGCAATGATCTATAGTTGGCTTGTTTAATCATCCATAGGCCTCATTTGATGGGCACATTTTTATGTATCTCCATAGGCATTGAATAATAGGATGAATTACAACGTCACTACTTTGGATAGTGACACCAAGTGATAGTGATTAAATTTATCTACGTTTGGCTTGTTTCTCAAATGGTAAGGCCTTCATTTGTGTTTAGGAGTATGCATTACATTAAATTAGAAGGCTCCTGCACTATCATCAATGTCAAGAACTAATCCCTCTACCATAGGAAAACCCCCAATGAGAGCACAACTTAAAGAGAGAATTAGCTTTATTTATTTACTTTAAGTAATTGGAAAGAAAGAATTAGCTTACATATTATTAATAGAATGAACTAAGCATAGTTCTTGAAGTATTTTGAAATAGCATATATCATAGTTGCTAATTTAGCTTTAGCAATAGTTTATGTTTTGTGCCATTGCAAACACATGCTATACTCTTTATAAATCCCATTCCTAATAAATTTAATGTGAACTCTCATTTCAAGATTCCAATTGTTGGCTTTCTCATGAATCTTCGATGCTTTCATGTTCATTTGTTCAAGAGAGGTGGTGGAGAAGAGCCAGTTTTGGTGGTCATTGTAGGGAGAGCTAGAATGCAGTAGTAGAATGCTCTCTAGCTTGATGTTCCTATAGGAAATGCCCCTCTTGTGAGGAGACACTATGGCGATGACAACCACCTTGAAAGTTAAGTGGAAACTTGTGCCACCTTCCTACTGTACCTTGTGTACGGTCTTTTTAAAAAAAATACACATGCACAAAAAAGTCTAATTACCTTAATTAAAAAGATTAACTTCGTCAACAATTGATGTTGACATGATGTCCATGGATTGTTTGAGGTACATCTTCTATATTCAACGATTGGAGCAAAAAAATTACACATTATCAAATAAAGATTGAAGATCTTCTTAGTGGCTATGTAATGGACTCTACCAAATCTCTTTAGTTTCTTGCTTGATTGTACATCATTGCCATATATGTTGCCATGCATCTACATGCATACAAATATTGCATATCATGTATGTATACCATGTATGTTTACTTGCACCACTATATGTAACGAGCATGTATCTTACTTGGTTTCTTTATCCAATCTAGCTCTTTGTAATCTCATTAGTCTCTTGTTCTACATATATATTGTGAGCTACATGTATAGTATGTATAACCATGCATGTTTACTTGTATGTTTATATTTCGTATAACAACCTCCATATATATTGTGGTTCTGGACTCAATTTGTATATCGTGTAAATCTAGCTTGTTTTGAGACATCTTTCTATAATATTGTATCTATCTTGCTTGATTTGATCTTTGCGTGTTTGCTATGTATTTACATGTTGACCCATCATTGTCCTATAAAATTTTCTTGTTATTTTGTACATTAACGTTATCCAAATGTACTGACTCATTAGAGTTTATATGTTGTTTAAAGGCGTACGTGTGATTTTTGTGATGCAAGGAGTTTACATGACAATAAAAATTGCAACCCAAAATAGAGAAGAACCTGAAACGTAGAGAATGAACACTCTATACATAGCATTTTAACTTTGAGAGTTGGTATTCTAAATTGCAAAAACAAGAATGCATACTAGGTGTCTAGCAATTGCAGTGAAAGGTTTCCACAAGACTATGCATTCCTTTCGTGCTATTGTTACATGGCAACCTACTATGTAAGTGTACTAGTCTTTTGCATTGTTTTCTGTGTGCACTATATTTCTAATTTGGTTAACTTAGCTTCAAATTGCCGTACAAAAAAACCGCTACCCAAGCAAGCACTATAGTTTATTATCCTTAATTGACACAAAGGATTGTTGTTTAATGCAAAAATAACTTACCATCTTAAGATAAAATCCCCCTAAGAGGTTCACACTTACACTTATGAATGGTGGCACATGAAAGGTTATACTTAGATCTTACGGATTTCTACGAAGTGACTGTCAAAACCATGTATTAGTTTGAGATTAGAACGAGCCATATAAAACCAGGCATTAACATAGGACCAACTCAAATCTTTTGGGGATTTGTCTTGTCCACATACACTTGCTGATTGAGTCAGAAGCAAACACACATGATGTGCTTCCATGAGTCATGAGCCACGAGCCAGAGTATGTTTACTACAACATCATACCATAGTGTATTATTATCAATGGAGAGGTGCTTTAGATCACATTGATTAAAAAGGGTAGTCCTAAATGCCCTCACGCTTGGTTCCTTTGACTTCACTTCACACTCCAGAGCACACACATTAGCGTTTTTGCCAGCTTGCCCTCGTCCACGTTAATAAGTGCATGTACCTGGGGGAAGTAATCCTTACAGAAAGCACTAACCTGATACATAGATTCCGTCGCACTCTCCTATCAGAACCTTGATATGAAGAAATTATTTACAAGCTCGTTCTACAATCTATGAATGTAACAGTACAAAAAACTCCACTCTCTGGTACCACATCAAACCTTTGATTTCCTTCAGATGCACAGACATCCTCCATATTGACCAAGCATACCACCCGTGTCTGGATTGACTTGGTTCAACTCTGTCTCTTCAAGGAGTAAAAGCTCCAAAACAGTAAAATCGACTTTTCCACTTTGAGAGCCTGCCTTTTCTGGATGGTATGCTGGAGTTCTGTCATGATGGGAGCCAGTTATAGATGTAAAAAAAAAAGCGGCCATGATGCTTTGGTCATTCATGCCCATCAGCTTATGAGGCCTTCCCATGTTCAGGAAAATTGTTTCGCAGCGACTCTCTTTAGACTTTCTTTCCTCAAGTCTGTATCTGAAAATACAGCCTTTATGAGTTTTTGCACCTGCAAGACAAAAAATGCTCAATCTTCTGTTTTGTAAGGTCTGACATAGGCTAGTAACATACAAAAAATGGATCACTGTTGCAAATCTCTCTCTCTCTCTCTCTCTCTCTCTCTCTCTCTCTCTCTCACACACACACACACACACACACACACACACACACACACACATAGAGGGAGCAGTTTATGCATCGGGCTTCTAATTGAGAGATCGCAGGTTCAAGTTGCATTCCCTTTGGTCTCACAGCAGGTGATGCATCACAAAGATAAGAGATGCTTGGTTATGCACTTACTAGAGCTACACTGTCACAGAGAGACCTTGATCTGTCTAAATTCAGGGAGCTGGATTCTACTTAGACTTCCATTACAGATTTCCTTTAGCTCTTACTAGACAGCCATAACAGACATGTGGTGGTGGCACCAGAGGGAGCTGACACAATGCATCAGATCCCACTAGGGCACTGGCTTTTCACCTAGTGATACCACCAGTCAGTAGAGGTATCACCAAAGAGAGGGCACAGTTCTCCTGAGAGCCAAGCGGCCTCACCCCCAGAAATCCAGACCCTCACCCATGTCAGCTCCATAGTCCAGTGACACAGAGATGCACCGATCGTGTCTTTTTCTCTTTGTTCCAAGTTTTAGCCTATTCATGGCACACGTGCACTACTGCTTGGTCTCAAAGACCCTTTGGTTCTTTTGTATATGTTAAATCTCTCTCTTTCTCTCACGCCACATTCCCACTGCTGGTGGTCTCTTCACACAACACTCTCCTGCCCGCTGCCTGCGCTTCTCTGTTCTCCCTCTTTTTCTGTCTTCATGTGACGCTCTCCCACCTGCTGCCTCCCACTGCCCACCTGCTAGATATACTGTGCTTCCCTAACCTGGACAAATGGTTGAACCATCAGCCAGAAGCCACTCCTACCCTTACTTCATCATGCATTGGGCCGGCTCATGTCTTCACCTGTGTCCTTGAGCCTAACTTGAGAAAGGCAAGAAGTAATTCCCAAGCCAAAATGACCTGATCGAGCAAGTGGGATGGATTGTAAGGGGAATTGAAAAAAGTGCTTGACAAGATTGATGCCCAAGTCAATGCAAGTACATAACCAGCTCGATGTGGTGTGCTTACTAGATACTGCCTATGGCTGTTGAACGACTATCCACGAATATCACCGCAAATGCTAGATGGCAAAAATACAAGAGGAGACGGCTAAGATGAAGGAAGTGATCACGTGTATCCTTTGAACCTGGTGGCGGGACATGGACAGATCTCGGACATGCCTGTGTCTCAGTGACCGATATCTATTCAAAGTTATATAGAGTCCCTAGATTTCTTGATTATGAATCTAGATAGGGTCGATGTTATACTAGGAAAAGAATGGTTTTATAGCCATGACGTCCATGTACATTGGAAGGGTCATATTTTGTCCTTTGTAATGGAAGATGCTCCAGTATGTTTGAAGGACATGCAAAGAGCAAGGCAACTCATTTGACTGAAGTAACAGGTAACTCAAATTTCTTTTGTGGATACTATTGTTTTAGGTCAGCCTGGTTGCATGGAATGTGTTTTCAGCACGACAGTCTTTGGTCCTAATGACTTGATACATATGTTGTCATGTGCACCCATGCACTGTTGTACACGGTGACAAATTGGCTGGGTTAAGAGGACTGACCTGACACTCTAAGGCTGGGAGACTGACCTACGTAGTTCGTGCCTGACATGTCCCGGACCGGGCTCACAAAGGGGTCATGGCATACGACAAATAAATCCTAAAAGGTACTACTTTTGTACATGATTCTTGCGTTGTTGATGACTGTGGAGAATTCAGCAAGTATTCATCATTCAGATGCATGTAGATGTCAGCCATAGCAGTAGATGCATTATAGGCATTTAGTTACATAGCATGTAGATGGGGCCAACTCTAAGGCCAGCCCCCAAAGCATGGGCTAGCCTTGCAAGGGCTAGACAACCCCTAGCCTTGCATATACGGACAGGTGACAGCCTGTTGGAGGTCATTGAGTAGTTGGCCAGGTCATGGTAGGCCTGGACAGCAGTTGGCCAGCTTGGGTGGCAGTCGGCTAGAAGATGCAGCAACCCGACCTCAGATCTCAGATGACTAAGCATTGTTTGCTAGTCGTGATTCGGTTGCTACAGCCAACTAACATTTAATGTCAGTCGTGAGCATTTTCTGCCAGTCGACCAGCATAAGAGGCAACCGACTGGCTTCATGTGGTCATATAAAAGGACAGGACCCCATAAATCAGAGATTATCATCAGAATTCAAGCATGTATGCTTAGGTTCTTGCCTGTGAATACTTACAGCCCTACTTGTGCTCTCAGCCCAAGGCAAAGAAGCTAGGTCTCTTTAGGAGTATTCAGCACACCTTCCCTCAGTCTCGGGCCGGTGTATTTCTCTCGAAAGCTATGCACAGTTCTGTCCAACGTTTGGTCGCTTTGTCCTTGCGTTTGGCGGTCAGTCAGCCAGCTTGTCCGCTTAGTCTTGTGGACACAATTCAGCTTGTATAAGGTTCTCTAGAAGAAGAAATAAAGCAAATATTCTTGCTTTGGGGGGGGAGAGCCTTCAGTGGGTAATTCATGACCCCATTTGGTGTCGTCTCTACTACATCTATTTCAGATTCATGTATGATGTTTTAAAGGATTGCTAAAGACTCACTAAACTCAGGTTTAAAGAAAGGCTTCATTGTTTCACATGGTCCTAGCTCGGCACATGCTACATAGGTATTAGAGCTTGGAACGTGATTCAACCAGGCAAACCTAGCGTGAGGGCATCCTGTGGATGGTAAAGCTGAGATCAAGAAAAACCACTCGCCCATCCACAATGGCATCAAGCTGCAAAGACATCACTAAAGAAGAACAACCATTCGAAAAAACGCTTCCGCAAAAAGAAGACGAAGACAACCAAAAGCTAAAGGAGCATATACGGCAACTCCAGATTCAACTCGAAAGAATGCAGATGGAAAAAAAACTGACAGAATTACAGGTAACCTTGGCCCAGCAAGAGACACCTAAAGAACAAAGTTCCTCAATGGAACAATGGTGTCGATGGATGATTGAAAAGAAAGAGTGAGACCGTGAAGCAAGACTGGCCGAACAACTGGCAGAGAAAGCCAAACGCAAGGCCAAAGAGAAGCGATTGAGGGTGGAGCTCAAAGCGAAGGCAAACCATGAGCGATAGGCCCAAGAAGACTGGCGGGGCCGGTTCCAACAGACACTCCGGACTATGGTAACTTCTTTCCACCATGTTCAATCCTCCATAGCCTCGACAACAGTTCTCCGTGCCTCACCGAACTTCACCAAGTACGACAATAAGTGCGACCATTCAGTTGTGCCTTAGTTTATTCACCAGTTTGTTGCCCACTTTCCTCTTTCAAAAATCAACCCACGACAAAGTCCATCTGGTGACTCCACACCTCACGGATGATGCAGTTACTTGGTGGCAACATTGCTCCCGTTTGCACACAGATTCCTACACGGACTTAGCAGACTATGATTGGGACACTTTTGTGTCAGATTTGAAGACCAGGTTTCTACCTCCACAGTGCATGACAAATCTTGAAGATGAGTTCTACAAACTCACCGAGAATGGTTTCCATGTGCTCACCTACTCCAACAAGGTGATCACATCACCCCAACAATTGGAAAAATCCAAGGAGGAGAAGCTCAAGCAGTTCATTCGGGAATTGGATTCAAATCTTCGATTCCTCATTTAAAATTTTGAACCTTAGACACATATAGGGCTTTGACTCTTGCACAGAATCATGAGATGATACTCAATGGAGGCAAGCCCAAGACCGCTCCAGTCACCCCCAAACCTCAGAAGCAGTAGACGCAAACCAATCAACAGAACCAGGCGTCTAGCTAGTAAGCATGTAAGGGAGCTCCCAATTGTTATGGCTCACCCTAACCCTCCTTGAAACACATCCAACAAGAGATTACCTGGTGAACCGCAATTGTCATGAGGATCTTTCCGATGGCCGAGCTCGTAACCCTCGAGGTCTTCAAGCTCTACAACTCCTTGAGAAGCAATTCCACTACGTCTCCCGCGAGCGTTGTCACACCGCCGCGTTGCACTGCAAGTACTCGTTCCTCCTCTCACCTCACTTCACTCACACACACTCACCAGTATGCATTAGGGAGAGAGATTAGCAAGAGGATTAGCAATAGTAAGACTCTATTGCACAATGGGAGAGTATCCTTGTATTATGAGAGATATTCACTTATATACATGGCCATAAGTGTTCATACTCGCTTAAACTATGGCCGACTAGGCACTTTAGGCTCATAAGAGGCCTAATGCTATTACAATGACTACTCTCATAATATATTCATGAAGTACCACTTGGAACTTCATCCTAACTTGCTACCACACGCTCTTGAAGCCGGAATCGCCATTGATATTCCGTCCAACCATTACCGGCGCTTATCCAAGTTGTAGATTTGGACACCATTTCTTCATATCTTGAATGCATGACCTTTTGGTGTATCTACCTTGACTCCTTCATGTAAGATAATGGCGGTAGCTCTTGTTAACCCTAAGAATGGGTTAACATTCTCTCCTTCCTGATGTTGATCACGTCCTTGTGATCGTGTTGAAGACCTTTGTGTGGGGAGAATTGACAAGCTTGTAGATGGCTTTGATGTTGAGTGACTTTCAATAGTCGTTGTTCCTTCAGAAGGAATAAGAAGGGCAAATGAAAAGGTTAGCAGTTTATTGGGAATTCCTAACAGGGTGGGAGGGTGGAGTTTTTTGCGAATGATTGTATTCTTATATTTTAATGAGCACATATATATATATATATATATTTTGGCTCACTTTGTTTTTGGCAATCATAAGCAAGGTTAAATGTGATTTGTGTTAGTGGGGAAGCTAAGATATGTTAATAATGAGAGAGAAGAGAAGGAAGGATCCGGAGAAACGTAGACATAAGCATCATAACGAGATTGTGTTTCTCAGTTCCTCATTTGATTCATTGAAGCGATATTTATCATTTGAATATGCCTTCGATGAAGTCCTTTTTCGAGGCAGGATTCTTGTTAAATATTGTTGAGGACGACTTGTTCCTGCATGCTTCTTCCCATGTGTTTTTTATGCTTCTATGTATATTTAAGTGCTCTAATCAAGCAGATATATATGAAGTACAAGAATTGAGTCAAATAGACTCTTATTAAGCTGCTTCTTTTTGTTAAAGTAACCACTCATTAGCGAAACTTCAAAGAATTACGTCAACTTGCAAGGCTAAGATTTCTTCACTAAGGATTTGAGACTTATGCGTTGTGAAGACTTGTGTTTAGAGAGATTTGCAATTTGAAGGAAAGTTTCAAGTGATGGATTATACCATTGACTAGGCTTTCGCCCACTATGGCCCCCCCATCCAGAGATATACCTGAAAAGTTATCGATGATAAGGCCTTGGTGTAAATATCCTCCAACGCATGAGTATGGATATGTACTTATGGAGCAGCTGCTACATTAACTTAGCTAAAAGAATAGTGAGCTATAAGCTTAACAAAGATGTAATGGCTATTGAAGATCATTGGGAGTGGGAGTTGCTTCTGATATTCTACCTTTTTTAGGTAGGCCATATGTGTGACTCCCTAGTGTGTGTCATTTTTTTTTTCCCTCCTCTTTTTTTTTTAAAAAAAAATGGTCCCACCTTGCAATCAACAGTTCTTGTGTCTATTCTCTATTTTAGAGAATAGGTGCTTATGTTTACCGCGTAGCTTCTACACTTATGCTTCACATCCAGAGGGGTGAAAAGAGCATTGTGAGTTTGTCTTTGATGCGCTCAGAAGTCTCCGTTGCATATCTATATTTGCTAACCTTGCTATATCCTATCCTTATGGGGATAGTTACCCTACGGTAGACAAAGTTTATGCAAGACTTGAAAAGAAAATTCACAAGGGTAATTTGGATAGGGTTGCTAGGATTGGGAGGGTGAATCTTTGACCCAATTTAGTGTTGACTTATATGATTCCTTGAGAGAGCTATGTCGGACCAATTCGGTATTGGCAGTAGGCCTAGGCCAAGAGCTCCATTGATTTAGACCAAGACTCATGGAGCATTCCACCTGTTAGGGTGGAAGGTAGTCAATACCTTTTATTCAAAACCCATTGTTGTTCTGTGATGATGCAGTTTGTGTGCCAGATTGTGCTGAGATTAGGAGAGAGATCTCATATGATTGTTGCATTTGATGGACTTATGTTTTTTTTATCATCCTCAATCGGATGGGCGGACAGAGACGGTGGAATGAGATTTTGGAGGTTATGCTTTGTGCATATGGCTCCAAGCAACCCATCATCTTCACTAGCTTCTTCTTGATACTACTGAGCATATAATAGTGCACTAAGCGGACAACCTTGCCGAACAAATTTCCCAAGATACCATGAGGCTAAAAGTTCTCCACCCAAAATAAATTTAGTTGATCCCTCTTGATAAAGCCAAAAGATAACATTTTTCATTCTAGGTCCAAAGCCCATCTTGGGCTATAAATTCCCAGTGTACCGTATCGAAGGCCTTAGCTATGTCCACTTGCATGATGAGAACATCTTGCTCTGTATACTTGGCATATTCAATGCCAATACATACATTTGCTATATTGTTAGTGATTTGTCTTCAAGGGACAATCCAGGATGCAGACCTGCATGTAGGACACCTTTTATTCTCTTGGCAAGCATCTTGGTGACCAATTTATATATAACTTATATATAACTGGCATTAAAGAGATAGGATGCCAATGGCTTCACATAGCCATTTTTTGGGCAGTAATTTCAGCAAGCCTTCTTTCCATGAGCATGGCAACTATCCAACATTCCAGCAGTGATTCACCATAAGCAAAATTGGCGATCTCAAAATATCCCAAAACATATGAAAGAACTCCATAGTCAATCCATCCCAACCTAGAGACTTCCATTTGTCTAGGCCTTTTAAAGCATCATCCAATTCTGCAACCGTGAAAGGCTCATCCATATTGTTAGCCTTTTGGTGTGTAATGACAGGCATAACCTGTTGCAAGAAGAGTTCTCGCACATCAAAAGCCTCCCTCAAAAGTGGAAGAGGAGCAGCAAACATGTGAGAAAAGTAATCATGGCAAGCATTTGCAAGCTGTGTTTTTGTGCAAGGCCAAGCACCATCTGTCCTTTTGACTCTTGCAATGCATTGTTTTTGTCTAGAGGCATGCAGGCCTTTAAAAAAAGATTTTGACGAGTAGCCTTTATCAAGTAATGGCTTCTACCTCGCCCTAGTTTGCTATTTATTAAGCTTATGTTCATCATTATGGCGAAGAGAATTTTGAGCTTGTGTTAACAGCTGATGTTCATCATTATTTAACTCTCTAGAAAGGCTGACTTTAGTGTATTCTTGTATTACAATTTTTTCTTGTTCGATTTGTCTTCTATTCTCTTCCATTACCACTTGCCATAGTCTTGTATCACAGCTTGCATTCGTTGTACAAAGCTGAACCAAGCGAAGTCTATATCCTCTTGCATGTGCATGAGAAGAGGATGCAGAGCTGTACATACCAAATCATCAAAAAGAGCATGTGACAAATAATTGTTATTAATCATCATAAGTAACCTTTTATGAGGTAAGGGAGAGTTATTGTCAACTATGCCAAAGTACAGACCAAGTCATACCGGCAACTGATCAAAGAGGCGCAATGTATGATCAATCCATATCTTACATGTGTATGCATCATATTGAGCAGCATTTAGAAGGTACCATCTATCTTAATGTGCCTAGTAATGCAAAACAACATTATGATGAAAAGTATAACCCTTTGAATGTGACATGATCTGTGTCCACAAATCACATGCATCCAAAGAAGTCATTGTCTGCATCCAATCTTGCCTTTCAAAGGACATCATATGAAAGCGGTGAGAGGTGTTATCATTAAAGTCAAGTGAGTTATTGAAATCCCCTATAATGAAAGCATTTGAAATCTATGGGTATGTGCGTAAGGAGTGCCACATCTCAGCTCTATGTGCTGAAGTCTACGATGCATAAACACTTGTGAATTCATATAGCTCTCTTGCAATCATACATTGTACCACAAGCCAACGGCCATTCAGATCATTGTAGGCTAATGTAGGCTGTAAAACATGCTTAACAATTATGAGGGCGCCAGAAAAACCATGATTTCCTGCATATAAGATTTGATATCCAGAGAAGACTCCTTGTCTTCCAGCAAAATTATGCTGATTATGCTCTCATGGGATGCATAGTATTTACATATGACCAAAACAACATCCATTTATTTACATCACAGAGGCCTTGTATATTGTAAGTGAAGCACCTGATTGGTATAGACATATTTACAAAGTAATGTAGAGGCTACACCTCAACTTGCATGGAAACCCGACTGGTTAAGTCACCATGCAAAGAAAGTTCTGCATTTTGAACATCAACCATTATATATATATATGTATATATATGTATATATGTATATATATGTATATATGTATATATATGTATATATGTATATATATGTATATATGTATATATATATATATATTTTTTCAACTGGCCTTTGGCCCAAGATCCTCCCATAGTTACCAATTTTCACCATCCGTAGGCGCTTATTTATCCACCTGTAGGCAATGCTGCTGCGGAAGCACCAAGGGGGGTTTTGAACCCAGGACCTCTTAGTCCTAGGCAAACACCTTCACCGCTTGAGCTATCACTCATTAGCTCATCAACCATATTTTTGTGCATTGAATTTTTTGCATCATGTGAGAACAAAGAATAACCTCTGACTACGGCCGCCCACATCCTTCCTACTCTTGTAATATTGCCTGAAGTCTCGACTTACACCGAGGTAGTTGAAGCAGATGTAGAAGCTCCCTCTGTCTAGGAGGTATTGTTTTTTTGGGAGCCTCCCATGCATCACAATCAGGTTTGTCTTTGTCTTTCACATTCATTGCATGAGAACTTGTCGAGGCAACTTTTGCTTTTCCTTTATTGAGACCTACATGCTATAAATGATTTACATTCTTCCCCTTTTGAGTTTGTAATGATGGCATAGGAGTAGCTTGAGGAGAGGTCCTCGCTGCAACAGGTGGCCGCAATGAAAGCGACGAACATTCTAATTGCATATGTCCAAACTTTTTACAAGTAAAGCACGAACTGGCAAAATTTTCCCATTTAAGCTTGAAGAAAACTTCTTGTGTCGGAATGCCTTGCATTTCAACATCCATTGCTACCCTATCAGGGATTTGTTTGTCTGTATCCAAAAGGATATAGAATCTGTTCACACTACCAAAAGATCTAGGACGGCATACAACCTTACCAAGCGATTCAGCCAAAAAAGCGCATATAAACCGAGAGATCTACCACCTCTACCCATACAGGGCACCTGTGTTTAATAAAATTCTGATAGTCCTTGGTGGGTGACCGAGGGTAAACATGCACCATTTGTTGTCCAAAGAACAAGGGTGACTTTTCTAGCAGCATTTGTTTATACTTGAATTCAGTGAGAATCACCTCATAAA
Source organism: Cibotium barometz (assembly GCF_041138505.1). Taxonomy (NCBI): domain Eukaryota; kingdom Viridiplantae; phylum Streptophyta; class Polypodiopsida; order Cyatheales; family Cibotiaceae; genus Cibotium; species Cibotium barometz. The sequence goes on from NC_141099.1 coordinate 6,109,707, forward strand.
AACCTCTTGTTGTAGAGTAAACCCCTTCCACAAAACATTCGCCAAGCATGGCTTTTATCCATTGACTAATATTTGCCGCAACAGGTATTTTACCAAGGAAAAAAAGAATTCCACCTTTTTGAGATAGTCTTGTTTCAGGGTCAAAGAGAACATGACTAGGAATTTTCAAACGAAAATCCGGTACAGGCACATCCCATGCTTGTCGGTTATCCACAACACCTTCCTTAAGAGTGTCGCAAAACTACTGCAGTTCACGATTGTCCCAACGGAAAGGCTACAAATAAGAATGCAATTGTCTGCGTTTGGGATCAACAGACAATTCCCTTCTATGGTAAGTAGCTACAGATTGGGCCATGAAGAGAGGGAAAAAACACACGCAAAACATACTTGAAACACAAAAGATAAGAAGACACAAACATAACAGAACTAAAAGAGAAGATGAGGGCAAAAGCAAAGAGGAAGAGGTAAGGGGTGAAGCAAAGAGAAAAAAAGAAGTAAAGGAGAGAGAAAACGATTGAATACAATGAAAGAAGCAGGCGCGCGCGCGCACACATGTGCACAATCACATCCGGAAGAAAGGAGATCACAACACAAGAGGGCCGACAAAAGGTGCTTGAACAATGAAGAGAAATGAGAGGCTGGATAGGTGAACAGCAAGGCAACAAGGGCAGGCGACAGGCAACCGACGCTGCAGAGGCAGCATCAGGTGGCAGGATGCGAGCAGCCAGCATTGCAAAGGCAACGAGGGGCAATAGACGGTTGGCACTGTAGATGCAGTGGCATGCAATGTTGCATAGGAGACACTCAGACGCGGGCCTCACACACACACCGTGGGTTCTCACACACACACACTTTTGTTTTAGTGAAACCACTGCTTCATTAATAAAAGTAATGTGCATTCATAGTTGTCCCAAAGTGGGACAGCTATAACTTAGATCAGAAACAGTGCGAAAACACCTCGAACTGCGGGAAAGATAGCTCTCCAAGATCAAAAGAATCTTTGAGAGACTGGTAAAGTGATCTATGGAAGAAGAAAAAAGGGTCGACATGAACAACAAAAAAAAGCAGCTAATTCCAAACATGGTAAATAGTCTAGAGTGCCCAAAATCTCGTCCAATCTAGAAAGACTGCATAAGCTAGCAATGGTGGAGAGAGTTGACAAAAAACCAAATTGCCTCCCAAAAAGTCTACCTGGAAATCGTGCCCGCAGGTGCCCTGACAATCTGTCTAGGAGGGCTCAAGAGTGGGAGCAGTACCACAGATGATGGGGCACTGTCTCACGTGGGTGAGAGCATTGCCTACATGAGACTGAAGCAATGTGTCTACATGCCAAAAGAATCCCCACCGGAAAAACACCCATAATAGATATCCATAGAAACAATCGTTGCTTCAAGGGCAATTTGCTCTTCCATATTTGTCCCAATGCCCAAGTCAAGGATTTAGACATCGTCCATCTCTTTCTCTCTCTCACACACACACAGAGAAGGCTCCGAATCCCAACAAACCCCCCTTCACAGCAAAGGTAGAGATGCTTGCGAAAACCTTCAATAGTCATAGTGAGTTGGCCTCCAGACTTTACCACATACGCCACTACAACAAGAAAAGGGCATGTTCTCCGCTCCAAATTTAGAGGCTCGGGTATGAGCATGGCTAAGGGACTTCACTAGAACATGGTCTTTGTGAAACTATCGGAGACCAAGGTTTGATTTCATGGAGACAATGGCACCAACATCCATACTCTCATGTTGGGCTTGATATAGGAACTTGACCAACAAATGGTAGCCTACATCAACTCACCAAGACAACCCCTGTAGACCGAAGTAGGGGTAAGACAAGAATGATGGAGCCTTTTATAACAATTAGACAAGAATGATGGAGCCTTTTATAACAATTAGGCATTACATAGAGAACACACACACACAAGGATCATTTGATCGAAGTGCTGACTGATGGATGGAGGGTGCAGAAGGAATAAGGTGATATGTATGAAGCTCTGATACCACTGTAGGGTTTAGTGGCAGCGATATGGTAGTGAGGGAAAGAAAGAGATAGTCATGGGGGGAGAAAGAAAGAAAGAAAGAAAGAAAGCTGTATTAACGTCTACTAGAGGCCGAAAGAGAGAGAGAGAGAGAGAGAGAGAGAGAGAGAGAGAGAAATGAAAGAAAGAAAGATATATTAAGTGTCTACTAAAGACCCAATGGGCCTCTGAGACCAAAGTGATACGAGAATGTCCATGGCATATCTCATCATGGAATGGAAAATAAAACAGAAAGAAAACATGAACATAGCTATCTCACTGGGGTGATACAAAACTGTCCATGGAAACTCATCATGGAATACTAAGAACATAGAAACATGAGAGCAACATCAGCTCCGAGAGAGAGTGAAGATTTGCATGACTCACAAAGCTTCAATATTACTGATGTGATGGTTACATTATATGGGGCAACAGGCCATCTACCTCTTTGACCTTACATTAAATGCACACTTATCCACTCTCCTAAGAGTGGGTTCACGACATAGGGGTACACCTACACATAAGACTCCAAATCCCAACAGGCATAACCCACGGAAGGTTTTACAACTTGAGGCAACACAATGTATAACTTAGGTAATACCTCCAAGGACGAAAAGCCACAGACAGCCAAGTTGCCACTCTCCCATGCCTGTGTAATAGATAGCAGAGACATGTCCAAAAGCTCTGCAAGAATGTGACAGAAACATTGTCAGCAGATTGGAAAGAGACCCAACATCCAAGGTCCTCACAACCAACAAAGCACCCAAGTAGTCTAGAAGATGTGAAAAAAGGTAGATGATGATTGCCTGCCAATCGCAGAAGCTTACACCAGGTTGGCACCAATCTTCCTATTTGGTTCAATGAACCAAGAGACCCTGCAAGTGCCGTGTTTTGATTCTCGAGCCCATCACCAACTAAGCTTTGCAACATCGGCAACAACCGATCCTCTAAAGAAAAAATCAATCTACGAAGCTGCAGAAGAAAACATCAAGCAGAGGCCAAAAATTTCAGTGGGAATTCCAGAGAATTGAACAGCATTAAAGCAGGCAACTCAACCTGTTCAGTCTCTCTCACATCCATGTCATCATGGTTGAGAATCTCAGATGTCAACCGTCCAAATGCTGATGTCATCAAAAACCCCATGGACTTCACGTAAATGCTGTGTATCATCACTGGTTGCCAAATCATGCGTACTTTCTCCAAGAGAAAAACTACCTAAATTCCAGCCATCAAGTCATTGTCATTACATATATTAGCCACTGGGTAGAATTCAATAAAAAACCCTGCCTAACATGTTCTATCTATGAAGTCCTGAAGATTTCACCCTGCTTACCACTGAATTAAAGATAACCTCATAAATGGCTGGTGTGTGAACCGCTCATTGCAACAAGGTCCCCCTTATTCAAAGCTCATCTGGTTTGTGATATCTAGAATAACAAGGCTGCTCACTAAGCGCAATGGTTTACTTCTTTAGGTATGTTGCTTTCCCTTGGCTGATTTGCAGGCACTAACACAGAGATGGTCTACAGCTCAGTGGGTTTGGAGATCAGCGCCTATTTTCACATATGGGCAGGAGACAGTGGAGTATGTTGACTCATACACGTATCTTGGAGTGGTGTTCACTGGGCCCACATTTTCCATGAGGGTGAGGGGGGCAGCAGAGGCCAGATTGACTAGAGGATATGCAGCACTAGGAGGTCTAGAGAGGATGTGCTCACAGGTATAGTTTCAGGAGCCACGCACTAAGCTGTGGCTTTTTGACACGCTGGTCACATCGGCTATGCTATATGGAGTACAGATCTGGGGGCCTAGCCTAGATCGTCCCAGTCGATCAGGACGCACATACGATGGATGGAGATCGATGGAGAGACCACTTGTGTCCATGATCTCCAAGATGATTCGGGCTAAGGCCTCGGTACCCCATGAGATTATTAGAGCCGAGATGGGAGCACCACCGATCGTAGTCGAGGCTCTTGCCAGATCAGTGTCCTTCATTCATAGCACCTGGGAGCTTCCCCGACACCGGTATGCATGACTTGCTTTAGAGTCCTCTCATCAGCTAGCCATGGAGGGAGACACTTCATGTTGGTATGCGCACATAGCATCCTAGTTTGACCTCCACGGGTTCAGTTTAGACAGACTTCCACCCTTCCAGTACTCTCTGGAGGCACCCTCTCTCACCTTGACACATTCTGAGATTAGTAGAGTCATCAGACAGGACCTCATTCAGTTGGACAATAGGAGGACATGGCTAGAGCCCTCATAGGAGTTGGGGACGAAGATGGCTTTCTATAGAGACCATCTTCTCCGCACCACTGAGGATGGCTTTATACTTAGACCGAGCTACATGGATACCCATCTGTCTCATGGATTGAGGTGCGCCATTGGGCAGATCCGCACCTCTTCACATCAGTTAGAGATAGAGATAGGCAGATTTAGAGGCATACCTCCAGGGGACAGGATTTGTCAGATTTGTTGGATAGAGCCAGAGACGGAGGAGCACTACATCTGCCGCTGCACAGCATATTATGAGATTCGAGGGCGCTACCATTGCCTTTTCAGAGAGGGATTTGGACCACTGGCTTGCGTTTTTATCTCTTGGAGATCCGCAGGCTCAGAGAGTCCATTATCAGGAGCAGACACCCGACTGGCAGGGAGTCCACACAGAGACAGATTACTGACTTCTTTAGAGGGACTACTCGGGAGGACACAGCCGATAGCCCAGCAGTGGGCACCCCGTGGGATTCTAGCTGAGAGAGCTATCCAGTTGGGCAGATCTAGACGCCCGAGGGTTCGCGGATCCTCACATCGGAGACGGTGCCTACACCGGAGGATTCAGAGCATCATTGCGAGGCATCGGGCTCGTCCGACCAGGCATCTCACTATGGCAGATATCCAGGCCATCCGGCAGAGACCCATGCTAGAGCTCCTAGGATGATTACGACTCCAGCCATATACTGTTGTACCCATTGTCACTTTTGTACTCCCCCATATTCATGTATTCAGGTATCCATGTACTCATGTACCCCATTTAGACTAGTAGCATTAGCTTCCCCCCTACTGATGTATTGTGGGGCTCTCTGTTTTCTTTTCCAGACAGTGTATCAGATGTCACATGGTTGTAACTTTGGTCTCATAGGTCACTTTGGCCTTTTTGAAGACGTTAATATAACATTTCATTTCATTTCATTTTCATTTCTCTCTCTCTACATACATACATACATACATATGTATGTATGTATGTATGTATATTCATAGATGTTGAGGACCCCAGAGCTAGATTATGAGCAACTGGAGCTCTCCCATTCCCCCCCCCCCCCCCCGGAGTTTTGTACTGCTTGTCCATGCCCCCTCGCCCCTGCCTTTCGGCGCTGCCCTCATTCACCTGGTTTGCAGCGCCACCGTCTGCCGCTCTCCCATCTCCCCTGTCCCTTGGATGCCTTCCACTTCTCCCCTCCCGTCGCCCTGTTGCTGCCCCCACCCTGTGCGCCAGCCACCCTTGCCTTCCCCCACCGCCTTTGCCCTCCTTGCTACCCCTCCTCTCGATCACCGCATCTCCTTTCCTTTGTGCCCCTCGCAGTTTCGAGCTTCCTCCTCTGCTTGCCCCCCCCTCAGCCCTAGCCCTCTCTTCCCAATCATCCTTGTCTTCTCAGCACACATGTTCGCCCAGGTTGTTCTCCTTTCGGCATGAGTTGGCTTCTCTGGTCCTTACAGTTTACTTTCCTAGCCTCAAGAAGGAGTATCTTCCCCTATGGTAGAGTTATCGGGAGAGTGATGGAATCCCCCCTTCCCTCCCCGCCTCCCCGTGGGGCGCGCGCGCTGCTTCAGTTCTAGCTTAGATGGTGGGGATTCCCTCCCTTCACATCTCATTGCCTCTCCGGAGTCTATTCCTCATGTTATTTCTCTTCATGCCTCCGGGAAAATCCTATCATGCAGAGAGTTGCCTACTCTCCCCTCCCTAGACAGTGCTTCGTTTGCCGTCAAACGGGGGACCTTGCTAGAGCGTGCCCCTGCTGTCAATCCAGGAGTGCCCCTGTCTTCTCAGCACACATGTTTGCCCGGGTTGTTCTCTTCTCGGCACGAGTTGGCTTCTCTGGTCCTTAGAGTTTGCTTTCCTAGCCTCAAGAAGGAGTATCTTCCCCTATGGTAGAGTTATCGGGAGAGAGATGGAATCCCCCCCCCCCCCTCCCTTTCCTGGGGCGCGCACGCTGCTTCAGTTCTAGCTTGGACGGTAGGGATTCCCTCCCTTCACATCTCATTACCTCTCCAGAGTCTATTCCTCATGTTATTTCTCTTCATGCCTCCGGGGAGATCCTATCATGCAGAGAGTTGCCTACTCTCCCCTCCCTGGACAGTGCTTTGTTTGCCGTCAAACGGGGCACCCTGCTAGAGCGTGCCCCTGCCGTCAATCCAGGCGCACCACTACCAATCCCTCCCCTCGGTCCCAACACATTTCCTCATTAGGCCGGGGGGGGGGGGGGGGGATCCAGCCCTTAGGATCCAAAGCACCAGGCCCCAGTGCCCTGAGGATCTTGGGGTAGGAGAATGGCAGGCCGCCAGTCCCAAGCGGAACCACCGCCATGTCTCTAGGGCGGAAGCACGATAGCCTGGCGGGTCCTAGGAGGATACGGTTATGTCATAGAACTGCTTTGAGCATTTATCTCAACAGCCCCCCAGACGATGATGGGACCCCCTGGGTCACGTCTCAGGACCCGGCGCCAGTCCCCCCTTTCTGGAGACAGTTACCTTGTTGTGATCCTCTCCCTGATGTCTAGATGCCTCTTGAGATCGATCTTCTAGCCCTTCTACACCCCTAGTGGACTGGGCCCCATAGTCGCCGCCCCCTCTTCTTCCAACCAGGTCCCCCCCAGGGGCTTCACTGATTCCACCCGCCTCTGCTTTGTTGGACCTCCCTCATACCCCCCTTATCTACTTCTCTTGAGCATGCTCGCCCTCCACCGGCCGCATCCGATCCAGAGAGGAGGCAGTAGACCAGTTCATGCGGCGATTGATTCGCCATTTTCTATAATGCACGGGAATGCTATGTTAACTCCTCAAGGGAGATAGCCGAAGCATGGATCTCGGAAGGGTTCTTAGTGATGACTGGCAAAGGAGAGAGGGGGGGAATGTGTGTCGAGGTTTCTTGAAGAGGTATCTGTTTTTGCAACCCCTTTATAGAAGCCATACATGCCTCCATCTATTCCCCTTGTCGTGCTATGATGCACATAAGTTCCCAGAACATGGTGTTCATGTCATCAGTGATAACCTAGCTTCTGGAAGCAGTCGCTGTCAAGGAACTGCGATCTGGTGTTCTCTCTCATCGTCAGAATTTGCCATAGTGGGCGTGGTCAGGATTTTTCTAGACCGCAACAATACCATCCACTATGCATGTGGGAGACGTTCCCGGTCGCTTCCGGAGGCTATAAACCAACCATCCTTCGAGGGATAGGAGTCACATCAGAATGGAAGTGCAACCCATGTCTGAAAACCAACCAGCTTACAGATAGGATTATACTTTGGATAACGAATATTCAGCCCCTTGTTTCCCGACGATTTGCACAATGTAGCAGAAGTAAGAGTGCAAGAGAGAGGGACACAGAGAGAGAGAGAGAAAGAGAGAGAGAGAGAGAGAGAGAGAGAGAGAGAGAGAATCACAATAAAGACAGTACACCTAATTGAATCCCAAACACCCTCTGTAGGGCCCCCACCAAGGATGGTGTATTTGCTTTATTGAACGATGAGAAAAGACTCAAATCTGTAGATGGCACCATGGCTGTAAAACTTCAGCCTGTGGTAGATCTGTTCTTGACCTTCAAGCTTCAACTTTGCTTTAGGCTCCCTTTGGCTGTCCTTGCCCTCGGAGTTCTTCAGCACTTTGTGAATCATGAGATGCCAAAAAGACTAACTAGGCAATGCTTATATAGTCTCTTAGATGCTGGTCAGTGGATGCTCTAGGAGGCTGTCGCCCTGTAGAAAATACCTACAGGACCTGGTTTATGTGCCTATTAAATAGACGCCTTTCACACCGATTATGCTGGCTGCCTTTTGCTGCCTACAGTCTGGCAGCCATTGTGCCCTGGCCACCTACTGGATTGGCTGCCCATGGGCTAGCTGACTGGCTGCCCAGGCCATTGGGCTGGCCGACAGGCTTCCCAGGCCATTGGGGCTGGCCGACCTGGCCCCTAGCCGTTCTAGGCCTGGCGCCCCAAGCCTTCCAGGCCTGGCCAACAGCATGCCCAGCCAAGTGTTGGCTGTTGGGCTTGGCCATGGGCCTCTTTGGGCCTTAGGATGGCCTACAAGGCCTAACCCCTTTGTGGGCAAGGGTTTTAACCCTTTTCTCGGGTGGCCCATAGGGCTGCCCCCTCTATCTATATGCAACTACATGCTCTACGCCTCAGATGCCTAGTATATCTGGCCACAAGCCGAACACGGTACACCCAAGACACCTGACATCATTCCATAGGGTGATCTACAGTACGGATTGGCATTGCTTCATGTGCACCTGACCAAGACCATGTACATGACTTATACACCTAACCTTGGACGATTAGAGTGGAACCCTGGTGGACTCATCCCGGACTGGGGCTTACAAGGGACCAGTTTCCACTCCAGGTCCTGCACCTTCTTGTACAAATATGTCCAGATGGCATTCAAGTGCGGGATGCACGTGACAAGTACCCTGCCAACTTGTCATGATCCATGGGGGTTCTTTTTTGGTGTTCTCCAATGCCCTGCTCATGCCCTAACTGGTTTGTTTATCTGCTACAAATCAGGGATTAGCCTTGGGATGAGCATGCCCATGTGCATGCACATGACAACAATAAAGGTATAAATAAGGTCTTGCTGTGCATTACACGATCTAGCTAACTGCATGTTACATTTGTGGTCCTATGAGGACACCATCGATTGGGGGATATCTCTACTTTGTGACTTTTATTGATGACTACTCCATGCACACTTGGGTGTATCGATTGAAAGCAAAGTCATAGGTTTTTACATGCTTCAAACACTTTGTTCGTATGGTTGAAATGTGTCTACATAAAAATTGGTATCCTTCGTACAGATCGAGGGAGGGAGTATATGTGAAAGGAGTTTCATGTATATCTGGCTGAATGAGACATGAAACATCAATGTGCAGTGCCTTAAGCACCTCAGCAAAATGGTATGCCAGAGAGGAGTAACAGATTTCTCATCAAGATGGCACGTTGCATAGTTAAAGGCTAGGATTTGCCTCGTGTTTTTTGGTTGGAGCCAGTTATGTGTGCCACTTATGTGCTAAACAAATGCCCCTCCAAGGCCTTGCAAACACTTACCCCTTATGAAGCTTGGAATAGCAAGAATCTCTCTGTGGCTCTCGTTTTTGGTTGTCTTGCTTATGCTCTTGTGCCTGAGCAACAACGCAATAAGCTGGATGATAAGCCGGTATATTGTATTTTTGTGGGATACAAGATCATTGCATTGGCAACACATCATATACCTAGATGAATCCAGGAACATGCCCAAATTCATCTTTTTATACTCATGGTAGGCAACCCACAAGACTATATAACTATCAACTCCATTATGCATAGTATGGACTAGATGTTGGGTAGAAGGGAAGCTAGCCTGCACACACACACACACACACACACACACAACCTCAAGCACAGAGAAACGTGAGAGTGCTAGAAAAGATGTACTCAATAATGATATGAAATGAAAGTACAAGTGATTACTAAAAGGCCTAGGGCAAAGTGCCCAACACACATAAGTGTGTTCACATAGGGAAAAAAACTGTCCAGTCACAGGGAAAAAGTGCCCGCCGTCAGTAAGCTGGGTTCACACCTGAACTAGCCGGGAGTGGACATGACCAACAAACCCCCCTCAAGTGAATGGTGTGAACGGGTAGCAACAGGGTGATAAAGTTGTGAATGCTGCCCTGCACTATGCTCCACAGTAAGAGTGAACTGCAGTGCCAATGGAAAAAGCAAGCACTATATGACGAGAAAAAGGAGAATCCCTAATGTCATAGTGCTAATGCTAGAGCACAATAGTACATAAATGCATCACCAAAAACGCATGGCAAAGATCATGTGGACATCAACTGCATCAAATCAAGAGGCATCGCATAATACACCCCTGAAGGCAAGTACCAAATGCCAAGCTAAACTGCATGTAATCCACATCAATGCTCTGTAACTGCACCAGTGATAAGCATAAGAAGAGGTAGCAGATATAAGCATGTGTAAAGGCAACACGATCCAGAAGTCATGCCTGTGAGACATACAGTGTAAGCTGTAGAAGTGATACTCATCAATGGAGGATCCGATGAGGAAAAAATCAGCAATGGGAGCAATCAATGCATGGGCTTGAGCATCCCTAGCATCCCAAGTACGCTGTTGCTGAGTAGGAGGAAGACGAGGAGGTGGACTTGTAGGAGGATGAGCGGGAATCACTTCACCTTCCGCTGGAGCAGGTGCAAGAGGACGCTCCTCAGTGCCATCCACATACAACCATACATTTTTGGCAACCAAAACATGACGCATCATATAAGCCCACATAGGGTAGTTGTTCCCATTGAGCTTGTCCTCTTGAGATAGCATTCCAAAGAGGTCATTATTACTGTTGGCCATGATAGTACAACAAATCTGTCACACGTCACCACGAGTATGCAATGCCCAGCAAAGCCGTAAGAATGCGCGAGATAAATAGCAAGATAACCAATGGACTGAAAGGTAACTCCTTCACCATGAGAAATACATATGCATGTCCCAAAACTACAAGTGTACTGCACGATGATGCAAATCTGTCAAAGTGTCCACAATGGCGTACATATACTGCAGCAAACCACAAATGTATACATGTGCCGTGAAAAACACAATCAGCTGACAACTGTAAGAGCTGCAAGTGCTCAAATCCTGGCAGATCAAATGTAAATTGGTCGAATGCTCCAAAAATGGGCTCAATGTAGAAAAGCCCTAATTTTTAGGCAAACAATTAGACCACATCTGAACCGGATCTGCACCTGTAAATCTGCTAATGCGTTTGTCACCTATACCAAGTGCTGCAATGCCCAAAAATTGGGAGAAATGTCCCAATGCCAACCAAATGTGCCTGTAATATCCAAAAACTAGGGGAAATGCCCCTATGCCAACCAAATCTGCCTATAATACCCAAAAATTTGGGGGAAATATTCCAATGCCAACCAAATGTGCCTGTAATACCCAAAAATTTGGGGGAAATGCTCCAATGCCAACCAAATGTGCCTGTAATACCCAAAAATTTGGGAAAAATGCTCCAATGCCAACCAAATGTGCCTGCAATACCCAAAATTTGGGGGAAATGCTCCAATGCCACCCAAATGTGCTTGCAATACCCAAAATTGCTTGCAAATAGTACCAATTTCTGCAAAATCCCCAAATTTCTAGTGTAATTATGCACCAAATCTGCTGAAATCAATGCAAATGTGTGCCAATGTTGCAATTCCAGGGTCAATGGTGAAAACCCCCAATTTTTTACAGACAAAATGTGCAATTTCAGGTCAAAAAATTGCAAATCTCTCAAACCTTGCCAATTTTGGGTAGATCTGAAGGCGAATCTGAAGTTGCTTTGAGCAATGTAGAGCAGGTACACATGTACAGTTGTACGGTACAGGTGCAGGGAGGCTGTACGGGGCACGGTACACGGCGGCAATGGTGGCACCTGCCCGTGAGGGCGACGGCAGAGGCGGCGGCGCTCAAGGCGGTAGGCGCAGGTGGCGGCGGTGGCAAGTACGGGCGTAGACGGCGGCGGCACTGGGCAGATGACGGGCGGCACAGATTTGAGGGCAGCAATGACAGATCTGGCGATCCCAGATTTGGCAGTTGTGAAGCCGGCGGCACACGGATCTGGCAACTACAATCGATGGCGGCACACGCAGGTACGATGGGCATAGGTGACAGCAGCGGTATAGGTCAACGCCGTAGATATGATAGGCGGCGAACGACGGCGGCGGCGGTGGTGGCGCACACAGATCTACCAGGCGACGACGACGGCTGTCGTACAGGGCAGTGCTGTGCACAAGTACGATCGGCGCACAGGGACGGCGGCGATGGCAGGGCGGTACAGTACGGCGTACGGACAGAGCAACAGCGGCATGCAGAGGCGGCTGAGGGCGGCGACAGGGTGGCTGCAGGGCTAAACCCTAACCCTAGCCCTAATGCAGCAAAACGCTAATGCCCTGATGTGTGCAATAGGCTCAAGCTCTGACGGGCAGCAGGGGGCAAACCCTAATGCTAACCCTAACCATGCTCTGATACCAATGTTGGGTAGGAGGGAAGCTAGCCTGCGCACACACACACACACACACAACCTCAAGCACAAAGAAACGTGAGAGTGCTGGAAAAGATGTACTCAATAATGATATGAAATGAAAGGGAAAAAGTGTCCGTCAATAAGCTAGGTTCACACTTGAACTAGCTGGGAGTGGACATGACCAACACTAGATATTACGACATCCCCACTAACGTCATCAGTGCCCAATAGTAGGTGTAGAACTTTATATCAAGATATGCTCTCACAAACGCACTCCACACACACACACATAAGAGCATATATTCACACAAAGCCCTTTGTACTGAGTTTCTGTCAAACCTCCGGAGATGCAGGGCAAACTCAGCCATAATGAAGCCTAGCACTAAGGGAAGTAGCAAATAGAAAGAATTCGTTCAGCAAATAAGTAGTTGATAGGGCAAATACACCGCTAAAGATAGAAAGAATAAGCACAATATCAACTGGCTGCAACTTGGATGAAAACTTCACAATGTGAAATCTGCATGTCTTCTAATAACGGCTGAATTATATACCTAGATGAATCTAGGAATATGCCCAAATTTACCTTTTAGGAACGCATCATGGTTGGAATGTACATTAGTTAGATATTAAGACTGCCTTCTTGAATGGTGATTTGCATGAGGAGATGTCTCAACCTCGTGGTTTTGTTGAGAAGGGATGGGAGTCCAAAGTATGTAGGTTAAGAAAAGCTTTATATGGCCTTCGCATGCTTCCAAAGCATGCTATGAGCATGGTTTGAGAAGATAAAGACATACTTGGTTGCAAGTCCAAAGTATGCACATTAAGAAAAGCTTTATATGGACTTAAGTAGACTTCTAGAGCATGGTATGAGAAGATAAACGCATACTTGGTCACAAGTCCAAAGTATGCAGGTTAAGAAAAGCTTTATATAGCTTTAAGCAGGCTCCCAAAGCATGGTATGAGAAGATAAACACATACTTGGTGGCAAATGGCTTTTGCAATTGCCCAACTGAGAGTATCCTCTATGTAAAGAGGAGTAAAGAGTGTTTTTTGGTCATCGTTTTATGACAGATTTGAACTCGTTGCATTATTATTTGAACATACAGTTTATGTAGATAATGATATTGTGATGTTATAGTCAAAGTACATACAAAGACTGCTTACACAGTTTGGTCTTGAAGATTATAAGTTTGTTGCTACACCAATAGAGATAGGTGTGTCATGTGCACAGTGTGTATCTACCGTGTGCTACACGCACACAAGACTAGCTTCGAGGTTTGGGGAAGCTTAGAGCTAGGCAGGCTGATTGGCGAGCTGAGTTAGGGATAGACTAACGGGCGGGCACCCAAGTATGGACGGGCGGGCGCCCAAGTGTGGACGCCCGATGACCGGCCAAGAGCCTATAAAAGGGTGGCCAAGGTTAGTCATTAGTCATATAGAGAGTCTCGAAAGTTTGTGAGAGCTCTATGGTCTTGGAGCCTGGATCTAGTGCAGACGTGCACCTGCTTTATGCAGCCGAGGCCGGCAGCAGTCTCGAGGCCCACGAGGGTAGCTTCGTGGCGGTACGGGACGTCGCGAGGTGGAGATTGGTCGGTACGTCAACCTAGTTAGCTCAGCTCGTGGCTCGGTGGGGACAGCCAAGACTGTGGGCTTGCCGACGGCTGTCATGGTTGGGAGGTGAGTCGGGCCTGCACCCCCTTGCTTGTTTGTTTGTTTGTTTGCAAGTTTCGAGTCTCGTACCAGGAACGATCACGAGGATATCCGATGGGGATTTGACAGTGGTATCAGAGCATGCCTCGTGAACGAGCAAGTCGGTAGGTAGAGAAGATGAGGTCGATGAAAGGTATGTGTTCAAAAAGCTTGCTGTTTTTCTGTGCATACTGCTGTTTTCAGATTTAGTATGCGTTTTTTTTCATCAAAGAAACCCATGATGATGGAGATTGTGGTCTAGAAGGGTCGATTTGTTTGCAAGAAGTAGGCTGAAGATTCGTTTGTGCAGTTGCATGAACCGTTGGGAGAAAACAGAAAAAAGAAAAAGCACGTAGCTTTTTGTTGAACGTAAGTGAGATTGAGAGAAGAGAGATGCATTTGTGTTGGAACTGCTGGTTGTGACGTGTTACTGGCGGGCAGACAAACGGGCGCCTAGGGCTGTGTAACCAGGCGGCCAGGCCTGCGTAACTAGGCGGCCAGGCCTGCCAAGCCAGGCGACAGGCGCCTAGGCCAAGCCAGCAGGCGCCCAAGCCTACGTGGCTTGTGGCCACGCCTACCCAGGCGGCCAGCAGGTTGGCGGGTGCCTAGGCCTTCGTAGCCAGGTCTACGCAGCCTAGCGCAGGCGCCTAGGCCAGGCGGGCAGGCGCCAAGGCCCACGCGGCCTTGTGGCCAGGCCTACGCGAGGGTGGCGCAGGCCAGTGCAGGCCACCTGTGCGAACACAGGCGCCGACAGGAAAGCAAGCACCGGCAGCATCAACCGACGGCACTAATCCGGGAGGGAAGTAGAAAAAAAAAAACAAAAAGCATTCAGCGCTTTTGTTTTTTTTAGATTAATTTAAAAAAAAAGTTTAAAAGCCCCTCCAACGTTCAAAGGTGTTTTCTTTTTTTTAAAGAAAACAGAATGTATATATCCATATATATATATATATATATATATATATAAAATAAAAAACACAAAAGCAAAAGCTCAAGAAGCTTTTGGGACAAGCTATATAAACCCCTTGAGTGGGCTTCTTGCCACACATCTCTCAAGTTTTCAAGCTCTCAAGCTCTCAAGTTCACTTGCACTTTTATTGTGCAAAGATCGAATTTTCTCTCCACTTGTCATCTTCACGATGTCGACCCAAGAATCGGAGTTGGAGCCCCTTGTGGAACGCGAAGGCTTGCCAGCTACGGAAGATATCGATGTCGATCTTTTTGACGATTATGTGTCAAAATCAGATTTCCAAGAGTTCAAAGTAGCTCTCGAAGCTTCTTCGTCGGAACGTCAGGCACAAATCGCAACTCAGATGCAAGATTTGCAAAACTCCATCGCTCTATTGACCACTACCCTCTCTACTCTTTCGGGTATGGATACCTTGGCCTCTGCTTTAGGCCCCAACATTATTCCGGAACCGTTCGGGGGCGAGTAAAAGCAGCGTACCAAGGAGATTGTGGACACTTGGCTACATAAGTGGCAGGTCCATTTTCAGTTTCATCCATATGATGATGGAAAAAAGATCCAGTTAGCAGCAGGTTTCCTCTCATCAAAGCTTTGCTTAGGTGGAAGGAACTCAACCCTAAGCCAACAACTTGGGCACAATTCGAAGACGTCTTCAAGAAGGAATTCCTCAAGAAAGAGCATGATTATGATGTCGTTGCCCGGTTTTTAGCTTTAACCATGACCTCGCCGCACCTCACTTATGAGGTCTACCTTCAGAAGTTTAGGAACTTGCAAATGAAAGCTACAAAGATGGATCCCACTACTCTTTTGGGGTTCTTCATAGCTGGTTTACCAGACTCATATCGTTTACAAGTTAAAAATAACAAATGCAAAACATTGGACGAAGCCATTCATTCAGCTCGTATCTATGATGATACAATGGTTTCTTCCAAGTCTAAACCCGCTACCGAGCAGGGGAACAAGCATAAAAGAAAGTTCTCCGCACCTATGGCTAACATGACTGAAGGAAAGTCTTCAGACCAACCTTCGAAGGATTCTAGTTCGACTCCAACGAAGAAGAAACGACTCCTTGGGGCTTTAAAGCTCAAGAAGGAAGGACGTTGTTTTATCTGCGAAGAAAAAGGACACATGCGTAACGAGTGCCCAAAGCAAAAGGGTGCAAAGACCAACGCAGGACCCAAGCCAAAGGCAGCTAATCAGCTGTCTTTGACAGGTACGTCAATTACTGTACTTTCTCGCCCTAGTACATGTTCAGATTGTCTGTTCAACTCTAAAGTATTTGGCTTGCATGATCTTCTCCGAGTTTATGGAGAAGTGAATGGCCATAAAATTCACATTCTTCTAGACCCTGGCAGCTCACACAACTTTGTTAACTATAAACTTGTGCAGAAATTGAGTCTTGATACGACACCCAGTGATCATACCTATGAGGTACGCCTACCTGCGGGAAGGCAAGTATGGGATCGAAAGGTGAAGATGCTTCCAATCCAGATTCAGGACTACAAAGATACTCTGGAATGCTATGTTATGCACCTAGAAAATGTAGACTTGTTATTAGGGATTGAGAGGTTTAAGACTCTTCAAGTTCAGATAGATTGGTCTAGTCATATTTTTTCTTTTCAGCATAAGGACATTCAGTATAGTATTTTAGGTGATTGTGTACATTCATCTCAGGGACCTCTTGTAAATACAGTTGATTTTGGAAATATAATGGATTCTTCTTTGTATACCGCTTTCCATTGTGTATTGATTCCACTTTCTTCATTTCTCATACCTTCCATGGATGTAAATGAATTAAGTGTGTTTGAAAGCAAAGAATTACAGAAGATACTTGATTCGTTTAGCTACTTTCCAGCAAATGATGATGAACGATCTTTTTCGTCAACATTTGGGAAAATTTGTGGTGGTGTTCCTGGATGATATTTTGATATATAGTCGTACTCTTGAGGATCATGTTAGTCACCTCACGATTGTCTTATCTATTTTAAGACAAAATCGACTATATGCAAAGTTAAGTAAATGTGAGTTTTTTATGACAGACATCATTTACTTGGGACACAAGATCACTAGAGATGGATTGAGCATTGACTATGACCGAGTTCAGAAGGTTCTGGACTGGCCTATACCGCAAACAGTGAAACAATTTCGTTCTTTTCTTGTTTTGTTGTTTTTCTTCGGAAATCTGTGCGAGAGTACTCTCAGCTCACACTACCGATGAGACCAACTTATTGAAAGGTCATGGACGTAAGTCAAATCAGCCTATCACTTGGAATAACGATTTGGATATGGCCTTCAGACTTTTGAAAGATAAAGTCAAGGAAGCACCTATCTTAGCATTACCCGATCCTAGTCGGCCTTATGTTCTTGAAACTGGTGCCAGTGACTATGCTATTGGGGCTGCTCTATTTCAAGATGATAGATCGGTTGCTTTTGAAAGTAAAAAGCTAGATGACACTCAATCTTGTTAGCCAACCCTTGAGAAGGAGCTTTATGCTGTGATTCATGCTCTCAAGGTTTGGAGACATTATTTATATGGCTCCAAGTTTCTGGTATTGACTGATCATCAGTCAATCAAGTATGTATGTGATGCGGATGATTTGAGAGGAAGGAAAGCTCGTTGGGCTGAGTTAATGCAAGATTTTGATTTTGAGATCCGTTATCAGAAAGGGTCCATGAATAGTGTTGCAGATGCGCTTAGTCGAATTCGAGAGGTGAATACTTTGTCGTTCACTGAGATTTCTACTGACTTATTTCAGTCATTGAGAGGGCTTTGCAGGATTGATAGTTATTTTGGTCCATTCTGGCAGAAGATCCAGGACGGGAGCTCATTGATTGACCAAGACTCGATGACTGAACAGCCTATCATTCAAGCTGCAGGAGGCCAGTGGATGATTCGAAATGGTTTACTATTCCGTAATGACAAAATTTGTGTACCACAGATTCCAGACCTTAGGTCCAAGATTCTTAAGGAGTGTCACGATGCTCCTTCTACTGGACACCCTGGGGTACACAGGACACTATCGTTAGTGAAACACACTTTTTATTGGCGAAAGATGAAAGGGTATGTAGAAGATTATGTTCTCAAGTGTCAAATTTGTCAGGCAAATAAAGCTGAACGCTTTCAACAGGCTGGGTTGTTACATCCTTTGCAAATCCCAAGTAATAAATGGGAAAGTATTTCCATGGATTTTATTACCGGATTGCCAAGAACACATCAAGGCCACGATTCTATTTGGGTTGTGGTAGATCACTTGACAAAAATGGCTAGATTTTTACTCACCCGGAAGACTATTACAGCTACGCAATTAGCACGGCAGTGTATCGAGCAATTGTTTAGACTGTACGGGTTACCGTAGGACATAGTCAGTGATAGGGACTCTAAGTTTACGAGTGATTTTTGGAAACTTGTTTTTGAGAAGTTGGAAACCACTTTGAATTTGAGTTCCTCAGATCATCCTCAATCTGATGGCCAGACTGAAAGAGTGAATTAGATTTTGGAGGATATGCTTCGAGCATATGTATCCAAAAGACAGAGTTCATGGGAGGATTATCTTTCTATGTTAGAATTTGCATATAACAGTACTAAGCATACGAGTACAGGGTTTAGTCCTTTCATGCTTATGTATGGTTTTCAACCTAAATCACCTGTTACAGTAGGATTCTCAGAACTTCAGCATGATGCAGCACGTAATTTTTTGCAAGATATGCAGGAAATGTTACAAGTTGCGAAGGAATCTATTAGAAGTGCTCAAGACCGAAACAGATTTTATTCTAATAGACATCGTTCACCCAGAGAGTTCTCTGAAGGAACGATGGTGTATTTGAGAGTTCCAAAAGATCCCGAGACTTTACGGACAAGTCGATCTTCGAAATTATCCCCTAGATACTGTGGACCATTTCGTATTACACGAAGGATTGGTTCAGTTGCATATGAATTGGATTTGCCTTCTCATGTGAAAGTTCATCCTGTATTTCATGTCAGTAGACTTAAGGAAGTACTGGATGGAACAGACCAGTTAGTTACTCCTCAAGAAATCATAGATGTCGAGGACATGACATTTGTTCCACACGAACCTGAAAAGATTCTTGGATTTCGTGAAAGAAGATTGCGTAATACGCTTATCACGGAATACAAGATCAAGTGGAAGGTACTCTTCAGAGAGATTACCCTGGCTTTTTAGTGAGCTCAGGAGTGAGCTCTTAGGGAAAGGGGAGTATGTCATGTGCACAGTGTGTATCTACCGTGTGCTACACGCACACAAGACTAGCTTCGAGGTTTGGGGAAGCTTGGAGCTAGGCACGCTGATTGGCGAGCTGAGTTAGGGATAGACTAACGGGCGGGCACCCAAGTATGGACGGGTGGGCGTCCAAGTGTGGACGCCCAATGACCAGCCAAGAGCCTATAAAAGGGTGGCCAAGGTTAGTCATTAGTCATATAGAGAGTCTCGCGAGTTTGTGAGAGCTCTATGGTCTTGGAGCTTGGATCTAGTGCAGACGTGCACCTGCTTTATGTAGCCGAGGCCGGCAGCAAACTCGAGGCCCGCGAGGGTAGCTTCGTGGCGGTATGCATAGAAACATGGGACGGGGACGGGGAACGGGACGGGGACGGGGCAAAAGGCCGTCCCGGGGACGGTGAAAAAAACGGCAATCTGAAAATAATTGTTTTTTTGCAATTTTTTTTAACACACTTGATTTACACTTAGAAACCAAGACATTAAGCACAAAATTGCACCAAAAAGAGGAGAAATGCATAGACTATAATGGGGCGCCGATGGCGTGATAAACAAAAGTGAGTGTACAATCTAAACAAAAATGCCAAATGGCATGATGAAAGGCCCAAGGAGGGTGTACACTCAAGGCAAAATGACTAAGTGCCAAGATACAAGATTGCTAGCAAAAAAGTGGGGCAAGAGTCGAGACTCGAGACTCTAGACTCAAGAGACTAGGCAAGAGGTTGAAAAGGGTGAAGATCAATCGTGACCTCCTCAGTGAAGTCCTCCATAGGCTGGTCCTCAAGTGGAGGGGGAGGGGGAGGTGGGGGGGACAATGCCTCGGGCACAACCTCAAGCTCCTCTAAAATCTCGGCCCTCTGCTGATCAGAGAGATGTGGGTCCTGCTGTGCCTACTCCCATTCGGTGAAAGGATCTGCCTTCTTTGTCAAGCCCTTGCAAAGCATTCGCAAGTTGGCACTGACAAATACCAAATCATTTGCACGCTGTACACCAAGGCGGTTCCTCTTCTTAGAGGCAATGTGGCTATAAACTGACCAGAGTTGCTCTAGGCAATTGCTACTGCAAGCCTGCGAGAGTACGCGCACAGCAAATTCCTGCAACTTTGGAGTTTCCGCACCATAATCCTCCCACCAAAGTGCAGACCCTATCTTGAAGCGGTTCGCCTGTGCATCTGCCAAACCAAAAGCCGCCCGCTTCTCTCTATAAATCTGCAATTGGTCCTTGATTGTGCGGCGATCCTCCTCACTAGTGTAAAGGTGATCCAAGGTTTGTCGAAGGTCTTTGCTCACCTCTTTGTCCTTGTGTTGCCCTTTGCCTTGAAACTCAGGATCAACAATGTAGGCAGCAGCATGGAGGGGAGAGTGGTAGGCTTGCCACCTTTTCAAACATAGGGATTTGACCTGTTTATAGTGAGGCTTGACTTTGAACATTGCTTTTAGCTTCTCTGTCATGCGATCCATTGCCTCGTACACTTTGCCAATGCATGGTTGAGTGAAATCCACTACCCTAAGGAGATCAATAATCGGTTGCACCATCTCCACAAGCGCCTTGGCCTCCTCCCACCATGCCGCATCGTCCGCCCTTTCCCTGCAAAATTTGCCGACCGTCGTGGAAGCCTCTGAAGTGCGTGCAAACTCATCACTGAGGAAGAGTCCCCTCAATGCCCCGCGACATGTACACAAGCGGCCTAGCATGAGAAAGTTGAATGCAAACCTCGTCTCGGAATACTTAAGAGGAGAGAGGCTTGACTTCTTGGAAAACTCGTGCTGCACCCTTTGATGGTTGAGGACAAAGGTCACTACTTTGTTGGCACCCTCAATGACAGGTGCAACCCAATCCAAGGCCCCTATGTCTTTGATAAGGTTGTTGAGGCAATGGGCCATGCAAAAGCACACGGTGATGCGAGGATAAGTTGCTTGGAGAATTGTCCCCGCCGCCCTATTTGCCGGTTCTCCGTCCGCACATCTGGCAATGACATTCTCCGCCCCCACCGTCTCTAGTGTTGTTGCCCACTCCGCAGCAAGTATCTCGGCACTCTTCCCCGTCCCGGAAGCATCATGGGAGTCGACAAAGTATGTCTCCCCTCGTGAGTAGGCAACAACTCCATGGATGGAGCGCTTTCTAGTGTCACTCCACCCATCAATGACGAGGGTAACACCATTTTCAGCCCATTGCTCTTTCATGTGGTTGGCCGCCACCTCCACGCTTGCCTTCTCCTTCTCAAGGAAAGAGGTGCGGATGGTCTCCGAAGAGGGGGGAACATAAGAGGGTCCATACTCCGCTATCAATTTGCACATGGCCCGAAAGTATGGAGATCTATCCAAAACACCATATGCAAAACACAAACAAAATTCAGATTTTTACCATCATTTAGTCTTTTAGTCTTTAGAGCATGATATTTGAATAGTACATGAGCATAGTGCCAAGGACTTACCGTGCCACTCGAAATGCTATGTGGTCATGAAAGAAGAATCGTGCCACCGCCATGTCCACCTCCTCTTTCAATTGAGGGTTCCAATTCTCATCAAGAGTACTTTGGCGTCCCCGGGAAGCGGATGCCTCTCTTGATGAACGAGGTACATGCGGCGTTGATGTCCTCACAAAGGATGTGGGGTCGACGGCCACTTGAGGATTCCGTTTTGCCAACTCGGCCGCCTCATAAACCACAAGCTTTTCAAGGAGCTCCTTCTTCTTCTCGGCCGAAACCTCCTTGCAAAATTGCACTTCGTTGCTGGGCTCATGCAAGAAGTGAGCACGCACTTTGTGGGCACCGCCGGTTCGCTTGTAGCCGCAAAGCTTACATACCCATGGTCTTGAACCACCCCCTTGACCGTATTGCGAGCACTCTACCTCATCCCACCAACTCCATCGATGTACGGCGGGCCTCCTCCTTCGTGATGGAGCGGGTGTTGAAGTGGTGGAGGCGGCGGCGGACCCGGGTTGAGGAGAGGAAGGGGTTTGAGAAGAGGATGCCATAGTGATAGAGTAGAGCTTGAGAAAGAGTCAAGACGGAGAATCGGGATGGAGATGTTGGAGAAGGAGAGCTTGGACAATGGAGAGGGTGAGCTTGGAGAGGGAGAGCTTGGATGTTGGAGAAGGAGAGCTTGGAGAGGGAGAGCTTGGATGTTGGAGAAGGAGAGCTTGGAGAGGGTGAGCTTGGAGAAGGAGAGCTTGGAGAGGGAGAGCTTGAGCCTTGGGTCTTGGAGAGGGAGAGCTTGGAGAGGAGAGGGCTTGAGGAGAGCATGGAGGTAGAGGTCTCTTATATAGAAGAAGAGGGGAGCCATGTGGGAGAGAGAGACTCAAGAGAGAAGCTTTGGAGCCTTGGAGGAGTGGCACAAGGGAAACGGTCATGACAGATAGCCGTTGGCGCCCCGCCAACGGTCAAAAACTGCTGCAACGGTCTGTTTGACCGTCCCCGTACGGACAGGGAACGACGTTCCCAGAACGTTCCCGGAACGCATTCCTGGCGTCCCCACATCGCCGTCAGGTATCCGTCCCGCTGTCCCGCCCCCGTCCCACGACTCCCCGTCCCTAGGGTCCGTTCCCCCTGTCCCATGTCACTATGGCGGTATGGGACGTCGCGAGGTGGAGATTGGTCGGTACGTCAACCTAGTTAGCTCAGCTCGTGGCTCGGTAGGGACAGCCAAGACTATGGGCTAGTTGGATCTAAAGTCGGATTTGAATTATAAATAAAGTGGTCTTTTCACCTAAGCATCATGGTTAATTTGGAAAAAAGAAACTTAACAAGAATTTTCGTATTGATAGGATGATGGATCGAGGTCGTCATGGTAGGAATGCTAACCCCCAACTCATTTAGGAAGAGCTCGATCCGGATGTTTGTAAAACTCTTCATAGATCGTAGCCTGGACCTTTCAAGGGTGAAGGGAAAAACTTGGGTGAGGCTATGGAGAAGTGGATCAAAGCAATGGAAGAATACTTCGATGTCACCGGATACAACGAGAAGAGTAAAATGGCTCTTGCAAGGCTGCAGATAGTAGATACAATCAGGGTAGCATGGAGAAACCACTGCGAGACAAACCGCATGGAATAATGATCTCAAGATTTATCTAAGGAAGAGATTCTGTCCTCCCGGCTTTTTGGAAACCAAGATGAGCGAATTCTTAGAGTTAACCCAGGGGAGCAGAACTATTGAAGTGTATCACCAAGCGTTCACTCTCCTCCTCAAGTACTCGCCACCGCTGGATGAAGAACAGCTGATGGCCAGCCATGGCTGTCATGGTTGGGAGGTGAGTAAGGCCTGCACCCCCTTGCTTGTTTGTTTGTTTGTTTGCAGGTTTCGAGTCTCGTACCAAGAACGATCACGAGGAGATCCGATGGGGATTTGACAAGATGCAAGGTTTAGTCTCCCGGATACACATGAATCATTTGATGCATCACTTTATCACCAGGTTGTTGGGTGCCTTATCTATCTATGTAATACGGGGCCAGACATTTAGTTTGGGGTCTCCCAGTTAAGCAGGTTTATGCACAATCCCGAAAATAAGCATTGGTAGCAGGCTGCCAAGCGAGTATTCAGATACTTACAAGGCACTCAATTCCTTGGCTTATTCTATGCTAAGAGGGATAATATTTAGTTGCATGCTTTCAATCAATGATTATGATTAGGTTGGATGCTATGGCACGCGAGTATCCACTTGTGGCTTTTGCTTTCATCTTGGTGATTCACGTATACCATGGCTCATCAAGACGAAGTCAACAGTGGCCACTTCTTTGAGCTGTGAAGTGTTAGAAATTGCGCATCTTAGTGTATTTGGGATATTGCCTATTTATGAGGTTTTATCTATTTATCTTCTTTTTAGTAGGTTGTG
Organism: Cibotium barometz; assembly: GCF_041138505.1. Taxonomy (NCBI): domain Eukaryota; kingdom Viridiplantae; phylum Streptophyta; class Polypodiopsida; order Cyatheales; family Cibotiaceae; genus Cibotium; species Cibotium barometz. The sequence continues at coordinate 6,133,710 of NC_141099.1, forward strand.
GACAGTTGGCCAGCTCTTAGGGGCAATTGGCCAGCTTCACTAGCATCACTATAAAAGGGGCCCTTCCATATTCACTTGTTCATCCATCTAGTCCCTTAGGTGACCGGCACTCTCTCTCCTTTGCTCTCCCTCTCTCCTATGTTTTGCTTCCGCATTGTGCAACTTTATCATGAAGTTGAGTACTTTATCATGAAGTTGAGTACAAGGCATCTTTTACAGCCACTAGAGTGTGTGTGGCTCACATGCCTTTTGGCATATCTTGGTGTTGGATAACAATCCTCCACTTCCTTCTTCACTGACAGCTAGAGTGCATTAGCCGTTGTGAGAAATCCAATGTTTCATGCTTGCATAAAGCACATTGAGATGCATTATCATTATATCAGGGAGAGGTTCATTGCACGAGAGATTAACCTGGTTTATGTCTCTACACACGACAATGTGGCAGATATGTTCACGAAGAAGGCTCTCTCATAAGAGAAGTTTGAAGCTTTTTGCAAAGCTTTGGGCTTATTGCTATTTGGATTGATTAGCCACATAATCCTTGTACATATTCACATCATCACTATAGGGGGAATTTGTAGCCATTTATATGGTAGTGATGTGTGGATGTAGACTAATAATGGGCTAGGATATTTCTTCTCTCTTTAGGAGGTTTTTTCTCTCCTTGGGATTGATTAGCCACATGATCCCTATACATGTTCACATCATCACTATAGGAGGGATTTGTAGCCATTTATATGGTACTAATGTATGGACGTAGGCTAATAATGGGATGGGACACTTTTTCCTCTTTTGGAGGTATTCCCCCAAGTGTACATACTCTTATGAGTGTGTGCAAGTGACCTTATCATGTCACTTCTCTTGTACTTCACTCATTCTCATCAATCTACTTTTGAGTGTTATGCTTCCATCTCTCTCTCTCCTTGCTTGCTGCATCTATGGTACTAATGTATGGACGTAGGCTAATAATGGGATGGGACACTTTTTCCTCTTTTGGAGGTATTTCCCCCAAGTGTACATACTCTTATGAGTGTGTGTAAGTGACCTTATCATGTCACTTCTCTTGTACTTCACTCATTCTCATCAATCTACTTTTGAGTGTTATACTTCCATCTCTCTCTCCTTGCTTGCTGCATCTATGTGTGTGTTGCTACTTTGATCTCCACTCCAACATCCACTTTGTACTCATTGTTGTAGCAATACAAGCAAGTGCTCTTTAGTGGGTAAATGGGACCCCATCTAGTGTACCGTGCAACAATCTACCTATCTCTATCTTCTTCTGTATTCTCTCCCGTTTCTTTTTTTTCCCCCCTGAAAAAAGATCCTTCCATTAGTTACTGAACAAAACAACCATGATGGCCAAGTACAAACTCAGCTCCATAGAGGAGGGCGAGAATCAAGAAAACTGAAAAATCCCCTAGCTAGTTGCTCTAGGAGGAGAAGGCTACCTCATACATAGGGGGGGGGGGGGGGGAAGGGAAGCGGGGAAAAACAAATAGGTGGTCTATAATGCCAAGTGGGCTCACCACCACTCTCAGTAAGAAAAGGACCGTGACGCCAAATCCTCAAGAAGGCTTCTTGGCGCTTCTGCATGTGGTCAGAGAGATCCTAAAGCTTCCCCCACTATCCACAGAGGGTATAATGATATCAAGGCAGATGCTCTAAATGGCTGGGTGAGGGTGCCCTCAATAGTCTCACTACAACGAGCTCTTCAAATAGGCCACGCCGCAATACTGTTGCAAATGTCCCATATGTGGCAGGAAATGGGAGTCCAATGACCACTAGATGGAGCTGAAACTCAAATTGCACAGATACGAAGATGAGAGACCTGTAAAGCGAGGCTCCCACCAACCTCCTCATATTCCATGGTGAAAGAAACACAGAAGAGCCGCCTAGGAGAACTGCCAGCAACGTGGAGAGGAAGGAGGCGTAGCTTGGCCAAAGATGGTCTCCCCACCCTCAATCCCATTGTCCACCATAAGTGGGAGATGAGGGAGATCCCATCTGTAAGGTGCATCCCCTAAAATTCTCCAAATGGGGCTCTGCTCCATCAAGCCTGGAAAGGTGAGTAAGGCGGAGCTCTCATCAGTACCATGGACGGCCAAGGGAATGCCATGTCTCCCGAACACTCCCAACCACTACGCGCAAGGAGGGGAGGGAGGGATCTAGGATCGAAACTACCATCCATCCACAAAGCGGATTTTGGTAGGTAGAGATGTTGTCTTTGTTGAGAACTCAATTCAGCCCATGCTTTTATGCAAAAAACAGCAAAATGTATACTCACAAGATATCTTTGATACACTCCTACCTTTGTACATTACTGGACAGCCATATGTTGAGCAAATGAATGCTCAACAAGGTACTGCAAATCAACCCATACTAGCTGAAAATCAGCTCGAATTTCAGTCTATTGATGAAGCAATTGTGGATGATGCAATGGATGAGGAAAGGACAGCCATACGGGTGTCCAAGAGTATGTCAAAATGACTAGTGTAGACCAATGCGAGATAGCAAATTGGCTACTCCTTCACCTAGTAGGACACATGTAGGTTCTCATCATGCATCTGTTCTTTTCTGGATCATGTTGTCATTGCCAGTATATGCAATAAAGAGAAATCTGTTTCCTTTGAGAAAGCACAAGAAAATGATCAATGGATGTAGGCCATGTACGACGAGTATAACTCAATCCTCAAAAATGACACTTGGTATTTGGTAGATTTACCTTATAGTAAAAAGACCATTGGTATGATTGGGTTTATTAGCTGATGGTAACGTTGATCATTACAAGGCAAGGCTTGTTGCAAAGGGTTATACTCAAGAGAAGGGTATAGATTATGATGAGACCTTTGCACCTACCTCTCATATAACTAAGACAATCTCCAAGTGACTAAGCTGGACCCATACTTAAAGCTCCCCCGACCGAGTGAGAAAGAGAAAATCTATTACCTCTAGCTCCCTGAATGAAAACCTGGCTGTATGATGCCGAATAAAGCCAAGAAATCTCTCCCATTTCTTGCAAGTTAACACACCTACTTGTCTATTGTATTCACAAGTCAAAAGTTCCCCGAAGCTTCCGCATGTTAAGCAAGTCCACTTACACCTTATTTTCAACAACACTTTTTCTCAACTAATAATTAAAGAGCCATAGGCTAGAAGTCTTGTATTTATGTTGTGCAAAACAAACTAGACCATATACTGATGAGCTCACCTGGTCAATGGCAAGGCTTGCCATCTCATAAGACTGGTTTTTGTTAGTATTCCGGAATCCATTCCCCTGATCAAGGGCCTGCATTCTCAGACAAAACCAAAAAAAAGAAGAACCAAGATTTCCCTTGGTAAAGAGCAGTTCAAAAAGTGCTATCTTTGGCAAAGAAGAGCACATGCACATAGCAAAAATACCTGATCAAGGCAACACCCAATCAACTGAAGCTGCTGACTAAGAACATCATCTGCCATCTCTTGGAAAAGAGGGAACAGATCAACAAACATGCATGTTTCCTTCAGTTCTAGGGGGAACGCCTCGCGATACTGCACATAACCATCACTAGAGAAACTTCCATTGCAGTCCAAACAAAAATAACAGAAGCTTTTTGGATGCAAAGTATTTTAATTTGAAAGATTATGCATGTTCATGTGCGTTAGAAGCCTTAAAGAAAGATTTCCTGCTGGTGGGAGGTGAGATCTCCCCTCTTCACCGGCAAGGGTTATGTCCGTAAAGAGAACAAGAGCAAACACACAACCAAAACAAGACACATTGGTATCATTGTAAATCACAATAAAAGGTCCCACTGCCATCTTGCAAACTGCTTGCTTTTGTACCAAGCCCTGGCTCACACATTACATCTTGCTCCACTCACCTGCTTACCCACACACCTGCACTTGCTGCCTTATGTCCTGCTCCCTCAGCTGAACAGCGATCCCCACCTTGCTGCAGGATCTCCTCCCCTTCCAAGGCTTTGCCTTGCAAGAAGGGATCACAGCAACTGATGCAGGAATTGACACCGTAGGTTGGCATAACTTCCCAGGGGCATAATGCCACCTATTATTACCATTGTCATTTGGGGTGGACAACACCCCACCTAAAAGTCTACATGATCTGCAGCACAAAGAGTTTGATACAGATACTACAGTTTCGTTTGACTTGCAAAATTCACAAGTTATTGGCAGTCTTTAAATTCTCATAATTCACACATGTTCCACTACTCAGAAGCTTTGCCTCTTACCAAAAAGAGCACTAGGATCCAGCATGTTACTAATGATTAGTGGAAGCTCTCTTGGGGCAGCCTTTGGAGGTTCTACAGGGGACGAAAGATCATGTTTTATATCTACTTAGCACAGAATGGAGAGATTTTGGTTGACCAGTGCTAACACTAAAGTAGATCAAATCAACAGACAGCAAAGTTTAAAGTTTGCACCCATCATAACCATGAAAGCTTAGCAACTGCATGCACAACACTGTCTTCACTAATAAGAAGAAGCACAATGAGCATGGTTCATAAGTTTGCAGGAGACAGAGAGAGTCCTGCACCTGATACAAGAGACCGAGACTCTCATGGGCAAGGTAAAGGCAGTCATTGTGGTGAATTATCGCTTCCAGACTTATGCTCTTCAACTCCTTAGCAAGCTGCAAATATGATAAAACTATTGACCAAGGGAAAAATTCTCCACAGTCACAGGCTTAGTCTGAAACGAGCTGAGCCCACGATAGACAAAAGGGCCAAATGGGCCTCATTGTGACCAAAAGAGTTATATCACTCAACATACATGTTGCTAACCTTTATAGGTACAATGGCAGAATAGAGCAGAAAAGCATCTCGGGCAGCATGATAGAGCTCCACTGACATTGTTGAGGCAGCTACACATGTATCCTTCATTACAAGGCATCTTCTGTTAGTAGGCTGTAATGACTACACAGAAGTCTGTTTACTTTCACTTCATCACTACCTCTAAAACTCCAAGCACAATCTCCATTAGTTGCTTGGCTGCATGAGAAATCACACAACTCTCCAATTGGAATAGCAATTGAATCCTGTTCTCCCCAGAGCTCTTCCGAGTATCTTCAGAAACACGTTCCAGGTTTTTCCTCTGGTTCAAACCCATTGATTAGACCACATTGTTCTCTCTCTCTCTCTCTCTCTCTCTCTCTCTCTCTCTCTCACACACACACACACACACACACACACACACACACGTGTGTGTGTGTGTGTGAGAGAGAGAGAGAGAATTAGAAACTTACAGAGAAAACATTAAAATCAGAGCGGACTAGCAGTCGTCGAGTTCTTGCCATAACTCGGCCTCTCTTTTTAGAAGCAAAGTGCAACTCAACATCAGATGCAAATTTTCCCAACTTATCACCACCAGAAATCAGCTTCGGAATGAAATTGAGTTTGCTAAGAGCTTTCTCAAAATCATTTGTCAGAGTGGCTGATTCCTGAAAACGAGCCACTTCTGATACCTCATTAGGTACAGCCTGAAACAAAGCATAAAGCATGTTGTTCAGTTCCAAGCAGGTGTTCCAGGCCTTGCCACATGGAACAACTTGAAAGAAAGAAAGGAAGAAAGTAATATTAACGTCTTCAAAAAACCCACAAATAGTACAATAAGTTCATGGAGTACTGAACCATGGAAAAGACTAAAAGACGAGAGAAAGAGTTATATTTATGTCTTCAAAAACCCAAACAATCATGAAGTGACCAACTCATGGGGGAAAAAAATTTATAATTAGACTAGATACCTATAAAGATGACCATGTGAATACTGAGTTACAAGTGTAGCTGGAACATGCGATGTGGTTATCCATCCTATGTGTCTCAGATACAAATGCCCATACAAAATATGAGAAGAGGATTCACTCATCCAGGCCCCGGGGCTACATCTAATATGACCTCACATAGGCTATCTACATGCACTGCCCAAAGGGGGGCCTCCCTCTCTCTCTCTCAAATCTCAGACCTGGAGCTGTCACATGGAGGGCCATCTAGATCTGATGTCACCATTTGGCCACCTAAATGGTTCACTCTTGCTTTCACACTATGTACATATTGGATTGGTGTCCATGGCTTATGGAATGTGCCTATGCATGTGATTGACACGTGTCATGCTGTATAGTTGGATATGATATTCCGCTGGGACTTGATGTTATCATGCCCGGAATATCTGGAGGACTTGGCTTTCCGTTGGGACTTGTGCCTTTGTGTACATGCCCGGAAACGCCTGGAGGACTTGGCTTTCCACTAGGACTTGTGCCTTTGTGTACATGCCCGGAAACGCCTAGAGGATTGGCTTTCCACTGGGTCTGGTATCGCATATACTTGCCTGGAAACGCCTGGTCTTATATGGTTTCATGAACGGAAATTGCTCATGCCAATGCTGCATTGTATAGCATCTTTATGTGCCTGCTTGCAATTGAAATTGCATGCTGTTTTCATGCTTGCTTGACCAATGTGTAGTTCCGGGTAAGGGGATGCCCGCCCGTGAACCGTGCGTGTGAAATTGTCTGCTGAAATGGTTGTGTGGCATGTGAACAGGTGGTAAGTATTACCCAATCTAGGCTCAAATAGCCCTTAGGACTTAGCCAATAATTATAAGTGAGTGCGTTCCCATTTCATTAAAGTTTGGACGCCCAAAAGTCACTTATAAATTATGACCGCTTCCAAGTTCACACTCACTGAAGTCCCGAGGCAGACAAGACTCATTGTCCAGGACCTGATCCTCCCTTTTTACTCATAAATGGGCATCTCCCCATGTCCCTTCACCTGATTGGACCCCAATTCACTTACTTATTAAGAGAAATTCGTGTTTTCTCTTCATGAGGATTTTTGGAGGCTGAAAACTCTGTTTTTCCACCATTTTTCTCCAATTCCAAGCTCTCCATAGCCATACCCAACTTGCTAGGGTGTTTTCCAAGCTTCCAAGAGTGTTTCCAAGTGCTAATCACTCTCCTACTCACTCCCAATGACTGAAATTCAGCAAAACAGCTCTCATTTTTGCTGTAATTTCTGGTCTTTTTGCTGAAAACCCTAATTTCAGCCTTCCTTTCTCAAGTTGAACCATAGGGGAAGCTTTCCCAGGGTTCCCTTCATCCTCTTGAAGACTTTTGTCGCGAAGGATTGCGGCAAATCGAAGATATCAACACTTCTAAAGCTTCCAACACGAAGGCTTCCGCTTGCAACAACTTCTATGAAGACTGGTAAGCTAATTGGACAATGTGTTGTCATTACTTACCAGTAGAAGGGCAGGACTCCTTGTTTAGCCGCCCTGTGTAGTATTTCTCTTATCCTATGTGCTCTTGAAGATGTTGCTACCTTGCTTGGTAGAACATAGAGCCAATGGTAGAGAATATGGGCACTGAAGTCGGGCCGGGCATCAAGGCAGCTCCTTGGTGATCTACATCGACATACCAGTATGGAGGATTTGGCAATGGATGCCCGTGAAGCTATGTATTGAATTTCTCCAATAGTAATACAATTTACTCAAGGGAGGGGTCGGCCGTTCCGGCTCATTGTGTGTCTCTTATCAATTCAGCAATTTACTTCTTGTATTTGAGCAAGTGTCCTTCAAATCTTAGTGTATTTAAGTGTATTGATTAGCATTGTGTTCAACCAAGTTACATTGGTATCAGAGCATACGGTTCTCTTTCACTTCTATCGTGAGAGACGATCACTGCCGTGAACACTAGCTATCTCTACACTTAGAACATTATGGACAGCTATACAATGAATGTTGGAGATGCTAATACAAGAGGCAGGGACAATGAAATGCATGCCTCCAATGCTTTACAGGATGAGCAAACTCATGTGGTGCACAATAGGGAACATGAATATGTGGGACAGGCGTCCCGTGGCAAAGAGAAGATGCAAGAAGAAGAGTCCATAGTCTTGAGGGCTGAACTTACTCGTATGCACGCTCTTCTCCATGCACAACAAGAAGAATTGAATCTCTATCGCCGCGAGGATCCATTGGTACATGACCGTTTGAAGGCCAAGAAAGCTGAATCTTATATGGATCATGCAATGGCAATGATTGCTCAAGAGTTGCACATGCAACCGAGGGATGCAGCACGTGCATACTTGGCTCGTACCGAGGATGCCTATGCAAAAAAGGCAACCATCCCACATGTCTTGGAATCCCCACAAGTACTCGAACAAGAACTTATGTCTAAGAGGATGAACCTCCATGCGATGGGAGAGGAACAATTAGTGACTTCACGCCATGCAGGAATACCTCATGTAGCCCGTGAAGGATACAATGTTTATGGCAGTGGTCAAAATGTATGTCAAATGCCATTGCCGGCTGAAAATGTGCATGCACAACACATGCAACATGGGTTTCAATTTTCTGTTGGTGCAGGTATTCCGCGTCTCTCTCATGTCACTCATGCCTTCGAGTGTGCTCGTGAGGGAGAAGTTATGGCTGAAAATGTATCAATGCATGTTGCGGGGCCAGCCATGCCTCATGCTTACAGGGCACATGTATCTATGCCTTATGCATCACCTTTTAGTCCAAAAATGATGCCAGTCACAAGGGCTGTCCCAATGGACAAACATGAGGGAAAACATGTTGAGATGCACACACATGCATCAAAGTCTCGTGACTTCAAAGCCGGAGACAAATCTGTGAAGTTTGACACATATCATGGGAAATATGATGCATCAAAGGCACTTGCTTTTATTGCCCAGTTTGATATTGCTTTCAGTGATGAGGATTTCACTCAGAAATCCATGATCCGGCATGTAAGCATGTTCATGAAAGGCACTGCTGCCCATTGGTGGCTCACGGAGAAGCTCTCACCGAATCCTGTTAGATCATGGGAAGAGTTCAAGGAGAGGTTCTATGCTCAATTCTTGCCTCCCAATGCATTGAATGAGATAACAATGAAGTGGGATTGGGTAAAGCAAAATGAGGGGGAATCGGTAAATGCATATGTACAAAAGTTTTGGAAAGTGCTCTTGGAGGTGTCTCCATTTATGCATGTCACCGAGGCGGAAAGGAAGAGAAGGTTTCAATCGGGATTGCAACCCGTGTACAAAGCGGGATTACAAATGTATCCTGGTCATACCTTTGCCGCCATCGCCACCGAGCAATTGAAACTCAAATTGAGTCAATCCAATAAGGCTAAACCCTCATTTCAAGGCAAAGAGAGGGCTATCCAAAACCTGCAAAATGATGGACAGCCACCTAAAAGGGACCAAAAACAAGTCAAATTAGGTCCAAAAGTTGAAAATAAGTTTGCTAAAAAGCGCCCTTATAAGCCGGCAAACTTTGGTCTTAGTGCTGAGAGGAATGAGCAATATATGCGTGAAGGCAAATGCTTTACTTGTGGCAGCACTGAGCACATGGCAAGAGCATGCCCAAATAAGAAGAACAAAGCTGAAAATGCTAATGTACCGAAGCCTAATGTGCATATGGTTCCGGATGTGCACGGCATCACTTCACATGATAGCAAAGATAGGGTTGTATGTAAAGCTTGGAGACAGGTTAAAAATCAGCCCGCTTTGTTCATGTTTGATGATTGTGCATCTGAAAATTTCATATCTACTCAGATGGCAGCTGCTTTGGGTATTGAAGTGGAGGACATGGGTCCTCAAATTGAAGCAGGGGCTGCCTTTGTTGGTAGAGAAGTGCAGGTCATGCCTATTTTTGGCAAGTTGTGCACACACATTCAAGGCTATGTGGATCATGAGGATTTTCTTGTGGCGCCTTTGAATGGCTGTGATGTATTGCTTGGAAAGCCTTGGCATACACGTATTGATCCGTGCAAGGCTTACAAGACTAACAGGATTACCTTCATGCATAAAGGCCGAGAACATGTAATTGATGCTGGTGAAGAGGGTGATACCATTCCCCTTGTATCTCATGTACAAATTAAGAAAGTAATGAAAAAGAGTATTTTTGCGTACTTGATTTTTGTACGAGATCCGGTTGAGAAAAATGATGCACATGTAAACACTCTTTGTAATGATAGGCTGAAATTTTTGCAAGAGCACAATGATTGTTTTGCTGATGAGTTACCAAATGAGTTACCACCTGTACGATCGGAAGATCATCGCATTGATCTTGTGCCGGGTAGCTCACCACCTAATAGGCCAGCCTATCGTGTAAGTGCATCCCAAAAAGAGGAGATCATGAAGCGTACAGGAAATTTACAGATGTCTTCTTTGATGACATCCTAGTCTTCTCGAAGACCGAAGAAGAGCATAAAGCTCGTTTGGCTATTGTTTTTGAAAAGCTCCATAAGCATAAACTCTTCATAAATGCAAAGAAGAGTGAGTTCTTCTTGTTAGCGATACATTATCTTGGGCATATTGTGTCCAAAGATGGAGTGCGGATGGATCCTGCAAAGATTGATGCAATTCGGAATTGGCCCGAATTGAGTTCGGTGCATGAGATCCGTAGTTTTCTTGGATTATGCTCTTACTACCGCAGGTTCATTCGGCACTTTGCATGGATTGCTTCTCCTTTGCATGATTTGACAAAGAAGAAGGCCGTGTTCAAATGGACTAATGTAGAGAGAGATGCATTCCTTAAATTGAAAGATGCAACTACTCATGGTCCAGTGTTGATCGTTCCGGATTTGCAAAAGCCTTTTTGTGTGGAATGTGATGCATCTGGAAATTGCATAGGGGCTGTCCTTAATCAAGAGGGACATGCCGTGGCTTATGAGAGTCGTAGATTGCATGATGCAGAGTTGTCTCTTGGCATTTATGAGAAAGAGCTCTTGGTTGTAATTCATGCACTTACTATATGGAAACATTACCTTCTTGGGGCTGATTTCACTGTGAAGACAGATCACCAGAGTTTGAGGTATTTTCTTACTCAAACTAAGTTATCAGAGAAGCATATGAGGATGGCCAATTTTCTCTCTATGTTTCATTTTCAGATCTTGCACACCCCGGGAAAGAAGAATGTAGTGGCCGATGCATTGTCACGAAAGCCGTATGTAGCAGCTATCTCGGTTGCCTCTCATGGGGACTTGTCTACCATGTGTGATTTGTATCATACGGATGCTGATTTTGCCACTATTTGGGCTGATTTGATGGCTGGTCATGCACATGCCTCATATGTGATCAAAGAGAGTTATCTCATGAAAGATAATTGCCTATGTGTGGTGTCTGACATAAGGCAAAAGGTTTTGGATGAGTGCCACGCTCTTCCATATGCTGGTCATAGAGGCATAATGCCTACTACGCACATGATTGAGCGGTATTTCTTTTGGCCAGGTATGCGGAAGGACATAGAGGCACATGTACGTGCATGTATCACTTGTCAAAAGGTCAAATTTGATAGGCAAAAGGCACCAGGTTTGCTTCAACCATTGCCTATTCCCACGCAGCCATGGGAAAGTATTGCAATGGATTTCATTATGGACTTGCCACGTACCCAACAGGGTAATGATGCAATTTGGACAATTGTGAACAGGTTTAGCAAGCAAGCTCATTTCTTGCCGGTCAAAAAGACCATCAAAGCTGAGCATATGGTTAAAATATATCTTGCACAAGTGTTCAAACATCATGGAATGCCGAAGTCCATTGTGGGGGATAGAGATCCTAGGACTACAAATCTCTTTTGGCGGGCCTTATTTGATAATATGGACACCAAATTGGACTTCTCATCAGCTTATCACTCTCAAACGGATGGGCAAAGTGAGGCTGCAAATTCAGCTCTGTTGAATCTCTTGAAATGTTATGTGGCGGATCAGAAGTCTTCTTGGGAGAAGTACTTAGCGCTTGTGGAATTTGCATACAACAACACAGTGCATGCATCTACGGGAAAGGCCCCGTTTGAGATTGTTTATGGTAAGGTGGTTTTGCCACCCATCCTTCGCACAAAGGATGAGATATTTGCAGCTGATGAGTATGTAAGAGACTTGCTCACGTGCGGACAGCCATTGCAAGGTCACAAGACAAGCATAAAAAGGCTGCCGACAAGCATAGAAGGCAATTGGATGTTAAAGAGAATGATTGGGTATTGCTGAAATTTGAGAAAGCAAACTTGCAAAGAGGCCTGGCAAAGAGGGTGCATATCCTAAGCTTGCAACCAGGTACTATGGGCCTTTTCGAGTGATCGAGAAGATCAATGAAGTGGCTTTCACATTGGCACATACACAATGCTTTTCATGTGAGTCTCCTTCGCAAGTATGTAGAGCCGGAGCCCAGTGAAATGGTCATTGAGGATCCACCAGAAGTGGATGAGCTTGAGGAGACCTTGCAGCCAGAGCAGATTGTGTATCACAAGGAACGCAAGCTTACTGCAGGCAAAGTTGTGAGACGTTACCTTGTGAAGTTTAAGAACTATCTTCCCATTGATGCTAAATGGGTAGATGAAGAGTTCTTTGGAGATTGCCCGCAGTTACTACAGTCATATTTGGATGCATTTCAGTTGCGGACAACTGTTTAGAAGCGGGCGGGGGGGGGGGGGAGGGGATGTCACCATTTGGCCACCCGAATGGTTCACTCTTGCTTTCACACTATGTACATATTGGATTAGTGTCCATGGCTTATGGAATGTGCCTATGCATGTGATTGACACGTGTCATGCTGTATAGTTGGATATGATATTCCGCTGGACTTGATGTTATCATGCCCGGAATATCTGGAGAACTTGGCTTTCCGCTGGGACTTGTGCCTTTGTGTACATGCCCGGAAACGCCTGGAGGACTTGGCTTTCCACTAGGACTTGTGCCTTTGTGTACATGCCCGGAAATGCCTGGAGGATTGGCTTTCCACTGGGTCTAGTATTGCATATACTTGCCTGGAAACGCCTGATCTTATATGGTTTCATGAACAGAAATTGCTCATGCCAATGCTGCATTGCATAGCATCTTTATGTGCCTGCTTGCAATTGAAATTGCATGCTGTTTTCATGCTTGCTTGACCAATGTGTAGTTCCGGGTAAGGGGACGCCCGCCCGTGAACCGTGCGTGTGAAATTGTCTGCTGACATGGTTGTGTGGCATGTGAACAGGTGGTAAGTATTACCCAATCTAGGCTCAAATAGCCCTTAGGACTTAGCCAATAATTATAAGTGAGTGCGTTCCCATTTCATTAAAGTTTGGGCGCCCAAAAGTCACTTATAAATTATGACTGCTTCCAAGTTCACACTCACTGAAGTCCCGAGGCAGACAAGACTCATTGTCCAGGACCTGATCCTCCCTTTTTACTCATAAATGGGCATCTCCCCATCTCCCTTCACCTGATTGGATCCCAATTCACTTACTTATTAAGAGAAATTCGTGTTTTCTCTTCATGAGGATTTTTGGAGGCTGAAAACTCTGTTTTTCCACCATTTTTCTCCAATTCCAAGCTCTCCATAGCCATACCCAACTTGCTAGGGTGTTTTCCAAGCTTCCAAGAGTGTTTCCAAGTGCTAATCACTCTCCTACTCACTCCCAATGACTGAAATTCAGCAAAACAGCTCTCATTTTTGCTGTAATTTCTGGTCTTTTTGCTGAAAACCCTAATTTCAGCCTTCCTTTCTCAAGTTGAACCATAGGGGAAGCTTTCCCAGGGTTCCCTTCATCCTCTTGAAGACTTTTGTCGCGGAGGATTGCGGCAAATCGAAGATATCAACACTTCTAAAGCTTCCAACGCGAAGGCTTCCGCTTGCAACAACTTCTATGAAGACTGATAAGCTAATTGGACAATGTGTTGTCATTACTTACCAGTAGAAGGGCAGGACTCCCTGTTTAGCCGCCTTGTATAGTATTTCTCTTGTCCTATGTGCTCTTGAAGATGTTGCTACCTTGCTTGGTAGAACATAGAGCCAATGGTAGAGAATATGGGCACTGAAGTCGGGCCGGGCATCAAGGCAGCTCCTTGGTGATCTACATCGACATACCATTGTTTTCTAAATGCTGAATTTCATATGCATTGGCATGGAGGATTTGGCAATGGATGCCCGTGAAGCTATGTATTGAATTTCTCCAATCGTAATACAATTTACTCAAGGGAGGGGTCGGCCGTTCCCGCTCATTGTGTGTCTCTTGTCAATTCAGCAATTTACTTCTTGTATTTGAGCAAGTGTCCTTCAAATCTTAGTGTATTTAAGTGTATTGATTAGCATTGTGTTCAACCAAGTTACATCTGATGGGCCTCGGACATCTGGCAAGCTGTAGTTGGAGTGCTCTAATCAATGTAACTCTTGGAGGTCGCAGTGGCTCTGGCCCCATCTGTATGCATTGTCTAGTAGGGTCCTTGGAGTCTAGTCTCTGCGTGGTCAGCACCTAATGTCTCCCTTGAAAGAAGCTAGTGATAGGCAGCTGTGAAGTATCTCGAACCTGAGCTCTGGCCTGTAGATCTATATGTTTGCGTAGTTTGATCGGGTAAAAACATAGGCAATGCTAGTCCAGAAAACGTCTCTAAAGAGGCAATGGAGTCTCCCCCGTATCTTGTAGAACACCGGACATCTAGAGATATAGTGCTCCTCAGTCTCGACCTCTACATCTAATGTCCTGTGCAATACCCTCTGTCCTCCCTATCTCCACTCTCAAGCTGTATGATGAGACTTGGATCTGCCCGACACAATCCGCTTATGAAAGTACCTGAAGGTACCCACGCTTCTCAGTAAAGCTATATTCTGTTAACCATAGAAAATGGTCCCGATAAAACTGCATCTTTGAGGAAAGCTGTGGTGGCAAGCATGCAGTATGAGAGCGTAGATGGAGAAGGCCGAATCCCAATACAGATGAGCTTGTTAATACCAAATGGGTGAGAAGTAATATGGGTACATCCAAGCTATAATAGTGTCACATGCATCGCTACCACAAGTGCCTCGTCGACATGGTCCCAACTATCAGCCAGATTAAGGGGGAGAAAATGCACCTTTTGGGCAGCCAAAAAGGGGGCCAAGGCAGATGCCTAAGTGTGGAGCCAGTTGGCCAAATGGCACAAACGACCCTACAAATGCATATGAATAGGCGGCTATGGGAAAGATGAAGAGATAGAAGAATCTTAATGCAAGATCTGCAAAGTTCAAGTCAAGGAGCAACAAGGCAATGTTGTGTATTTTGGAGCTTCGTGTGTATGTACCATCCTATGTGTGTCCATCCTGTTTGTGTACCCGCTTGTGTCTGTGCATGAACAGCCCCTAAAAGGGTTGTGTGTGTGAGTAATCTTATTCACGTGTATGTGTGTGAACACCTACTTAGGCGTGAACACCCCCTTAAATCTCAATATGATAAGTTGCCGCATGTCATTAGGTTAGTGTGTGTATGACATGTGTCCTATGTATGTGTCGAAACTGTTGGAAAGTCATGGCCATCATACATAAATAATAGAAGACTAGGGCCATTATCATCCCACCTCCACCAATTTTCGTGGCTTGGAAGGGATTAGAGTGGTGGAGGTTATACGCGCAGTGGCGAGAACACTACTGGGATGGGTGACCTCCTAGGAAGTGGTCCCCAATTTATCAGAGCCAAGGAGGGCATATGGGGATGATGTTAGCGGAAATAGTCGACTTGCCGATTCCTCTTGGTGGAGCTGAACGAAGGCCATATGCGTGTACGACTAAGAAGGCTACGTCATGCTGGTATGCCCGGAGTATTCACTAGCAGGCAGGCATATGTTGGAATAGCCAGATGACATCTCTGTGAGGGCAGGTAGACCTCTAAGCCAAATGTCATTAGAGCCTCCGGGTACCCTACGTTCTGGTCATCAATGGAGGGTGTTGGAAAGTCATGGCCTAGCCGTCTACATACCACATGCATAGTGACAAGAAGAGGGCCATTATCATCCCTCCTCCACCAAATTTCGTGGCTTGGAAGTGATTAGAGTGGAGGTTAAGCGTGCAGTGACGTGATCACTACTGGGATGGGTGACCTCCCGAGAAGTGGCCCCCAATTTCCAACAAAAAGATAAGGCTACTTTTTGGCCTACAAAAGCATGTACTTGGTGTAAGCTTTAACACAATTAATCAAGATTTACTGAGTCGGGCAATTAGTTATTTCTCTCTTGCCACTGTCAACTCTCTTGTTGTGGTCGAATCCAGGAGGCTTTAGCGAGATTCTCACAGGCAGGGATGTCATTTTTTATACCGAGACTCATCAGAGCCCTAAGAGGGGCTTACCATACATAGCCGGGTATGAGTGGGAGTTAGCTTTTCGAGGCCAGACCCGCACATCAAGAGGTGTACGTGGCTTTGGAGGGGTAGCTGTCCTTTTTAGATCCCATCTTCAACAGATTCTCAGCATCGTCCGAGAGGACGAGGATGCACAGTATCTTTGGGTGCAGCTACAGCTTAACAGTGACAGAGTCATCCACATTGCTGTGTGTTATTTTGCACCACCCCACTCCCCTTACGCTGCACAACATGGCCAATCACCATACTTACCATTATACGGAGATATTATGGAGTTCTCACAGCTGGGGGAAGTCCTCCTGCTCATGGATTTCAACGCCAGGATGGGAAGTCAGCAAGTCCCACTACTCGATCTGGATGACCCTATCAAATTACAGGAGCTGGATATCACTGACACAGGGCTACAGAGATCACCACAGGACTGTGAGGAGGTCACGGCGGATGGGAGATATTTCTTAGAGCTGGGAGCTGCACATGGTCTCGTTATCTATAACAGGATGTCTCGATGGCCCTCCTCCCACGCCCTCACCTCCATTCCTCACTTAGGAGGTACTACAGTGGACTACCTTATGGGATCTCCGGCTTTGGCACACCTTCTCTCCGACTTCTGTCAGAATATGCAGCAGAGATGAAGACAAGATCTGAAAACACAAGAGCAAGTGCACTGCAGAAAAACACAGCAATAGAGAGGGAGAGAGAGAGAGGCATGTAACTCTGCTATATACACAAGAAAACCCGAAATCCAGAATACAATGTGTGTGGGGGCAAGGGGCCATTTTATATGGCCCCTACAGCCAGTCGGCCTGTTGTAAAGACAACCGACAACACTCAAAAGGTCCACGACCTACTCCTCCATCAGTCGGCCAGCACCTGTCAGTCGGCCAACACACAGAGAGAGTCGGGGAGCAATAGAACTAGTCGGCTTTCATCTGGATGAGTCAACAGCCACAGGACAGCCTCCCACACCTAAAGAAAAATAGGGAAAAATATGGACAGGGGGGAAAAATGAGAAAATACCTAAATCGGGCAGGCACACCCACAACAGAGGCCCTGGTGCAAATATACAGACAAGAGATGACTACTAACACCCCCTCTCAGCTCCTGGATGTGGAACCAACCCCAATGAGCTGCAGTGCCGCCGCAGCATAGCCTAAGGTAGAGACTTCATGAAGAGGTCCACCGCATTGTCCTCTGTCAAACAATAAAGAAGCAAGATGTCACCAGCCAAGATCTTCTCACAAACAAAGTGATATTGTCTCTCTATGTGCTTGGTCCGAGCATGGAAGACCGGGTTCCGAGCAATACCTATACACCTCTGGTTATCACACTGGATAATTGTGGGCTCCTTCTCTGGAAACCCAATCTCGCCAAGCAACCTCCGCAGCCACAACCTCGCAAGCAGCACCACAAGCAGCTCGGTACTCTCGCCTCTGTCGATGACAAGGCAATAGTTAGTTGCCTCTTACTGCTCCATGAAACCGCTCCTGAGCCGAGGGAAAAACTGTAGCCTGATGTGGATCTCCTCCCCAATCTGAGTCACTCCATCCTTGGAGTCTGACTCCATCTGAAACCGATCCCGTCAAGTGGGAATAGACTCCGTTGGACACCCACACGCGTAATAGCACAACTTAATATCACAATTTGAAATAGACAACTTATTAACAACTGAAAATTGAAATGAAATGAAATGTTGATAGATGGACACCAGCACTGGGGCCGGAACGGGCCGACCCGCCCCTCAATATATGATATATTATTGGAAGTATTTAACAAATACAATGCTCCATGGGTTCAATGAACCAGATGATGTCCATGTACAAATGAATACAGTACCAAACAAGAGGCTTGAAGTAGATGTTCGAAGGAGAGCGACCACTTGAGTGGTCCAGTCTCTATGGTCCTGTGCCTTCACTGGACTCCGCGGAGAGCGCCCCACTGGTGTTCGAGGACCACGCACAAACAGGCGCTCCCGTACTAACGCCTGGCTCTCCCGATCTCGGCACCTTTGGAGCGTGGTTCTCCAAAAGCTTGGACTACCCGGCACCGAACGGGTGTTAGCCGTAGAGAGAATTCTTTATCAGATTTACAACAAAGTTCTTTACTTAAATCTGAATTCACTTACTTGTAGCTCGCAAATGGAAGACAAATACCCGAGGTGTCTGTGTGCAGCTACTAGAAGTGGACACCAAGGCGCAGCAGCATGTCGAGAAGGAGGAGGAGCTGCCGCCTGTGTAGGAGGTGTAGCCATCTATAACCGCCTATGGAGGGAAGGTGTAACCGCCTGCTGCAGAGGAGCACCGCCGCCTGCTGTGCAGGATATAGCCACCTGCTGTGGAGGAGGAAGAGGTGTAGCCGCCTATGGAGAGGATGAGGAGGAGCCGCGTGGCTGTAGAGCACAGCCGCCTGTAAAGGAGATGGAGCGCAACCTGCTGGAGATGACAGCTGCCTGCAAGAGGTGGAGCATGCGCAGCCTGCTGGAGATGACAGCCTGCTGGAGGTGGAGCATGCGCAGCCTGCTGGAGATGACGGCCTGCTGGAGGTGGAGCCGCCTGTATGCAGAGCACAGCCGCCGGTAAAGTCGCCTGGCGAAGAGAAGGCAGCCTGCTGGAGAACCAACGCAGCCGCCAACTGTAGTTACAGCAGCCGTCTGGCTGCAGTGCACAGTCGCCTGGCTGCAGCCTGAAGAGGAAGAGGCGTGGAGGAGCATGCGCCGATGGAAGGAAACAGCCACCAGCTAGAGAGCATGCGCAGCCGACTGTAGAAGGGGTGAAGGTGGCGTAGCCTGAAGTGGAGGAGGCGCACCAAAACGTCTGAGAGAGAGAAAAGGGTGGTCGCCTCTTTGTAGGTGTTGGAGGGGAAGTTACACGACCACAGCTGGCCGGCTCCCCAAGGTTGCATGGGGGCGGCCAGTCCCATGGTGTGGTGTGGGTAGGTGGCCATGCACCCAAGTACAAAACATCTGTCGACACAAAAATGGCACGACATAAAACATAAATCCTATGGAGTGATAGTCCCATAGGTAAAACACAGTTCCAGGCACGAGCCTCCCTATGAAGTGACAGTCCCATAGGCAAGACACAGCACAAATACTGGCCCTTCCATGGCGTGACAATCCTATGGATAGAACACAGTCCACGTTGTGTGAAGTTTTTTGGGAACCTCAAACTCAACTTGTACATGTGTACATGAGTGATGTTTCGTGTTGTGGTAGAGTCATGGAGCACCCATTGACTCAGTGTGGGCATCGTGGATGCGGCAATCAAGCACAGGGCCTTGATGGAAGTGTATACGCAGGAAAAAAATGATCAGATCTTGGAAGCACAGCTTGTCCGGAGCGTAGTCTGCTGGAGATGGTGTCAGCCATTCAATTGCTTTGTATGTGTGCGTGTCCTCAAAAGTAAATGGGCACCAGATTGTATTTGAAGGTAAGCATGGAGGAGATTAATTGTTGGGATGCCCAATAAAATGTGTGTATCAGCTAAATCTTTAAGGTCCATATATGGAAGGTGATGTACGTGTGCATGGTTGGAGAGGTGGCGCAGGGCAAATCCTTCCAGAAAAAGGTAGAAGGCAGCTGGCGGGTTCTAGGAAAAGGAGCGTGCAGGCGACAAAACGAGGTGGCTCAGGAGCAGCGGCTAGAGGAGCCGTCACAGAGGACAGGAGTGGGGGCAGGGTCCCTAGTATTTGATGGGCTAGCAGTGGCTAGCGACATGGAAGCAGCTGTGGCTGTAGGTGTTGACAGCGATTGGAGGGATGCTTCTCTGGTGAGGTGTGGTTAGCGACCAGAGAGAGGGAGGTTTAGAAGGTGACCGGGTCTTTGCTTTGGGAACTCGCGGTGACTCGGGAACGTCCATAGAGAGAGGGGCCGATGTGTGAAGGTGGCCGCCTTTGAATGCAGAGAGTCGGAGGTGATCGAAGCGAAGACAGAGAGAGGGGGGCGGCACTGCAAGGAGGCGGGTCGTGAAAGAGCAGGAGGGTAGAGAGTGGCTTTGTGTTTTGCTGGGGCTGTTTGCAGGTGGTGACGACGCCTGGGGGACGTCAACAGCAGGCCAAGGATACAGAGGGACCTAAGAGGTGCTGCGGCGTGGCTGGGTACGTCAGCAACAGAGGGCGTCAACGAAAAAGGAGAGGGAGGGGTGGCGACTGGCGCAGAGCACCCGACGACAAGAGGCTGGATAAATTAACACAAGGTGGTGGGAGACGAGGTGAGGGAGCTGTCTGCAGAGAAAGAGGTAAACGGGTTGTGAAGGGGGTGTCGCTGGGTATGCAGTAGTAGCTGCAGTAGATGAGGCCGGTGGCGGCTGGTAGCGAAGGAAGGGAGCAGTGAAAGAGTGAAGGAGGTGAACGTCCAGCGAAGTGGAGTGGGGGGATTGAGAACGCCAACAGTGGGAGGCGAGAGACTGCAGCGAAGCAGAAGAGAAAGTCCACTGTGCGAGGAAGAGGAGATTCGTATAGAGAGGGCCGCCTTTGGTTGTGGAAAGAGAGAGGAGCCGCCTGGGAAGCAAGGCGCCAGAAGTTCGCAGTGTTGTGCTGGCGACAGAAAGGGAGTTGCTCTCGGTTTTCTGGTGGCTGGCAGTGGCAGATAGAGAAGACGAGGAGAGGGAGCCTGCGTAAGGATTGTTTTGGGCTGGCTGTTGTGCTGGCGACAGAGAGTGCCTTGCTTCGTATTGGACACGGCTGGTGGCTGGTGAGGACAAAGAGGTTGCTTTAGGTTTTTGCTTTGAGAACTGGCAGTGTGCTGGCAGGGGCTGGCAGCATGCGAGCAGGTTCTTTTGCTTGGGCTGGTTGTTGGGTTGGCGACAAAGATAGAAGGGTGATTCGGTTTTTTGCTTGAAGGACTGGAAGTGTACTGGTGGAGAGAGTGGTCTTCAACTGAGGTGCAGTGTAGAGAAGGAAAGAGGTCAGCTCTGCAGAGAAGCAAGAGTGAACGGATTGGGAGCGACCAGGAGCTGGAGTGGGCTGATTTTGCGAGTGGGTGCTAGATAAAGCTGGTTCTGAGGATATCTTGGATATCCAACTCTGTAAAGATGAAGGTCTGTTCTGAAATAAAAGTCTTGTTCATGCTCTTGGGTCTGGTGTTCTGGTGTGTTTGTATGCGTGTGTGGAAGTGTGGCACTCTATAAAGGCGTAAACAGCTTTACCGCTTCCGTGTTATCACTTTTTGGTGCCTCCACAGAGGAAGAAATTTCCTTCGGTTTGTGAAAGGGGACAAAGGTTTGTGTGAAGAAGGTTGGGAAGATGGCTCAGGATTTTTCGGAGTATGGGGGATTGCCACAGGAGAGTGCAATCAAGTTTCTGGAGAAGATGGAGTTTACAGCCTTGATGAAAGACAGGGCAGCCCCAGAGATCCTCTCTCGGATTTTGGCTTATTGCTTACAGGGTGATGCAAAAGTATGGCTACAGATGTTTGTAACTACACACAGGAATGTTCATCAACAGGATCCTGAGTACCGTGTAGTCAGAGCTGCATTTTTGGCACAGTTTGTCCATGTGAAGAGTCCGAATGAGGTGTGGAAGAAGTTGTGTAACATTCAGCAGAAGGATAGTCAGGATGTGGATCAGTATCTGATAGAGTTTGGTAGACTGTGGAGTCTATGGTGTGAGGCTTTGATTCCTGAAGTACCCCCTCAGATGATAAAGAGAGAGCGGTTTGTGGCTGGTTTGGAGCCAACCCTCTGTCTGAAGGTGGAGCTGAAGAACCTGGATAGCTTTGAGGAGGCTGTCAGAGTTGCTCGAGAGAAGGAGTGGAAGGTGAAGCATCTGAGGCAGATGGGAATGCAGGAAGAGCCGAAGAGGTTTGTGAAGGTGCCAGAGATTGAGAGTATGCATCCTGGAAGAAAAGCTGCTGTTGTTCCTAAACAGGAGGATTCTTTGAAGAGGGAGGTTCATGAAGCAGTGGAGCTCATGAAGTCTTTAAGCGTGAATTGGATAGAGTCTGCAGGAAGAGGAAGAGACATAGGTGTTATGGGAAGGAAGACTGATGCATCATCTGGTTCTGAAGGAAATTCAGCAGATATTGGAAGAGGGAGAGGGTATCCGAGTGATGTGCAATGTTGGAATTATGGTGAGTGGGGTCATATCAGTCCGCAATGTGAGAGACCAGCCAAAGCTAATGGTGGAATGTATCAATTGTCTTTGGGAATGAGTGATAGGGTGATTGACCCTAATATGCAGATGAAGGATGCAATTCAGCCCAATGTTTGTGAAGTTCATGAGGTCACATTTGCAGAGCAGGATATGGGACAGATTAACCTGTTGGAAATGGAGAAGGGTAAGGTTTCTGGAATCAGCCCTGAAGAGCTTTCGGAAGGTGAGGAGGAGAAGGATGAGGTTATTGATGGTGCTGTGGATTGTGAAAGTGATGCTAACGCTGAAGAATCTGATGTGTTTGAGTATGGATATGACTTGGATGATCTTTTTGATTCAGAAAAGAGTAATGACTTGCATGTGCCAGTACTTCAGCCAGTCAAGGTGGAGTGTGATGATCAAAATGTTACTAATGAAGATACTATGGATGAAGAACATATGGATGATCCAGGTGATGAGTTGGATATTGCAGCTTGTGAGAATGTGGATGGTGAGCTGGACAGTATTCTTGATAATGCATTGGATGATCTGTTGGAGTTGGCTTCCTTGGAGAAGGTAACAAATGCTTGCATACCAGTTGTGCACGAAGGGAGTGATGGTGTGACTGATGATGAGTTAGATGGTATTTTGGATGATGATGTGATAGATTCTGCATGTGCGGTTGCTGATCATAAGGTGTGTGTTCCTTGTCATGCCCAAGAGAATGAGTCGGTTGTGAGTAGTGAGAATGCATGTGAGGCTATTGTTGTTGGTCGAGGGGACCAAGATGCTTTGCCTGGGAGTTTGGGGAGCTTAGACTTGGTAGGGATGCCTGTGCAAGATGTGGAGAATCTTGAAGGATCACCAATGGTCTTGAAGCTGGAGAAACTACAGGGAAGTGACAATGATGAGTCTACAGTGCATGAAGTTGTTGTGTTTGATGTTGATGGGCTGAAGGGAAATGAGTTTATGGTGGACACACCACATGTTGATGATCAGCATATGGATGAGTGGTTTGGCTATAGTCTTGGTCTGGCAGTTGGTCCAGAGGGAGAGTTGGAAGCCAATGATATGGGTTGCAAATTGGATGATCATGAGATGGGAGTTGAAGAACAGATGTCTGTTATTTCAGTATATGATTATGAGTGGGGTTCAAATGTGTCAGAAGGGAGTAGAGGTGAGGAGTGGTTGTTTCCATCACAAGACTATGTGAGCTGGTATGGAGGAGGAAATACAATGGTATATATTGATGAGGCCATATATGAAGAGCCCAGGGGGTTGCTGAAGGTAGAAGATCATAACAGGGTGTATCAATGGTTGTTTGATAGAGGAAAATGCTTGAAGGATTGGAAGGTAGATGCACCGAGGTTTCTGTTTGATCCAGGGGGATAAATGGTTTCTGTTTGTACAGCTGCTGGACATAAATGTCTCAGTAGAAAAAAGGGGGTTGCTAAATATGTGTGAAGTTTTTTGGGAACCTCAAACTCAACTTGTACATGTGTACATGAGTGATGTTTCGTGTTGTGGTAGAGTCATGGAGCACCCATTGACTCAGTGTGGGCGTCGTGGATGCGGCAATCAAGCACAGGGCCTTGATGGAAGTGTATACGCAGGAAAAAAATGATCAGATCTTGGAAGCACAGCTTGTCCGGAGCGTAGTCTGCTGGAGATGGTGTCAGCCATTCAATTGCTTTGTATGTGTGCGTGTCCTCAAAAGTAAATGGGCACCAGATTGTATTTGAAGGTATGGAAGCATGGAGGAGATTAATTGTTGGGATGCCCAATAAAATGTGTGTATCAGCTAAATCTTTAAGGTCCATATATGGAAGGTGATGTACATGTGCATGGTTGGAGAGGTGGCGCAGGGCAAATCCTTCTAGAAAAAGGTAGAAGGCAGCTGGCGGGTTCTAGGAAAAGGAGCGTGCAGGCGACAAAACGAGGTGGATCAGGAGCAGCGGCTAGAGGAGCTGTCACAGAGGAGAGGAGTGGGGGCAGGGTCCCTAGTTTTTGATGGGCAAGCACTGGCTAGCGACATGGAAGCAGCTGTGGCTGCAGGTGTTGACAGCGATTGGAGGGATGCTTCTCTGGTGAGGTGTGGTTAGCGACCAGAGAGAGGGAGGTTTAGAAGGTGACCGGGTCTTTGCTTTGGGAACTCGCGGTGACTCGGGAACGTCCACAGAGAGAGGGGCCGATGTGTGAAGGTGGCCGCCTTTGAATGCAGAGAGTCCGAGGTGATCGAAGCGAAGACAGAGAGAGGGGGGCGGCACTGCAAGGAGGCGGGTCGTGAAAGAGCAGGAGGGTAGAGAGTGGCTTTGTGTTTTGCTGGGGCTGTCTGCAGGTGGTGACGACGCCTGGGGGACGTCAACAGCAGGCCAAGGATACAGAGGGACCTAAGAGGTGCTGCGGCGTGGCTGGGTACGTCAGCAACAGAGGGCGTCAACGAAAAAGGAGAGGGAGGGGTGGCGACTCTCGCAGAGCACCCGACGACAAGAAGGCTGGATAAATTAACACAAGGTGGTGGGAGACGAGGTGAGGGAGCTGTCTGCAGAGAAAGAGGTAAACGGGTTGTGAAGGGGGTGTCGCTGGGTATGCAGTAGTAGCTGCAGTAGATGAGGCCGGTGGCGGCTGGTAGCGAAGGAAGGGAGCAGTGAAAGAGTGAAGGAGGTGAACGTCCAGCGAAGTGGAGTGGGGGGATTGAGAACGCCAACAGTGGGAGGCAAGAGACTGCAGCGAAGCAGAAGAGAAAGTCCACTGTGCGAGGAAGAGGAGATTCGTATAGAGAGGGCCGCCTTTGGTTGTGGAAAGAGAGAGGAGCCGCCTGGGAAGCAAGGCGCCAGAAGTTCGCAGTGTTGTGCTGGCGACAGAAAGGGAGTTGCTCTCGGTTTTCTGGTGGCTGGCAGTGGCAGATAGAGAAGACGAGGAGAGGGAGCCTGCGTAAGGATTGTTTTGGGCTGGCTGTTGTGCTGGCGACAGAGAGTGCCTTGCTTCGTATTGGACACGGCTGGTGGCTGGTGAGGACAAAGAGGTTGCTTTAGGTTTTTGCTTTGAGAACTGGCAGTGTGCTGGCAAGGGCTGGCAGCATGCGTGCAGGTTCTTTTGCTTGGGCTGGTTGTTGGGTTGGCGACAAAGATAGAAGGGTGATTGGGTTTTTTGCTTGAAGGACTGGAAGTGTGCTGGTGGAGAGAGTGGTCTTCAACTGAGGTGCAGTGTAGAGAAGGAAAGAGGTCAGCTGCAGAGAAGCAAGAGTGAACGGATTGGGAGCGACCAGGAGCTGGAGTGGGCTGATTTTGCGAGTGGGTGCTAGATAAAGCTGGTTCTGAGGATATCTTGGATATCCAACTCTGTAAAGATGAAGGTCTGTTCTGAAATATAAGTCTTGTTCATGCTCTTGGGTCTGGTGTTCTGGTGTGTTTGTATGCGTGTGTGGAAGTGTGGCACTCTATAAAGGCGTAAACAGCTTTACCGCTTCCGTGTCATCAACGTCATACACGGGTGGCACCAGTCTGGCTCCCGTCCATGTTAAGCAAAATTACTGGCCTCTTCACATGAGACACCGGCCTGGCCTCAAGTGAACGAGACATAAAACTGGAGATGGACCAAATGGTCGGCCAATTGGTGACATTCCCCTCCGGGCTTCTAAAGAGTTGTCCTCAACTGAAAAGCCTCAAGATAGGCCTGCAACAACTGTGGGTAGTGAACAAAATAATCCTCATTTACCCACTTTTCATCAATAGGCAAATAATTTTTGAACTTCACAAGGTATCTCCTGGAAAGCTTTCCTGCAGGTAGCATTCGCTCCTTGTGAAAAACAATCTGTTCTGGCTGGAGGATCTCCTCAAGCTCATCAATCTCTGGTGGATCTTTTGTGACAGGCTCGTCACGATCTGGCCCCACATATTTCCGAAAAAGACTCACTTTTTTTTGTAAAGCTTAATGTCATTAATTACAGGTGGGAAACCTCAAAACGAGGAAAACCCACCAAAAAGATCACACTTTTTATTTACAAGTGGGAAACCTCTAAGCGAGGAAAACCCAGAAAAAGAGGAGTAACTATAGGCTTCACCACCTAGAAGCAATCAAAGTAAATCCTATAAGCATCAAGAGTGATGTCCCCAGCATCATAAGCAAAATGAAGCGCGTGACCAAGCGAGAACTTGAAGTAATGGAAGGGAACAATGTCATTGGCTTGGAACATGAGGTTGTTCCGAACATGCCATATGGTCCAAAAGACCCAGAATCGGACCCAGCTGAAAAATACTGCAAACTGAGACTGTGATGCTTGTAACACCCCAAAAAGCCAAAAGCATCTGTGAAAAATGCCCGAAGGGAAACGAAGGCGAAGAGCAGTCGAGACCCGGCGAATGAACGATCTGGAGCATACGCAGCCCCATAGTAAATGTGGGACAGTCTCCTCAGTAGCTTTACATCGGACACAACGTGAAGGCGCAATATGACGTGCATGTAACAAGCTACCAACAGGAAGAGCACCAACCAAACAGCGCCACAGGAACAGGCGTTCTTTAAGAGGCAGATGACTTTTCCAAATGCGAAACAATGTATGTTTCCACCACATTGAAGATTTGGAGAGAGACCATAGCTGATTACCATGTCTGACTATCCATGCATCCGATTGCAAGAGGGCATAAACTGTCCCAGCTGAAATACATTTCATAGGAGTGGTTCCAAGATTCCAATCAGATAGACGGGAATCCACATTCAAGCGAGGTAAAGGAGAAATATCAGCAATCATCCGCTGAATTTCTGTCCAAAGATGAGAATAATGGGATCCCAATTGAAAACGATCCGCCGCAACAGAGAAGGAAAGAACCTGACCAGTGTCATCCACCACCTGATGTATCTGACAAATTCCTTTTTGAGATAGAAAATATGCCTGACGAGGTGAACGGTCAACCAAAGTGGAAGAAAATACACGACTCCAATGCAAACTCTCTAGCCGCAGGGAATTGCCCATCAAAGATCGGGAACCATGCCATATCATATGTGAAGTAACTTCCTTCCAATCAATAATGAGAGAAGAAGTGAAAGGACATCCCGGAATGTGTCCTTCAAGTTTTCCACATATAAGATCCCAGTATGTGGGTTGCCAATGACCATAGAATGGCGTGACAATATGCCGACACAAATGGGACACCATGAGAGTCCAGGGTTGCTGCTGATCCAACAAAACCGGCAAAAGCATAGCTTTCCTAGCCAAAACATGACGTCTCAAATCCAAAATATTCAAGCCTCCAAGGCGCTTAGGAGAGCATAACTTGTCCATGGATAACAATCTGAGGCCCTTTCCACGAGATGAAGTGCGCCAGAAATGCGCCAATATACTTGACATAAGGGACTTCAAGCGGGATTGAGACCAATATAGCAAAGGTAGATAAAACTGCACATAAGCTACAAGAATGCATTGCACAATTCTAAGACGCACATGAAGCGGCCAAGTGGACAACTTCCAATAATGTAACTTGGAGTGCAAGCGCTCGGCTACCCAATCCAATTTCCGTGTAGCCGATACAGTCCAACCCAGCGGATAACCCAAATGACGAACTATAATGTTCGGAGGAACAAGTTCGCCTAGCCAAAGCAGCTTATGCCAATCATACTCAGTCACAGCCAATAGTTTGGATTTACGAAAATTCACTTTGAGGCCTGCTGCCAATCCAAACAAATGAAGAGTGTGCATAATTTGTTCCACATCATCTTGGTGATTGCGAGGCATAAAGAGAGAATCATCTGCATAAGCTTGCGCAATAAAATGTTTCCCAGAGGGTAATTTCAAGCCCTGCAATCTTCCAGACGAAGTCAAAGATTCCAAATACATAAGCAGGGGATGAGTAGCAATCGCATAAAGCAAAGCACTGAGAGGACAACCTTGCCTTACTGAACGTCCCAAATGCCAAGGATCTGTGAGAAAACCATCCAACAAACCGGCAGAGGTACTGTCAGCATACAAGAAATAAACCACAGAGGATAGCTTAGGCCCAAATCCCAGCCGAAGCATGGTATCTGCAATGTAATCCCAAAGAACAGTGTCAAATACCTTTTCAATGTCAACCTGCATGACCAATACATCTTGTCGAGTGTATTTCGCATACTCCATGCCAATGATGACATTTGCTAGATTATCAGTAATTTGCCTTCGTGGAATGAAGCCATACTGAGATGGATGCAAACCATCATGCAAAAACCCTTTAAGTCTATTGACAAGCATTTTAGCCAGCAATTTATAAACCACAGGCATGAGCGTAATCGGCCTCCATTGCGAGAACTCTTCACAAAGTGCTTGCTTTGGAATCAACTTGAGCAAGCCTTCTTTCCAAGATGAAGGCAAAACCTGTTGCTCCCATGCCCTGTTTATCATTAACAATAGTGGCTGATCCAGGTAGTGCCAAAACGACAAGAAAAATTCTACAGTAAGGCCATCCCAACCGGGAGATTTCCAACGGCCCAAATCACACAAACTGGCATACAATTCTGTCTCCGTGAAGGCGGCTTCCAAAAGTTGAGCCTGGTGCGCCGATAAAATCGGTGCAACTTGAGATAAAAACAAGCGACGAGCTTCTCGACCTTCCTGCGTGAGAGAAGAGGCCTCAAAAATCTTGCCATAATGAGATTCCATGGCCCGTGCAAGCCCCACACGAGAGGTAGTCCAATCACCAGTCGGGAGTTTAATCCTCTTAATAGTTTGAGACTGCCTAGAAAGATGTAAATGACGAAAGAATTGTTTAGAAGTGCATCCTTTATCCGCTATAGCCTTTTGGCGAGCTCTAGTCTGCCACTTTGCCAATTTTCTCTCATCATTACGATGCAACAAAGCACGAGCAGAAAGTAACTCTGTCATCTGGATTTCAGTAAGAGATGAAGTGTTAGCCAGATGCATCAAACTTTGACAAGTGCCTTTGGCCTGTTGAACTTGCTCTCTGAAATGCGATAAATAGTGTCTGCCATAATCCTGGATCACACATTGAACCCGCATAACAAAACGAAACCTGCTGTGTCCATATCAACATGCATTTGAGAGATCAATGGCGAGATAATATCCACAATCAGATTGCGAAAAACCTCATGCTTAAGATAAGCATTATTGACATGCAGAAGTCTCTTTCTAGTTAATGAATCATTGGCAGAACATGAACCAAATTGTATTTTCAAGCATATCGGAGCATGATCCGAGAGACACAAGGAGTAATCAATCCACATATCACATACAAAATCATCATACTGCTGCATCTGAAAGAGATACCATCGGTCCAGACGAGCACGATACATTGATCGAGCGTTATGTTGAAATGTGAATCCTGGATCATTGGCTTGCAACAGAGGCCACAAATCCAAGGCATTACATGTGTGCTGAAAGAGATCCCAAGCTTGTCGTTCCACATGAAGCATGTGAGAATGTCCAGTAGTATTATCCACATGATTTGGAGCATTATTAAAATCGCCACAAAGAAATGCATTAGAACGCCAACAATAAGAGGAGATGGCATGCCACAAACGAGCCCTGTCAGTAGAGGCTGTGTATGCATACACACCACCAAACTCAAAAACTTCCCCATTGATAATACATTGAACTACCATCCATCTGCCAGCTGGATCATTGAATACCAATATGGGAAATAATTCATGGCGAACAAGCATCAGCACTCCAGAGTATCCAGCGGATCCTGCATAAGCTATCCAATATCCCGCAAAATAGGAAGTTTGCCCGGCAAAATTATGCTGATTATGCTCTTGAAGAACAACAATATCTGCCTTGCAAGTATGTACATAGTGCCAGATTAGCCTCCATTTATCCTGATTGCATAATCCGCGCACATTATATGAAATGCAATGTATAGAACTATGCATCTTAAATGGTATATACAGTGGGCGAGAAAACCAACAGAAAGCTTAAGAACTCGTGCCCATGGGCACATCCGCATCTGTCGCGGAAACATCAGCTGCCAAATCAAAACTCGAATGTGGAGGAAACAAGTGATGGCCTTCCGACGTTGAAGCAGTGCCCCCTGTAACTACTTCCTTATAGGATCGAACAACTTTATCCTAGGCCTGAGCCAAGGAAGAGTTATCATTACAAGGCAATTTTTGCTGAACAACATTCTTCAAGGGGGGCACATAATTGCGAGAAGATGGTAGAGTACGTGCTTTGACAATTTTCTTGGGTACTATCCACGCCTGAGTAGCAGGAAGCTTCTCTTTGCCCTTGTCTTTGATGTTCGGGGAAGCAGGAACATTTGGCATTTGAGACTGCTTCCCTTTACCTTTATTTAGTCCAGTTGTTGATGTGGATGCAGAAGCACCTTTAGATTGTGCCTCAGGGGAAGATTTCACTGGAGGAGAAGTCTGAGGGGTAGGGACAGCCGAAGGAGGGGGTTGTAGATTTGGTTCAGAACATTCAGATTGCATATGACCAAATTTGCCACAGCGAAAACAGGAATTGGCAAATTTCCCCCATTTAAGCTTGAATGGTCGCTTTCCGACCACTGTGTCCCCAGAATCAACGGTAATGCCCATAGGAGCAGGAAGATCAGTGTCCCATAGAATACAAAAACGATTTGTATTGGCATCCAACTTCGGGGGGCAAATCACTTTGCCCAATTGAGCAGCCAACAAAGGAAGAAAATGACGCCAAGTACGAGGAAAATCCACCACTTCAATCCAAACCGGGCACTTATGTCGAATAAGGCTCTGATAATCTTTAGTAAGAGCCCAGGGAAGAACATGAGTCATTTGCGTATTGAAGAAGAGGGGAGACATTTCCAACAAAGCATCTCTAGCTTCCATGTCTGCTAACAAGACCTCATAGAATCCTCTTGCTCCAAAATAAACACCCCGGACTGCTTGACGCTTAAGCAAGAAATCAACCCATTGTCCCACATCCTGTGCACTAGGCATCTTGCCCGGGAAAAAGAGAATCACTGCATTCAATGCATACTGCGCAACCGGATCCATGAGCTCCTGCACCGGAATACGCACTTCTGTGACTGGAGCAGGTCCTTCCCAAGCACATTTAGCTTCTTCGAAATCCTCATGCAGGCATTCCTTAATCAAAGACATGGCATCCAAATTCGAGGTGTTCATTGCTTTCCGACGCTTATAAATGGCCAGCTCCGGCGATTCCATCATGCACACCTTAAATTTTCTATAATCCCCAGAACTGCACACACACACACACACAGAGCAGGGACGAAGTGGCAGAGGGTAACTGAAGATGACAACACACACATACACAGAAGATCTGAGGCTGGGCAAAACCAGAAGAGGCGACTAATTAACCTTCTATCAAAGGCAAGGCAGGGGAGGCCAGCCGGCAGCAAGAGCATTCAACGGCAGCAGGTTTAGGCGATGGCCAACAGGCGGGTAAAGATCAGCTGCAGAAGAAGTTGACGGCCAGGAGGAACAGGTGAATGGCCAGCAGGCGGGTAAGATTTAGCACCAGCAGGCAGGAAGGAATTAGCTAACACACACACACACACACATACACACACAGAGTAGGAGGAGGGAGAGACGAAATTGCTCCGAAAAAGACTCACATGAAATGCATTGTGAATCTTCTAATGACTAGGTAAAGCAAGCCTGTATGACACTTCAGTGATCTTTTGAATCACCTTGAAGGGTCCACAATAGCGAGGAGAAAGCTTAGGATATGATCCTTCTCGTCTTGGCCTCTTCCGAAGCCTAGCCTTCTCAAATTTCAACAAAACCCAATCACCTTCTTTGACTTGGATGTCCCTTCTATGCTTGTCAGCAGCCATTTTATGCTTATCTTGTGACCTTGCAATGGCTGTCCGCACCTGAGCAAAGGCTACATCCAAGTCACGAACATATTCATCAGCTGCAAAAATCTCATGCTTTGTACGAAGGATGGGCAGCAATACCAGTCTGCCATAAATAATCTCAAACGGAGCCTTTCCCGTGGAAGCATGGATCGTATTGTTATAGGCAAACTCAACAAGTGGAAGATACTTCTCCCATGCAATCTTAAGCTGATGAAAACTCAAGTTTAGTACCCATATTATCAAATAAAGTCCTCCAAAAGAGGCTCGTAGTCCTGGGATCTCTGTCCCCAACAATGGATTTAGGCATACCATGATGCTTGAAGATATTAGCAAGAAAAAGCTTTACCATATGATCAACTTTAATGGTTTTCTTGACGGGCAAGAAATGAGCTTGCTTGCTAAACCTATCCACAATGGTCCAAATGGCATCATTCCC
The DNA here is from genome assembly GCF_041138505.1 of Cibotium barometz. NCBI lineage: Eukaryota > Viridiplantae > Streptophyta > Polypodiopsida > Cyatheales > Cibotiaceae > Cibotium > Cibotium barometz. The sequence continues at coordinate 6,166,079 of NC_141099.1, forward strand.
ATGCTGGGATTGAGGCAAGTACATAATAAAATCCATAGTAATACTTTCCTAAGGTTGCGAGGGAATAGGCAATGGCCGAAGCAAACCTGGAGGTTTTTGCTTGTCAAATTTCACCTTTTCGCAACTAATACATGCACGTACATAAGCCTCAATGTCTTTACACATGCTTGGCCAAAAGAAATATCTCTCAATCATGCGTGTAGTGGGCATGATACCTCTATGACCAGCATAAGGTGGAGCGTGACATTCCTCCATAAGCTTTGGACGCAAATCCTTCACCACACATAGGCAATTATCCTTCATAAGATAACCCTCGTTGATAACATAAGAGGCATGTGAGTGACCAGCCATCAAATGAGTCCATATATGGCAAAAATCAGCATCCAAATGATACAAATCTCGCGTAGCAAATAAGTCCCCATGAGAGGCCACTGAGACTGCAGCTACATAAGGCCTCCTGGATAATGCATCTGCCACCACATTTTTCTTTCCTAGAGTATGCACAATCTGAAAATGAAATATAGAAAGAAAGTTTGTCATTCTCATCTGCTTCTCCGAAAGCTTTGTTTGAGATAGAAAGTATCTCAAGCTTTGATGACCTGTCTTGACTACAAATTCAGCCCCAAGAAGATAATGTTTCCATATCTTTAAGGCATGAATTACAGCCAAGAGCTCTTTCTCATAGATATCCATATGAAGCTCGGCATCATGCAAACGACGGCTCTCGTATGCAACTGCATGCCCTTCTTGATTTAGGACAGCTCCTATACAATCGCCACAAGCATCACATTCTACCACGAATGATTTTTGCAAGTCAGGAACAATCAATACGGATCCACATGTGATAGCATGCTTGAGCTGCAAGAAAGCATCCTGTTCTTTTGAAGTCCATTTGAAAGAGGTTTTCTTCTTTGAGAGATCATGTAGAGGGGTGGCTATCATAGCAAAATGCCTTATGAAACGCCTATAATATGAACATAATCCCAGAAAACTACCTACTTGATGTACGTTTTGCAATTCTGGCCAATTCCGAATGGTCTCTATCTTTGCAGGATCCATTGTTACTCCATGCTTGGATACAATGTGTCCCAAATAATGTATCTCTGAAAGGAAGAACTCACTTTTCTTGGCATTAATGAAAAGTTTATGCTTCCGCAATTCTTCGAAAACTGTGACCAAATGACTTCTATGTTCCTGCTCATTCTTGGAGAAAACCAAGATATCATCAAAGAATACTCTCCTGTGAATTTGCGATGGGGTTGGAATATCCTATCCATCATACGATTAAACGTGGCAAGAGCATTGGTGAGACTAAAGGGCATCACCATAAATTCATATAATCCAAAGGCTGTCCTGAATGCAGTTTTATGGACATCTTGTGGCACCACTCGTATTTAGTGATAACCACTCTTCAAATCAAGACGGCTGAAACAAGCCGAACCATCAAGCTTATCCAAAATGTCATCAACACGCGGAATTGGGAATCTGTTCTTGATGGTAAGCTTGTTTAAAGCTCTATAGTCCACACACATGCAGAATGAGCCGTCTTTCTTTGAACAAGAAGTACGGGAGAGCAATAAGGTGAGAAACTAGGCTGAACCAAACCTTTCTCTAAAAGCTCATTTACCTGCTTCATGATCTCTTCTTGTTGTGCGGCACTCACACGGTATGCGGGTTTGTTAGGTGGAGAACTACCTGGCACAAGATCTATGCGATGATCTTCGGGTCTTTGGGGAGGTAATTCACCTGGCAATGCATCAACAAAATAGTCATTGAATGCATGAAGAAAATTCAGCCTATCATTAGTCATAGCATCCACATTTTGATGACTTCGTACAATGCTATCACGAACAAAAACCAAGTACGCAGAAAGACTCTTTTTCATTGCTTTATTAATTTGGATGTGAGATATAAGTGGGATGGAATCCCCTACTTTGCCATCATCAATGAAATGCATGCAGCCTTTATGCATAAAAGAAATCATGTTGGTCTTGTACTCTTTGCGGGGCTCAAGCCTATGATGCCATGGCTTGCCCAACAATACATCACATCCATTTAGTGGTGCAACTAAGAAATGTTCATTATCAAGGTAGCCCTGGATATGTATGCGCAACTTCCCTATCAATGGGGTAACTTACACCTCTTTACCAACAAAAGCAGCTTCAGCTTCAATCTGAGGTCCCATGTTCTCAACCTCAATACCCAAGGCAGTTGCCGTTTGTATAGAGATGAAGTTATCGGTTGCACAGTCATCAAACATGAATAAGGCGGGCTGATCCTTGATTTGACCCCAAGTCTTGCATACCATCCGCTCTTTTGCATCATGATTTGTGTTTCCCTACACATCGGAAACTGCATGTACATTAGCCTTGGTCTGCTTATCCTCGTGCTTTGGTTTGCGGTCAGGGCATTGTCGAAACATGTGCTCTTTGCTGCCACAAGAAAAACATTTTCCCTCCTTGGCATATTGCTCTCTTTGCTCCGGGGTCAAGCCAAATTTGTTCTTCTTTGGGCCTTGATCTTTAGTTGAGGTATTTTCAGCTCTACCTCCCTTGTGGATCTCCCAGAAGTTCTTTTTAGGTGGCTGTCCACCTTTTTGCAGATTTGGGACAGTCTTGTCTTTCCCCTTTGAACCGCCTTGATCTTGCTTAATTTTGAGCACCAATTGCTCCGTAGCAAGAGCAGAGGCTGTGAGGTGTTGCAAAGTATGTTTCGGGTGCAATTCAATGCCCGAACGATAAGCCGGTTGCAATCTGGAGCGAAACTTCCTCTTTCTTTCATCCTCAGTGATTTGCATAAAAGGAGTTACCTCAAGCACCACTTTCCAAAACTTAATGACATTGTTGCACACTTTCATTATCTCTTTGCTCAAGTCTATCCCACTTTTGGGTGAGAGTTTGCTCCGCATTTGGTGGCAAGAACTGAGCATATAATCTGCCCTTAAACTCCTTCCAAGTGCAAATGGGATCTTTGGTGATCTTTTCAGTGATCCACCAATGAGTAGCGGTTTCTTTCAAAAACATGCTAGCATGGCGTACTTTAGACTTCTCAGTGAAGTCCTCATCGCTAAAAGCAATGTCAAACTGTGCCACAAATGCTAACACTTTGGAAGCATCATGCTCTCCATGAAAAACATCAAACTTAACAGACTTGTCACCTGCTTTAAATTCCTTGAGCTTTCTCGCATGAGGCTCATGGTCCTCTCTTTTTCTTTTCTCCTTATCCAACGGGGCAGCCCTGTCTGCATGGGCTTCATGAGCCATCATGAAAGTTTCATGAAGCACGGTGGCATGTGCTCCACGAACTTGAGAATCAGATGCATGTGTCTTTCCTGCAAAAGGCAATGTCTCTCCATGAGACAACTCAGAAGGCAAAGCTCTTCTAGTGGCAGATCTATCACCCCTACCATGGGATACATGTCTTGAATGCATGTGACCATCATGCCCTCCATGAGCACTAGCATTCATATACCTGTCAGGCTTTGTGCCTTGTGGAGAAGATGCATATACCTGTCAGGCTTTGTGCCTTGTGGAGAAGATGCATGACGAGAGGTGACTGTCACCTCTTCCTTTTGCATAAATGACCTCAACCTTTGAGATGCGGGATCTCCATGCTTCAAGCGAGGTGGATTTCTGAATTTCAGCTCTCCGTCTTCCCCCTCTCTGATGTCACCTTTGCGGAGGAGGTAAGAAAGTGCCAACTCCCTTGGCTTCTTGCCCACTTCCCGTGCCATGGACTCAAAAGTCACATCTACCATTGCATCGGCTTTCCTTGCTTCAATGGCACTTTGCACATGGGGATCTTCATCCAAAAATTTTAGCTCTTGCTCTTGTGCCTGCAAAAGCTTTCTCATATGCTCCATTTCAGCCCTCATTGCATCAGGCTCTTCTTCTAGCATGACTCTCTTTCCTTGAGACAGTTGTCCCTTTGAATCACTATCATTTACCCTTTCAAGGGACTTGTGCCTTCCTCGTAGAGCATCAGAACCACGCGAGGCAATTGATGGGCCCCTCGAATTAGGCACTTCCAAAGGGTTGCCTTAGCTGTCCATTGTGTTAAGTGTGCTAGAAGCGGGGTGTCCAATACACAGGTTCGTTTCCCCACTAAGAAGAGGGAAACAACCGTGCTCTGATACCAATGAAACCGATCCCGTCAAGTGGAAATAGACTCCGTTGGACACCCACACGCGTAATAGCACAACTTAATATCACAATTTGAAATGGACAACTTATTAACAACTGAAAATTGAAATGAAATGAAATGTTGATAGATGGACACCAGCACTGGCGCCGGAACGGGCCGACCCGCCCCTCAATATATGATATATTATTGGGAGTATTTAACAAATACAATGCTCCATGGGTTCAATGAACCAGATGATGTCCATGTACAAATGAATACAGTACCAAACAAGAGGCTCGAAGTAGATGTTCGAAGGAGAGCGACCACTTGAGTGGTCCAGTCTCTACGGTCCTGTGCCTTCACTGGACTCCGCGGAGAGCGCCCCACTGGTGTTCCAGGACCACGCACAAACAGGCGCTCCCGTACTAACGCCTGGCTCTCCCGATCTCGGCACCTTTGGACCGTGGTTCTCCAAAAGCTTGGACTAGCCGGCACCGAACGGGTGTTAGCCGTAGAGAGAATTCTTTATCAGATTTACAACAAAGTTCTTTACTTAAATCTGAATTCACTTACTTGTAGCTTGCAAATGGAAGACAAATACCCGAGGTGTCTGTGTGCAGCTACTAGAAGTGGACACCATGGAGCAGCAGCCTCTCGAGAAGGAGGAGGAGGAGCTGCCTGTGTAGAAGGTGTAGCCACCTATAACCGCCTATGGAGGGAAGGTGTAACCGCCTGCAGAGGAGCACAGCCCCCTGCTGTGCAGAACACAGCCGCCTGCTGTGGAGGAGGAAGAGGCGTAGCCGCCTATGGAGAGGATGAGGAGGAGCCGCCTGGCTGCAGAGCACAGCCGCCGGTAAAGTCGCTTGGCGAAGAGAAGGCAGCCTGCTGGAGAACCAACGCAGCCGCCAACTGTAGTTACAGCAGCCGTCTGGCTGCAGTGCACAGCCGCCTGGCTCCAGCCTGAAGAGGAAGAGGCGTGGAGGAGCATGCGCCGATGGAAGGAAACAGCCACCAGCTAGAGAGCATGCGCAGCCGACTGTAGAAGGGGTGAAGGTGGCGTAGCCTGAAGTGGAGGAGGCGCACCAAAACGTCTGAGAGAGAGAGAAGGGTGGTTGCCTCTTTGTAGGTGTTGGAGGGGAAGTTACACGACCACAGCCGGCCGGCTCCCCAAGGTTGCATGGGGGCGGCCAGTTCCATGGTGTGGTGTGGGTAGGTGGCCATGCACCCACCCCCATACACTTAAGGGGTTAAGTGTGGGGTTTCCCTCCCCACCCTGGCCCACAAGTGCAATACACTTACGACCTGTTCACACGCAACAAAACTCGTCAAAAGACAGAGCAAACTTCACGACTCACTGGCAGGCGTCCCCGCTCAGTAAGTGACACGTCAAGCAAGCAAACACAAGAATACAAGTCATGCGAAAACAGTTTCAAACATGCAAAACATGAGTGCATGTGCAAATAGTATCATGGACATATCTCCCGTTCATGGAACAAGTACAAAACATCTGTCGACACAAAAATGGCACGACATAAAACATAAATCCTGGTCTTCCTATGGAGTGACAGTCCCATAGGTAAAACACAGTTCCAGGCACGAGCCTCCCTATGAAGTGACAGTCCCATAGGCAAGACACGGCACAAATACTGGCCCTTCCATGGCGTGACAATCCCATGGATAGAACACAGTCCAGGTCATACACGGGTGGCACCAGTCTGGCTCCCGTCCATTTGACACCATCCTGCTAACACACGGGTGGCACCAGTCTGGCTCCCGTCCATGTTAAGCAAAATTACTGGCCTCTTCACATGAGACACCGGCCTGGCCTCAAGTGAACGAGACATAAAACTGGAGATGGACCAAATGGTCGGCCAATTGGTGACACCATCCATCAATCCCCCTCCTGGGTAAAAGAGTCCAAGATCCTTCGTCCCCTGCATATACCGCAAGATCCGCAATCCTGTGTCCCAATGAGACTTCAACGGCGTTTGCATGAATGAGCTCAACAGCCCCATAGAAAAGCTCAAGTAAAATTTAGTGTTCAGCAACCAGATCAATGAACCAACAAGCTTCTGGTACAGAGAGGTATCAACTGGCAATCGGCGACGTAATAGGCTTGCAGTTCTCCATCCCAAAGGCCTCAAGCAACTCATAAACATACCGCAATTGAGAGACAAAAAACCCCCTCTGGGTTTGCCAAATCTCCAATCCCAAGAAGAAGTGGAGTAAGCCTAAGTCGGTTATCTTAAACTCCTTTGACAAGGCAGCCTTCATCACTCTAATGTGCTCCACATGACCGCCAGTGAGAATAAGATCATCCACATAAAGGATGATTAACGTAACCATGCCGCGTTCCTGAAAGAGATATAGGTTGGGATCTACAAACGATCTCTGAAATCCAGTTCGGAGAAAGAAGAAATCAATCTTCTGATTCCAAGCCTTGGGAGCCTCTTTCAGACCATACAAGGCCTTAACCTGTAAACCATCCCCTCTGATCCTGGAACCACAAAGCCTGAAGGCTGCTCAACATATATCTCCTCCTGCAAGTCACCATTAAGGAACGCAGATTTGACATCCATCTGATACACGGGCCACCACTGAGAAGAAGCCAGGGCAAGAACGGTCAGAATTGTGGTCATCCTTGCTGTCGGTGCAAAGGTATCCTCATAGTTCATGCATGGCCATTGAGCATAACCCTTAGCCACAAGTCTGGCTTTGTGTTTGCCCACCAACCCATCTGATGCATATTTGGTCTTAAAGACCCATTTGACACCAATGACTGACCGTTTTGACGGCCTCGGTACCAACTCCCAAGTGTTGTTCTTCTCGATGGCATCCAATTCCACCTGCATGGCTTTACTCTAAGTATGCAAGGGCTTCCTTGACGGAAGTGGGCTCTTTGTCCCGCATGATACGAGACATCAAAGCATAGTTTACCTGTAAGAGCTCCGCTAAATGACTTTATCACAGACTCTGTGCGATCTTCGAGGTCCGTCCTCTCTGGTCCATTCAGAGGGAAGCTCCGTGACACCTGTCTCTTGAAGGGTGTCCACTAACCACCTAGGTACTCGAACAGAACGCGGAGCCTCCTGCTACTGCGGGGGCTCAACTCCAACTGCAGGCTCAACCTCTTGAATTGACTGAGGTTGTCCAACTGCAACTTAGACTGGGAATCATCATCAGAATCCTCTGGGTCTCCAAGAAGTGGCGGCTCATTAACAATGGAAACCAGAACACGCTTATCAAAGACCACATCCCTGCTGAAAACAATTTTGTTCCTCTCTGGATCAAATAACCTGTATCCCTTGGAAAGAGAGTTATATCCCACAAATATAAGCTTTTGGGACTTTGAGTCAAGCTTCCCCCTCTGCTTCTTTGGAATGTGAACATACGCATCGCTCCCAAACACACGGAAATGGGAGACATCAGGTTAGCTGCCAAAATATGCCTCAAAGGGAGTCATGTTAGGTATTGAAGTCGTCAGAGACTAGTCGATGATATGGATAGTCGTAGCCACAGCCTCTCCCCAAAGTGGACGAGGAAGATCACGATGCTCCAACATCGTCCTCGCCATCTCCACCACAGTCCTGTCATTTCGTTCTACTACTCCATTCTCTGATGGCGAGCTTGTGTTGGCCAGTTCCCTCTTAATGCCATGTTCCGCACAAAATCTCACGAAAGCATTAGAAGAAAACTCACCTCCTTTGTCAGCCCAGAGAGTCTTCACCTGCAATCCAGACTCTTTCTCCACCATCACATGCCACTCCTTGAACCAAGCAAAAGCTTGGTCCTTCTGAAAAATGAAATAGACCCATGTGAATCTGGAACAATCATCAACAAGCAGCATGAAGTATAGAGAACCTCCCAAGGATGGTGTCTGCATAGGTCCACACAAGTCAGTGTGTACCAACTCCAACGGTTTCGAAGCCCGCCTGGAAGCCTGCTTCAGAAAGGATTCCCTGTGCGTGTGCTGCTTACCACGTATGCAAGAACTGCAGCGTCCTTGCCTATTGCCAACATCTAGCAAGCCAACCACCATTTGGTCCCGGAAAGCTCGCCGCAGTGCATCCACATTTAAGTGACCAAACCGAAAGTGCCACAAGTCACCAACCTGAGAACCTGTCAAAGAGGAGAGTGCGGAGAGTTTGTAGATACCATTCTCCACGCCACCTTCCCAAACAACCTAGCCAGTCTCGTGGTCCCATAGAGCAACAGAATGCTCCTCAAACTCCACCCGGAAGCCAGTCTTGCATACCTCATGCATTGACAATAGATGAAAACCAAGTGTTGGGACGTAAAGAACACGAGAGGAATGCTTACCCCCCTTGCCGTCGGGAATGATCTCCATCCGGCCCTCACTGTGTATTGGAACTGTGGTATTGTCGCCAATGAAAATGCGACCTGACTGCCGTTTCAGATCAAGAAAGAAGTCATGGGAAGGACTCATGTGCCTGAAAGCACCACTGTCGAGAATCCACTCCCGAGTATCCTTTGCGGTGAAGCCAACTGTCTCCTTGCTCGAAGAAGATGAAGCATCCGAGTCTATCATCTCTAAGTGCACAAAGGCTGGAGTCTTTGCAACTGAAGCTGAAGAATCAACACTCTTCCCAGTCCGCTTAGGACACTTCTTCCAATAGTGGCCTTTCTCGCCACAATCATTGCAGGTCCTCTTGGCCTTCGGTTTCTCTCGGTCTGTGCCGGGCTTCTTCTCAGAAGACTTCTCTGATGAAGCCTTCCCTTTGCCCTTGGTGTTGTTATTCCGGCCTTTCAATCATTGGCGAGTTAAGGCCTCAGAACCTCTGCCCTGTGGAGGGTTAGAACCTCCGCCTTGTGGAGGGTTCGTGAATCTTTCCTCCTGGTCCAAGACCATGCGCACAAGCTCCTCCCATGTGATGGTGCTGAGCCTACCACTCGTAATCAACGAAGAGTAAAATGCTGAGTACTGAGAGGGCAAATGTGACAGCAACGTTATGGCCATATCCTCCGATGATATCTCTTTCCCAGCCTGGAGAACTTCCTACTGAAGAGCCTGCCGCTTGTTGATGTGCTCCCGCATCGTCGACGACTTTGCAGGATTCATCACCCGTATCTGAACTTCCAAGGACATCCTCTTCATGGGCGATACCCTGTTGTAGAGAGAAGCCAAATGCTGCCATATACCTCTGGCCAGCGTCATATGCTGGATATGATTGATTACCTGTGGTGTACAATTGAGGAAAATGAAAGAATGGACTCTGGCATTGACACGATCCCATAACTGTGTCTGTGCCTCACGTTCCTTCCGAATAGAGGGTAGCTCCCCTTCCTCTAACTCCGGCCGTGGAACCCCAACAACAATGAAATCAGCAAGGTCGTAAGACTAAAAAGCAAATTCCATCATTACCTTCCATATGCCGTAGTTGTCCTCGTCCAATTGACGGTCCACTGGGAACGTGGGGAGTGTCGGGAGCTTCACATGCTTCTCAGCCATAGTTGTTTCTCGTACTGGTACGAATGGGTTCGTACCGTACGGTTTGTACGGTGCGATATCGTACGGTATGAGTCAACCCCCCCCCGGCCGTGGAACCCCAACAACAATGAAATCAGCAAGGTCGTAAGACTAAAAAGCAAATTCCATCATTACCTTCCATATGCCGTAGTTGTCCTCGTCCAATTGACGGTCCACTGGGAACGTGGGGAGTGTCGGGAGCTTCACATGCTTCTCAGCCATAGTTGTTTCTCGTACTGGTACGAATGGGTTCGTACCGTACGGTTTGTACGGTACGATATCGTACGGTATGAGTCACCCCCCCCCCCAAATTTTTTTCCTTGAAAAAAAAATTCCAAATGCTTTAAAAAATATAGAAACCCTGCTTAATGAAGATCCCAAATGCTCGCGATACTTTGCAACTTTCATGTCCACTTAGTATTCCATATGGGGTTGTTGAGAGACCTAAAAAATCTGGCAAAGTAGACTGGTAGTGTACACTTGATTGGTAGGATGAGAGAATCTTGCTACATCACTTGGAGATCCCTGGTATAGGTAGGCTAGACAGTTTGATTCTAAAGTTATGTACGAGGTAGAAGATTTGGACATGGCCATTTTGATCTAGAGAGGAGTCCCTAAACCTATCACCCTAGATGCACTGCTCGTATTTGTGCAAGGACAGTCCCTTAGTCATAAACACTACACTGGGAGACCTTTGGTATTGCATTACCCATCCAGGTTCTTTTTTGAAGACAATCGGGAGATCCAACTGGGAGAGACACATATCCATGTTCTGGTTCCTCAAGCACTGTAGACTCCTCCCCTCCCAACCTTCCCTCATTCAAGCTTGAAGCTCCATAGGTTTTAAGTGTAAAAAATAAAAAACCGTATTTTATCGTAGGGTATCCCAAAATTTCATATCGTACCAAAAATTCCCGTACGGTATCGTATTTTCGTACCGTGACAAACTATGTTCTCAGCCATCTCAAGTAAATCTGCCATTGCGGGGGTGTAACTCAAAAGGGAGGGTGGGTGGGAAAAAATGAAGAACTAAACCTACAAGTGGCTGTCCAGCAAGATCTGAAAACACAAGAGTAAGTGCACTGCAGAAAAACACAACAATAGAGATGGAGAAAGACGTTAATAAAATCTTTCTTTCTTTCTGGGTCCACCAACACCATCACCCCCATCCTCAAAGCCGTAGATCCACTTGATCCTAATAATTATAGGACGATAATGATTGGCCACACATTGGTCAAACTCTATGGATCAGTGCTAGAGGCAGAGCTCAGTTCATTTGCAAAGAGCCAGGGATGTAGAGCCTCAGGACAAGCTGGCTTTTGGAGTAGCTCCTCTACCCTTGACCACATCTTCACCCTCCGTGCCATCATCGAGGAGGGTAGAGCACAACATTAGAGGATTTACCACTGCTTTGTAGATTTCCGCAAAGCTTTTGATATTGTACCCCAAGCCCGCCTTCTACACCGTCTACAGGAGATAGGAGTCCCATCTGACATGGTTTGGAGTATCATCGCCCTCTATGAGTCTGTCACCAGATGAGTGAAAGCCCCAGGAGGTACATCACAAGAGATTTCCAGCACTACTGGGGTGAAACAGGGCTGCCCTCTGCCACCCACTCTTTTCGGCCTCTACAAGACAGTTGGATACCTTACAGGACTTTTGCACTCAACGGGACCTCTCTATTAACCTTGGTAAAACCAAGGTAATGGTCTTCAATACGTCTCGCCCCTTCACATCCAGATTGAGCAGTGAAACCTCCCACTGATCTTATAGTATACTGGGCAGCGACATATGTAATGCTCCTCTGTCTCAACCTCTATGTGGCATACTCGGCAGATCTTCTCCTCTCTGGGTCTCCGTATGAGCTTCCCGGTTTTGAAGATGCGCTTAGCTCTACCTGTCTCCACTCTGAGGCGATGGGATGAAACCCGTATCTGGTCAATCGCAATCCGCATGGCGTGGGACATGTGAACACTCAAGTGTAGCCCGACTGCTGGATGAATCCATCCTTAGTGAGTGTGAGGAAGTGATCTCTGGAGAAGTGCATCTTCGTGGGGAGCTCTGAAGGGGTGATCCATGTGCAATGGGTGTAGAGGCTGAGAAGATCTAACCGGATAACCCGGTTGGTATCCTCATGAGAGAGCCGGAGAAAAGGGGAGTCCAAACTGTACTGAAGGGGGGGTAGGCGGTCCATGCAGAGCCCATATACTAAGAACCAAGTGGAAACTAGTGCATACCATACTCTAGAGTGGCCCTCAAGTGCTATCTGTCTTGAGGACTCCAGGGCAAGCCTTAGGTACCTGTGGGGATCCATGTGACTAATGCGATGGAGGTACGTGACCGTCTAGAAGAGTGCATCCACTACCATCGCGGTTGCAGCAAACTCTGCCTGGATAATCTGGTGTGGGACTGATGGTTTGTTGTGGATCATATGGGAGAACATCATGACTTGGGGCCTCTCAACTCACTGCCAATCCTCATCGGATAAATTTGCCCCCTAGAAGGCTGCTCTATACATCAAGGCTGGTGTCAAAAAGCCAAGCCTTCGTCCTAGGCTCCTGGAAATGTGCCTGGAAGCATTGTCGCTCAAGTAAGCTCAAGGTTGCATAACCCCGTTTCACTCTGGCATGTGCTGTGGCCACTGAAAGTGACGCCAAGGTAGACATAGGATGAGACAATCTCCACACGATCCCCTCTATATGTGAATTTCGTGAGGGATTTGGTCCACTCTGCAGGATCATTGACTTCCAGGACCAGCATTGCCTAGGCCTCTTCCTGCTTGAGCTCCGTAGACACAAGGACACCTTCTTGAGAGAGCTTCGGCCCCAGTGACCCCGCTCCCCCCCTCTAATCACCTCGTAGAACGCTCCTGATACGAGACTCAAAACCTGCACAACAAAACCAAGCAACGTGAAGGGGGTGCAAGCCTGACTCACCTCCCAACCTTGACAACCGTGGGCAAAACCAACAAGTCTTGGCTGTCCCCACCGAGCCACGAGCTGAGCTAACTAGCAAGACGCACCGACCAATCTCTACCCCGTGATGTCCCATACCACCACGGAGCTACCCTCACAGGCCTCGAGACTATTGCCGGCCTCGGCTGCATGAAGCAGGTGCACATATGCACTAGATCCAAGCTCCTGACCGTACATCTCTCGCAAAGACTCGCGAGACTCTATGACCAACTGACTAACCTTGGCCCCTTTTATGGGCTCTTGGCCGGTCACCAGGCGCCCGCCCGTCCATACTTGGGTGCCCGCCCGTCAGTCTATCCCTAGCCCAACTCACCAATCAACTTGCCTAGCTCCAAGCTTCCCCAAGCCTCGAAGCTAGTTTTGTGTGCGTGTAGCATACGGTAGATACATACTGTGCACATGACATACTCCCCTTCCTCTAAGAGCTCACTAAAAACCCAGGGTAATCCCTCTAAAGGGTAGTCAATGTCTCCCATGTAGCGTCCTCCTCAACACGATCCTTCCACTTGATCTTGTATTCCGTGATAAGTGTATTATGCAATCGTCTTTCACGAAATCCAAGAATCTTTTCCGATTCGTGTGGAACTAATTGGTCTGTTCCACCCAGTACTTCCTTAAGTCTACTGACATCTATGATTTCTTGAGGAGGAATTAATTGGTCTGCTCCACCCAGTACTTCCTTAAGTCTACTGACATGAAATACGGGATGAACTTTCACATGAGAAGGCAAATCCAGTTCATATGCGACTGAATCAATCCGTCGTGTAATACGAAATGGTCCATAGTATCTAGGGGATAATTTCGGAGATCGACCTCTCCGTAAAGTCTCAGAATCTTTGGGAACTCGCAAAATACACCATCGTTCCTTCAGAGAACTCTCTGGGTGAACGATGTCTATTAGAATAAAATCTATCTCTGTCTTGAGCACTTCTAATAGATTCCTTCGCAACTTGTAACATTTCTTGCATATCTTGCAGAAAATTACGTGCTGCATCATGCTGAAGTCTTGAAAATCCCACGGTAACAGGTGATCTAGGTTGAAAACCATACATAAGCATAAAAGGACTAAAACCTGTACTCGTATGCTTAGTACTATTATATGCAAATTCTAACATAGAAAGATAATCCTCCCATGAACTCTGTCTTTTGGAGACATATGCACGAAGCATATCCTCGAAAATCTGATTCACTCTTTCAATCTGGCCATCAGATTGAGGATGATATGAGAAACTCAAATTCAAAGTTGTTTCCAACTTCTCAACAAAAACAAGCCTCCAAAAGTCACTTCTAAACTTCGAGTCTATATCATTGACTATGTCCTGCGGTAACCCATACAGTCTAAACAATTGCTCGATAAACTGCCTTGATAATTGAGTAGCTGTAATGGTCTTCTGTGTCGATAAAAACCTAGCTATTTTTGTCAAGCGATCCACCACAACCCAAATAGAATCGTAGCCTTGATGTGTTCTTGGCAATCCAGTAATAAAATCCATGGAAATACTTTCCCATTTATTACCCGAGATTTACAAAGAATGCAACATCCCAGCCTGTCTAAAGCGTTCAGCTTTATTTGCTTGACAAACTTGACACTTGAGGACATCATCTTCTACATACCCTTTCATCTTTGGCTAATAAAAAGTGTGTTTCACTAAAGCTAATGTCTTGTGCACCCCAGGGTGTCGAGCAGAAGGGACGTCGTGACACTTCTTAAGAATCTTGGACCTAACGTCCGGGATATGTGATACACAAATTTTGTCATTACGGAATAGTAAACCATTCCGAATCATCCACTGGCCTCCCGCAGCCTGAATGGTAGGCTGTTCAGTCATTGAGTCTTGGTGAATCAATGAGCTCCCGTCTTGGATCTTCTGCCAATATGGACCAAAATAACTATCAGTCTTGCAAAGCCCTCTCAATGACTGAAATAAGTCAGTAGAAATCTCGATGAACGACAAAGTATTCACCTCTCTAATTTGACTAAGCTGATCTGCGACACTATTCATGGACCCCTTTCGATAACGAATCTCAAAATCAAAATCTTGCATTAACACAGCCCATCGAGCTTTCCTTCCTCTCAAATCATCTGCATCACACACATACTTGCAATACCAATCATCAGTCAATACCACAAACTTGGAGCCATATAAATAATGTCTCCAAACCTTGAGAGCGTGAATGACAACATAAAGCTCTTTCTCAAGGGTTGGCCAACGAGATTGAGTGTCGTCTAGCTTTCTACTCTCGAAAGCAACAGGTCTATCATCTTGGAATAGAGCAACCTCAATTGCATAGTCACTGGCATCAGTCTCAAGAACATAAGGCCTACTAGGATCGGATAGTGCTAGGTGTTGTATCAAGATCCAATTTCAGCACAAGTTTGTAATTAACAAAGTTGTGTGAGCTGCCAGGGTCCATAAGAATGTGGATTCTATGGCCATTCACCTCTCCATAAACTCGGAGAAGATCATGCAAGCCAAAAACTTTAGAGTTGAACATACAATCAGAACATGAACTAGGACGAGAAAGTACAGTGACTGTGAAGTACCTGTTAAAGTCAACTGGTTAGCTGCCTTCGGCTTGGGTCCTGCATTGGTCTTTGCATCCTTTTTCTTCGGACACTCGTTATGCATATGTCCTTTTTCTTCGCAGATGAAGCAACGTCTCTCCTTCTTGAGCTTCAAAGCCTTAAGGAGACGATTTTTCTTTGCTGGGGTCGACGTGGAATTCTTCGAAGGTTGGTCCAAAGACTTTCCTTCGATCGTGCTAGCCATCAGTGCAGAGAACTTCCTTGTGCTTGTTCCCCTGCTCGGTCCTCACGGGTTTAGATTTGGAAGAGACCATTGTATCGTCATAAATACGAGCGAAATAAATGGCCTCATCCAAAGTTTTGCATTTGTTGTTTTTAACCTGTAAACGGTACGAGTCGAGTAAACCGGCTACGAAGAAACCCAAAAGAGTAGTAGAATCCATCTTCGTAGCTTTCATCTGCAAGTCTCTAAATTTCTGGATAAAAGTCCTTTGGTATTAGAGGACACTACTTAAAATCAACCATGATAATGTGGTGATATGAGTAGAAGAACACTACTTAAAAATTCTTTGATATTAGGGGGCACTACTTAAATCCACCCTCAACCATGTGGTGGAAAATCAACCATGACAATGTGGTGATATGAGTAGACGAACACTACTTAAAAATCCTTTGGAATTAAAGTCAATTTGAAATCCCATACTAATTTAACTTTGGAAATGGAAGAGGACATAAAAGGAGTGCAAAAGAAGATTGTGTACACACAGCTGGTGTTAGTTAACAATCCCATAAAAGTAAGGTTATTGATAGGGTTGTTGGCATCCACTAAATCACCTCATAAGTGAGGTTCTGCGAGGTCATGGTCAAACTAGCAAACTGAGCAACGATATCGTAGTCATCCTCCTTCTTGAGGAATTCTTTTTTGAAGACTTCTTCAAACTGTGCCCAAGTTGTTGGTTTAGGTTTGAGTTCTTTCCACCAAAGCAAAGCTTTGCCTGAGAGGAAACCTACTGCTAACTGAATCTTTTTGCCATCGTCATATGGATGAAACTGGAAATGGACCTACCACTTATGTAGCCATGTGTCCACTATCTCCTTGGTACGCTGCTTTTGCTTGCCATCGTCATATGGATGAAACTGAAAATGGACCTACCACTTATGTAGCCATGTGTCCACTATCTCCTTGGTACGCTGCTTTTGCTTGCCCCCAAACTGTTCCATAGTAATGTTGGGGCCTAAAGCAAATGCCAAGGTATCCATACCCAAGAGAGTCCTTTGGTTTGTCTCAGCGAGATGGCTCTGGCAGGTGTATCAATGGTGCTCCTGTCCCCTCCGTCTATGAAGAAGTTGGTGATAGTCACCTGTCAAGAAAGGGGTGGCGCCTGAGGCTTGGGGTCTCTAGAGAGGATTCTCTGGTGTCAGCCCATCTCAAGTAGAAACATACCAAGGCATATCTCTCTTCTAGGAAGTCCATAATCCTAGAGAGTGGAACAAAGCCCTCTAGGAAGAGGCAATGAATAGTATATTGGGCATCAACAGATGTAAGCTCCTCTGTCTCTACCTTTGTGTAGCATAATTTGCAAATCATGAGCTCTCCCTTCACTCTTATGGCTCTCCCAGTCTCTATGTGTAGGTGATGGGATAAGACTCTGATCTGGCCTATGGCAATCCTCATGGCATGTGACATGTGGATGTCCATATAGGTCGCTCGCCTGATGAAGCCATCTTTGGTGAGTCGGCGGAGATGGTCTTGGTAGAGGGCCATCCTCAAACCAAGCTCAGCTGCAGGTGTACCCAAGGGCCCCGAATATGTTGTCTGAAGAGGTCCAACCGGGTGAGCCGGTTGATCTCTCCGTGTGTGATCTGTAGGAGAGGGGAGGCGAGGTCATACTATATTGGTGGGGGCAGTCCATCTGTATACCATGTGATGAACCATACGGAGACTTTCACAAACCAATTTTTCTGCTAGTAGCCGCTGTGAAGACTCCATGAGAGAGAAAGAAAGAAAGAAAGATATATTAACGTCTACGAGAGGCCAAAGTCGGCCTATGAGAGAGAGAGAGAGAGAGAGCTATATTAAACGTCTTCAAAAGACCCAATGGGTCTATGAGACCAAAAGTGATACAATAGTGTTCATGTAATCTCACCATGAGAGAGAGAGAGAGAGAGAGAGAATAGTGTAAGCCAGTGCCGGTGCCGGGGCCCAAATTGGCCCATGAGTCCAGGAATACATGATGACGCATCTCAAAATCCTACTAGAAACATCTAAAGAAACTCTAGAATCATCTCCTGCGAGATAAGGGAATCTATCATCCATCTAAGATTGATAGGGTTACATACTTGTCTGACAATCTCCTCTAGAGATATAATGAGATCAAACAAGGTCCCCTGGGTCAGTGGGTGTGTCTCACTTGATCAGGATGCCTTAACATGGGTCTTTCAAGAGATTTTCTCTCTCAAGTCTTAGATCTATGCTGGCCACCTGTGTGTGTGTGTGTGTGTGTGTGTGTGTGCGCGTGCGTGCTGGGGGGGGGAGAGAGAGAGAGAGAGAGAGAGACCTTGGAAAGGTAGCCCGAGATGATTGCATCAGCCATCCGAGGCCATATGAATCGCCCTAATTCTTTCATCCAAGAATCATAACCACAGCATACATAAAGCTGGAGAAAGTTCACTACTTTCAAAAGCTTTGCGTACAGCAAGGCCAACACCATACCATCCTGCTCCAATCAAGCACCGCCAATAATATCATAAACAGTACCATTCAAAAAACTTGTTCTTGAAAGGATTGCTTTGCTTACCTCCATGGTCGACCTTGAAGCCCATCCTAGGACAGCTTCTCCTGTTCTGGATGATTCTTCACACAAATCAACTTTTAGAGGATCTTGTAGAATAAAGCTTAACACGGTCTTCAGCAATGTATCTGCAAACCTTGCAAATGCTGTCTCTAGCAATCCAATCTTCTGTTAACACACGATACATCTCTATGAGTCTCAGCGTCATATCTATTTCAAACTATATAAGCACAACAAAATGAGGAAATCAATGTAGATTTTTTTCAGATGTTGGAACTTCCAGCCGATTGCACTTTAATCCCCTCTACAAAAAAGAATATTGCGTGAGAATGTGACATGTCTACAATCTAAGGAGTCAACAAGGTAAAACATTGTCATTTTGCACAAGAAAGTTGTTATCAAAAGCGTGTATTGTGACTAAAATTTGAGCAAAGGAGAATCGGAGCTAGGGAGCAAAGCGTGTATTGTGACTAAAATTTGAGCAAAGGAGAATTGGAGCTAGGGAGAAAATAAAAACTAAGTCACACCCCTCCTGCCCCCCAACTCAGCATCACACTGCACCAGCCCCTCCTGCCTTTTCTTTGCGTGGCTGTCTGTACAGTCAGGCTGCACGAGACAGTTCATAGGATTCTAGCCTGCAAACATTAAACATGTGGTGGCATTTCTAGACATTCGAAACCTGCCACTTTATTATTTTACAGCACAGCATATCTCAGTGCCAATGTCACTTATTACAGGCACAAGAGTACTCATGGTATTACCTAGACTCACCTCATAATAGCCGAGTAATTGCCCTGGTTTATTTTCCTGCCGTCAGTTTTCCTTATAGCTTATTGCTAAGGAGTCCTATGATATTAGATATCTACAGGATACTCCCTCTCAGAAACCCTGTAGGACCTCTCCCTGGTGGCGGTATCTTCTCCTGCACCTCAATGCTTTCATGTTGAGTATGCCCCACCAACCAACAAGCCTTATAACTTTGACATGTAGATTTTCGAAGTTTCTACTATCAGGGAGCATCTAAGTGTAAGATCCCTCCTACCCATGCAAGAAGAAAATATTAAATAAAATAATTTTGGCCCAAAAACAGTAAAGTGTTGTATTGTTGGAGAAGGAAAAAGTGTGTAATGAAATGTGCACGTGGGAAATCTGCTCAAAATTAAGTAAAAACCTTTGAAAATTTAAATTTTGGTGGGAACCTTGAATTATTATAAGGTTCACATGCCCATAAAAATTATTAAGGTGCACTTGTGTACATGAGCACACGTGTGTGTGTGTGTGTGTGTGTGTGTGTGTGTGTCCCTGTGAGAAAGAACTTAAATCCCAAAAGAATTTGAAAAATATGAGTCTGTAATTAAATCCGGAATGTGGGATTTACCCTAGAAGCAAAAGCTTGTACCACATTGGAGAGAATAAAATTAAATAGGACTAGCCTAAGTGTGTGTACCCTTGGAAAAATAATTTAATTAATCTAAGGTCCTAAGGTTTGGGTGAAAACCATGGTTTGAGGAAACCAAATGGAATTGTGGAGGTGGTAAGTGAAAAATGGTAAGCGGTAATATGGACATGGTTTTTTTTTTGCTAGGTGGTATCGGTAAACCATGGGATGGCTAGTGGTTTCTTGCGTAAGTGGTGTCAGGCTCCTCCCTCAACTCTAGTTGCATTAATGCATGGTGGGCTCTTGTTTTAGTAAGTCTTAGTCTAGTCCCTTTTTTCTTCAGTTAACTCACCTAAATTGATATGCATGGTGATTGAGACTCATGCATGCCAATTTAGGTGAAATCCATGCATATGAAGGGACCATCACCTATTTAAAGGCAACCTCTCTCTCATTTTTACCACACGCCTCATTATTAGCTTTGAAAATACTCTTTTATATATATGAATAGATGAATCCAAGAACATGCCCAAATCCACCTTTTAGGAATGTGCATGTTATATACTCATGGTAGTCAACCCACAAGACTATATAACTATCAACTCCATTATGCATAGTATGGACTAGATACTACGACATCCCCACTAACGTCATTAGCGCCCAATAGTGGGTGTAGAACTCTGTATCAAGATATGCTCTCACACACGCACTCCATGGACACACACACACACACACACACACACATAAGAGCATATATTCACACAAAGGCCTTCGTACTGAGTTTCTGTCAAACCTCCAGAGATGCAGGACAGACTCGGCCATAATGAATCCTAGCACTAAGGGAAGTAGCAAATAGAAAGAATTAGTACAGCAAATAAGTAGTTATAGGGCAAATGCACCGCTAAAGATAGAAGGAATTAGCACAATATCAACTGGCCAATACTCTTTAATACTTTTCTAGTACTTTTATGACATCTTACACCTAGAAGTACTAACTAAACTAGTCAAAAAGGACATTTAAGCCATCTTGGAGAGTAAAAGGGCACTGAAACCCATGCTTGAAAGAGGCGTGGATTCTTGAAGGATTGAGAGTGCTTTTTCTTCATCTTGCAACACAAAAATATCAAGCTAAAGCTATTATACAAGTAGGTCTACCTTTCATATTTCAAAATTTTGAACATAGGCAAGTATATGTCTCTTTCTTGATGTTTTAAATCAATGTATTTGTGAATTATCATTTATTTAAATCTCTAGTTCACCGAGATAGAAAATTGAATTTTTAATCAAAACCCATTCACCCTTAAAACTGACTATATTTCTTTACTATAGTAAGTAAATAGCCTTTGAAAAATGGAAGATGGCCTTGATGCAATAAACCCTTACAATGGCATATAATCATAGCTAACCTTAATCAAGGTTACGAAAATTCATAGAAGTGATAACCCTTGAGACCATAAATGATTAAATTAAATTAGCATTAAAAATAGAGAAATTTATGTGCACACTTATTTGTGAAAATTATGCACTTAGTTGTAGATTAAGTCGTAAGCATTGCATAGAAAACCTACTTTTTAAATCAGAAGAAAATAAATTAGGTCTAAAAAATATACATGGTAAGTCCTTGTCTAGCATTTAAGGACAATGAATAGAATTGAGGAGTTGAAGTGTACATTTGTGTGCACATATGTGCCAATAGTATAATGTAATGGATACCTTATAAGTTAAGGGTCTTTCTTTTTGAAACCCTTAGAAGTGCTGGTAAAATAACAGGTCAAATTCCCATAGACTCTCCAATAAATATGATTCTAACCCTAGAGAAGACTAGTAAATTGTAGAGAGAGAATGCCACTTCTAGTGGGGATTTTCACCATATAGACTAGAATTATGAAGAAAATTAAGGATAGAAGTGTCATTGAGGGTCTAAATTTAACAGAAAATATCGATCAAAGGAATGTGAAAGAAACGCAGAAGAGCCGCCCAAGAGAACCGCCAACAACGCAGAGATAACGGAGGCCTAGCCTGGCCAAAGATGGTCTCCCCACCCCTGATCCCGTTGTCCACCATAAGTGGGGGATGAGCGAGACCACGGGGCGCACTGCCCCATATAGGAGGGCTTTGAAGGCCGAAACCCACTATGTGGGATATAGCTACGATAGCAACTGCTAACGTGGCAGCGAGGAGAGAGGCAGGCGACGAAATCCAACGCCAACACCCCCCCAAATGAGACACGTACGATGCCGGGCAAGAGCGAATCCGAGATGGAGCCCAAGAGCCGAATAGGCTCTGATACCATGAAAGAAACGCCCAAGAGAACCGCTACCAACGCGGAGAGGACGGAGACCTAGCCTGGCCAAAGATGGTCTCCCCACCCCCGATCCCGTTGTCCACCATAAGTGGGGGATGAGGGAGACCATGGGACACACTGCCCCATATAGGAGGGCTGTGAAGGCCGAAACCCACTATGTAGGATATAGCTGAGATAGCAACTACTGACATGGTAGCGAGGAGAGAGAGACAGTGAAATCCAATGCCAACACAAAGGCTCCAATGAAATCCTAGAAGAAAGTCAACAACTAGAGAGACATAAGAAAAAAATTTAGAGAGAAGTAATCAGATGTCAACCACTAGGGGCCCAACAAACTAAGGCCAAGAAGGTCTAAAATTAAAATAGTAGCTTGACTAAATCAAATCAAGAAAGAGATGGAGTTTAAATTAAGAACTGATAAAGGCTCAAAACGTACACGAGATGATTCAAGAAAAAGTACTTAGTTGAAACATGAATAGGACCTATCTCAAATTTAGATGAATCTCTTATATGGCTAAGAGTAACCTTACAGAAAAGGAAAGAAGAGGCATTAGAGAAGAAGGAACCTTGAAGTCTTATCTTGGAAAAACTACTTAAGGTAGTAAGTTTTATCTGACACATTCAGAATGATCATCGAATAGTTGTGCTATGACCAAAACCTTAATACAAGGCTAGGTACATGACTTAAAGTTTAGTTCTGACCCGAAAAAAATGTGTGAAGCTGCAAAGCCTTGACCTTAAGAGAAGTGTTTTTAGTCTAAATTCGAAGTATGGTTCCTTCAAAAAACTAATATCATCGGTCTAACTAAAGGATAGGCCTTGAAAGTGAGAAATCGAGAATCGAATAAATTGTCCCTTAGAGATCCTATGGCTTAAGGGAAGGATGGTTTCAACTATTTGCTCAAAGAACCATGAAGGTTTGGAACAAGATTATTGGATCGGAAAACGTGTTTGGAGATTCGATGAAGAATCAAGATTGTCTCATCAGAACTTGCGATTGTTTATCTTGTTTTGCAATGCATGCGTGATGCATGGTTGCTTGATCATGTTTGAAAATTATTTGAATATTGTTTGTAATATACTTAGTGGAATTATTGAAATACTTAGTGAAACTTGTGAAGGTACCTCACAAGTTGATATGATATGGGCGGATGTCATCTGAGTGGTGAGTCCCATCAAGAAGACGATCATTCAAGAACTTGACCTATCTCGACAGACGTGGGTGTGCTCCCGACACATCTAGTGTGAAGACAGAGGCAGCTCCGATGTGTACTATGCCATGTAGGTCTAGGCTGGACCTACGTGTTGGTCACAAAACTTTGATGCGAGCATGACCTAGAGCGCTTATGCCTTGGAAAGGCCGTCAGAAGTAGCTCTTACCCATCTGCGATGCGAGACTTGTGGGCTCCTCACAAGACAGTAGCACAAGTTGGATAGCTCGGACTCAATGGTGGTATCTTCCTGGTTCAAGGAGCAGAGGCATGGTGCAAGGAGATAATCGTGATATTACTTTTATTTACTAGTTGGATGATATTCCAAAGTTTACAAGGTGATTTTTGATATGTTTGTTTTTAGTACTTTTTAATGTATAAAAGCTGTAAGTTAAAATGTCAAAAGAAATGTCTACCGTTGTAACATGCGGAAGCTCTGGGAGTCATCTTTCAGCCCTAAACACCATCTGAGAGGCAACAGACCAACGCATACTAGGGAGATTCATTCTAGACATACAGCGTCACAGAGAGACATCATTACAGACTCAGACAGCTCGAGAGGGGAGACGACAGACACAGATTACTACATTTTTTCAGAGATCCACCCCACTCCCAATCCCTACACAGCAGGGAATTACTCTCCAGAGAGCAGAGACACTCAAAGCCCGCAGGAGACAGAGGACACCTGGCTTTCGGACACCACGCCTATACCAGAGAGAGATGACAGAGATCAGAGCTCAGTTTCACAGAGAGGGTGCGGAGCGACTAGCTCGCTTCATAGCAGACCCAGGCATGTTCTTCAGGGAGCTGTGGACACCCCCTTTCATTGATGTATACCATTCTATACCCCCAGTATGGTACAGGATGGAGCTAGCTAGGTTGCATATCATGATTGTATACTCCATGCATATAGCTTTGCATTCTCCTAGAGTCATCACAGCTGGTATCAGAGCATAGGTTGTTTTTCAAGAGATCACAGTGTGGATGTTTTAGCTCACCTTCATCCACAGTGTGGATGTTTTAGCTCACCTTCATCCACCTATGTACTGACCGGTTCTTCCGGTCTCAAGAAGACTAACAATGGTACTCATGTGGCTCATGAGCTAGTATTGTCCTCCATCCTTACTCCGGATCATAGCATAGGTTTTTTTTCGAGAGATCACAGTGTGGATGTTTTAGCTCACCTTGATCCGCCTATGTACTGGCCGGTTCTTCCCGTCGGTACTCATGTGGCTTGCAGTCATTCCTGAGCTAGTATTGTACTCTATCCTTACTCCGGATCGCGTCCTTCAACGAGGATTGTATAGATTGCTTAGGGAACGGAGAAGATGCAGATTTTGTACCAGCAGATTGAGTCTATAGCTGACTTCGCGTTGTATATGAATAATTTTGATACACATATATACAATGATTTTCTGGTTGCAAAAATTGTCTTCATTCTGTCCTCTACCTTGTTTTCAAATTGCCTTGTTAAATAAAGTTAAGTAAATAATAACTGCAAAATGGCGCAACGGATGTATGATACACCGGGATTGTCCCGAGAAGATGACATGATAGTATTTTTTTCCTCCTTTTTTTCCCAAAAAAAAGATCCTTCGTTTAGTTACCAAGAGAAACAACCATAATGACTAAGTACAACCTCGGCTCCACATGGGGAGCGAGAGTCAAGAAACATAAAAGAGGGGAGGATGCTCTCGTCCTCCGATTGGCCACTCTAGGAGGAGAAGGCTATCTCATACAATGGGGGGAGGGGAAAACAACCACAGGTGATCTATAGTACCAAGTGGGCTCACCACCACTATGAGTGAGAAAGGGACCGTGACGCCAGATCCTTGGAAAGGCCTCCCGGCACTTCCATGTGCGGTTTAAACCACCCTGAAGCTTTCCCCACTGGCCACAGAGGGTATGAATGATATCGAGCCAGATTCTCCATATGGACTTTGTTGGTGGAGTGAGGGTGCCTTCAATGGCTTCATTGCATCGAGCTCGCTACGAATCTTCCATCTCCTACAAGAATAGTGTATACGATGGAGCTTCTGGAGATCATTATTATAAAGATCCAGGTGCCATCCCTTTTTGCATCTGCAAAGATTCCATAGTCACAAGGGACGGGGGACGGGGACGGGGACGGCCATATGTAGGGAACGGGGACGGGGGTAGGAACGGCACTTAAAAATTACTTTGTCAGTACCACCCACTCGCCTATACGGGCAAAGCTTGCATGTCCATGGCTGTGCACCACCTCCATGAGGGGATGGGGTGTGATTGATCTCATCCCACCATGTCCATCCCGTCGTCCTTCTACGGGTAGTTGGAACTTGAAGAGCCACTGCCACGAGGAGGATGCCATGGATGATGGATGCCTCCTTGTCACTTGATAGCTTACGAGAGAGAGTGAGTGAGGCTTGAGCCTTGAAAGTTGAGGGAGAACTTGAGTGTGAGGATGGGTGTGTGTGTGTGTGTGTGTGTGTGTGTGTGAAGCTTGAGAGAGAGTGTGTGTCTTGAGAGGCTACACCTTGCTTGTGTGAGAACTTGAAACTTGAGACCTTGGTCCTTGAGGCTTGCCGCTTGAGGGGGAGAGAGAGTGTGTGTGAGTGAAGCTAAAGCTTGAAGTGTGAGAGGAAGTGTGTGTGTGTGTCTTCTTATAGGGAGGGAGGCAAGAGAGAGGCCAAGGCCCAAAGCCTCAAAGGCTCAAGGCCTATGGGCCAAGGCTAAGGGCCCATGAAAAGCCCCTCCAAAACGGCCAAAAAAAAAGGTCAAAAATGTGACCATTGTCCAAACAGTAACCTGCAGGCATTCCCATGCAGCCGTCCCCTCCTAGATCCGACCCTAGAACGCCGTCCCTTGTGAGGGACGCCCAGGTGGGGACGTCCGTCCGTCCCCGTCCCACAGTGTTACCGGGATGGCGTCCCCCCGTTCCAAGGGTCCGTCCCCTCCGTCCCCTGTGACTACGAAAGATTCACATATAGTGGGCATGCTATGAATTATTCATATATAATATCTATGGTTAAGCATGTGGAGCCTTCTTGTTTTGATGAGGCTATTGGCAAAGAGGCATGGGACAAAGCTATGGATGCAGAGATGGATGCTTTGGTACATAATGATACATGGGATTTGGTTGATTACCAAAAAGAAAGAAGGTGATTGGATGTAAGTGGGTTTACAAAGTCAAATGCAAGTCAGATGGATCATTGAAAAGGTATAAGGCAAGGCTAGTCGCCAAAGGTTATGCACAAACACATGGACTTGATTATGATGACACATTTAGCCCAGTGGCTAAAATGGCTACAATAAAATCTATGATTTCATTGGCTATGTCCAAAGGTTGGGAATTGCATCAATTGAATGTCAAGAACGCATTCTTAAATGAAGAGTTGCAAGAAGAAATGTTTATCGAATAGCCAGAGGAGGCTATGTACACCCAGACTTTCCCACACATGTATGTATATTGAAGAAAGTATTATATCGGCTGAAACAAGCACCATGAGCATGGAGTGATAGGATTAGCAGCAGGTATCTCATAAGCATTGGTTTTCATGTTGGAAATTTAGATTGTTGACTCGAAATCCCATCCTGCCCATCATCTCCTCTAGAAAGCTCCAATCTACTATGTCATAGGCTCTCTCGAAATCAAGAAGGAGAACAATAAGATCCTGCTAGCGCATCCTAGCCGAAGTAGTCACCTCCCAGAAAGTAAAGATGTTGTCCAGAATGCTTCAATCCTAAACGAAACCAGTCTCTGTACCAGGCATCAAGTCGGGGAGGAAAGGTTGCAGTCGCTGGTTGATGGCCTTGGCCATAATTTTCTAGGCGGACTCTAGGAGGGCGATGGGTCTTCCCTGTCAAATCTCCAATCTGTCACAACCCTCCTTGGGAATCAAATAGTTTCTTTATCCTCGAAACCCATATCCTTCTCTCTCCTAATTTTAATAATCACAGACAACATCATACAAGTGCCCAAAGGATTTGCGGATATGATGTTGATGCAACAGCTTTGAGAAGCTCTAAGTTTGCATTTGATTCTTGCATCAAGAGGCATATATGGGTGTCACGTAGCGTGTAATATGCTTACGGCTCGACCACTAACGGAGTCCGAGCTGGAGCATAGCAGATGGGAGCTAGTGGGGTTCATGGGTGAGATGCCTAGCG
Source organism: Cibotium barometz (assembly GCF_041138505.1). Classification (NCBI taxonomy): domain Eukaryota; kingdom Viridiplantae; phylum Streptophyta; class Polypodiopsida; order Cyatheales; family Cibotiaceae; genus Cibotium; species Cibotium barometz. The sequence continues at coordinate 6,193,026 of NC_141099.1, forward strand.
ATCAGAGTGCCACAACCACCGTAAAGCAGGATGGTTGGGTGACCGGGTGGTCGTATGGCCGACGCCTACACATAACTTGGTGAGTGTGAGTGGACATACACACATTATCTCTAAGGTTGGGTGGTAAATCAGGGCCAAGACTTCTTCCTCTCCTCTCTCCCATGGCTATGGTGAGGTTGCAATGTAACATTGATATCAGAGAGGCGCGTGTGATCGGGCTTCGAAAGAGAGAAGGCTTATCTTAATTTTTTTAAGGTTATCTTTCTCTCGTTTTTCTCTTTGCTCCGCAACAAGTATCTCTCTGTGAGCTTAGAGGAAGAGTAATTTTGGGGAGAAGAAGTCACCAACCTCTTGCAGGGAAAAATGTGAAGCCACATACAGTAAAATGTTGGGTTACAGTGCGGCTTAACACTTGCCATCATCTTCGCCATCTTGACATTGCCCAATTGTTGCTTCTCGCCACCCATTTCCTACCACCAGCTGGCTTACTGTACATTGTATGGCAGCCTATCAAGAAAAATGTCCTCCCTTTGACTGTTTTGTGCACTGATTTTGGTGCCTATTCAATGCCCGTGGTGCTTGCTCAGTGCCTTGTTGGTGTTGGACTCACACACTCACACACACAAACCTGCACATTAGGGTTAGGTGCAGGATAGAGAAGCTCACACACAGAAAATGAGAGGGAGAGAGAGAGAGAGCCAAAAGTGTGGTAGCCACAAAATGCAAGTCAACCCTTGCATGTGTGCCACATCCATATAATACTGGTACGTGCATGAAATACTGGATTTCGTGCCACGGCCATAGCACTCTGGCTATCAGTGAGAATGGTGGTGGGTGTCTGCTGACACTCACGAAGATCAGCCAATAGTCTCCTCAACCATACACAATCTACTGTAGCTGTGAAGACTGCCCTGTACTCAGCCTCACAAGTAGATGTGGCAACAGTGGGTTGCTTTTTACTCAACCAAGATATGCATGAACTGCCAAGAAAAAAACAATTCCCACTGGTGGATTGCCTGGTATCATAATCACCAGCCCAATCTGAATCACTATATGCATAAAGCTGCAAGCTGCACCCCTGCGATAGAACAAACCAAGATCCAAGGTACCCTTAAGATAACGAAAAATGCGTTTGACTGCTTGCCAATGCTTTGTGCCTTGGCTGTGCATGAATTTGCTCAACAAAGACACCCCAAAAGATATGTCTGGCCTCGTGTTACACAAGTAAATGAGACATCCCACTGCCTAGCTGTAAATGCCGGCCTCAAAAGGCTCTCCAATATCATGCATAGTAAGCCGTACACCTGGTTCTACTGGAGTAGAAATGGGCTTACATTCATCCATGTGAAACCTTTTTAGCAAACTTTTTATGTACTTAGTTTGCTGCATAACAATGCCATCATCTGTATGCATCAACTCTATGCCGAGATAGTAGTGTAAAGGCCCCAAATCTGACATATCAAATTCAGCTTTGAAATCTAAAATTTGTACTTTGCTAGTACCTGTAATAAGCATGTCATCTACATACAAGATGACTATGAGAATATCGGCATCGGTTTTCTTCACATACAATGTGCTTTCAGCTGGACTATTCACATAACCTTGGCTGATTAGATGAGCATGTATTTTATCATACCAAGCTCTTGGAGCTTGCTTTAACCCATACAATGCTTTGTGTAATCTGCATACTTTATGTTCCTCACCAGGAACTACAAAACCAATGGGCTGATTTACATATACTTCCTCCTGTAAATCCCCATTTAAGAATGCAGTTTTGATGTCCAATTGATGCACTTTCCATCCTTTATGTGCAGCCAATGCAATCACTGATCTTATTGTGGTCATTCTCGAAGTAGGAGCAAAAGTCTCTTCATAATCTATTCCCTTTTTCTGAGAGTAGCCTTTAGCCACAAGTCTTGCTTTGTACCTGTCAATAGTACCATCAGACTTTCTTTTGACTTTGTACACCCACTTTGTTCCAATGACATGCTTGCCTTTAGGCAATTCCACAAGATCCCAAGTATTGTTTTTCATGATAGAAAAGATTTCAGCTTGCATAGCTTGCACCCAATGCTCATTCTCATGTGCTTCTTCATAAGAAGAAGGCTCTTCTGAATCAAAGAGACCACCCATTGCTAATGCAAACTCCCCACGATGTATATTCAAAGCACTGGAACTAGCCCTTGTTCTACCTGTGAGTGGAGCTGCAAGTTTGCTTTCTTGCAAAGTTTTCAGCAACCATCTTGGCACTGACTTGGCTGTGTCTATGGCTGTTTGCTCTTCCCTGACAAGATCTTCCACTTCTTCCATAGAAGGGGACTGAATTCCACATGTTCTACATGAGGATTTTCTTGTGTAGGGGCTGGCTGATCTGAATCCCCCCTTATTGCAATGGGTAATAGTCCATCAAACATGTCCTGTATGCCTGTATCATTACTTTTATACAAGCTGTACATGGGCTGTTCTGAATTTTCAGCAAATACCACATCTCTACTGACAAAAATCCTTCGTGTAGTTGGATTATAAAGACGGTATCCTTTGCTCTCATTGCTGTAGCCCACAAAAATGCATTTCATTGCTTTGTCATCTAGCTTTGTTCAGAGTTGTTCTGGCACATGTGCATATGCCAAACACCCAAATGTACGCATATAATCCACTGTTGGCTTTCGGCTATACCAAGCCTCAAATGGTGTTATGGTTTTCAAAGCTTTTGTTGGACACCTGTTCAACACATGAGTTGCATACATTATAGCTTCCATCCAAAATTTGTGAGGCAACTTTTGTGCTTTCACCATGCATCTTGCCATCACCATGAGAGATCTATTTTTCCTTTCAGCTACACCATTCTGCTGCGGTGTATAAGGCACAGTACATTGGTGTTTGATGCCCTTTTTAAGCATATAATCCTTGAATGCATTTGACATGTATTCTCCACCTCTATCTGAGCAGAGTGTTTGGACTTTACATTCACACATATTTTCAGCCATTGCTACAAAGTGTCGAAAGCATGTAAACACATCTGCTTTCGCTTTCAAGGGGTAAGCCCAAGCAAACCTGGAGTAGTCATCAATGAATGTGACGAAGTAAAGATGCCTCCCTATGGATGGTGTCCGCATTGGACCACATACATCACTATGTATAAGCTGTAATTTACTTTCAGCTCTAACAGCTCCATCTTTGGGGAATGGTTTTCGTTGCATCTTTCCCAAAATACACCCCTCACATACATGTCTTGGTGGAGACTCGAGGCGGCATATTATCAACCATATGATGCTTTTGCATAAGCATCAAACTCCGAAAATTTACGTGCCCAAAACGAGCATGCCATAGCTCTGCATCATGCATAGCAACATACAATATATTTTTCATATATATTGGCACCATTGGCTGCAATAAGTATGACATTGCCAATTCCCTTTACTGGATATGTGGTATGATCTGCACATGATATAGTGCGGCCATTTGAAGCATAAACCAAGTGCTGAAATACATCTTTGCATGAAGTGATGTGGCTCGAAGCACCACTATCAAAATACCATGATACATTTTGTCTGTCAGATGCAATGCAAGACATATCATTGTCTGAAGCACTTGGTTTGCCACTAGTGCATGTGACCAAAAAAGTGTACTCTTCCTGGATTACATTAGCTGATTGTTGTGCTTTGTATCAGAAGAGTCTGCTACTACATTGCCTGCTTCTTTCCTTTTCTCTTTTGCAATCCGCTTACTACATTCACTGATGTAGTGTCCAGGCTTATGGCAGTAGTGACATTTGCCCTTCTTTTTGGGCTTGTTTGCATCCCCTTTGTAAGACTTTTCACCACCAGAAGAGGGCTGTCCATGACCAGCCTTGCTAGACTGTTATCCCCCATGCTTAAAGCTCTTTGCTTTACCCTTATCCTTGGCTGTAAATGCCTTGTCTCCACCACGGTTGCTCGATAAGTTTGCTCTTGTTTGCTCTTCCTGCAAGAGTAAACCTACTAGCTCTTCAAAAGTGACGGGATCACCGCCTCCTCTCATTGAGAGGTTGAGAGAGGTGTGAAAGCCCAAGTAGGAAGGTGGTAAAGAATGAAGAGTATTGGTGACCATCTGTCTGTCTCGGATAACCTCATCAATGTTAAGCAATTGTTCCTGCAAATCTTTCACTTTGGTGAGATGATCTGCCATGGAGTCACCCTCATCCATAGAAAGAAGATCCAATTGCCTCTTCAAGTAGGCAACTCTTGCCTCGTTGCATACCTGATACATTGCTTCCAATGTGTCCCATGCAAGCTTCGATGTCTTGCAAGAACGAATGTGCGGAATAATAGTCCTTTTCACTGAAAGGGCTATCAATGACATGGCATGTGCATCTCTAGAGTCCCATCTCTTCAGCTCTTGTGTGGGAGCAGGTTCTACATCAGGAGCTCTTTGAGCACCTCCCCTTTGAGGCGTGGCTAGCTATATGGTAAGTGGGCGTGTGTCATCACCACACACGATGCCCCAAAGCCCTTTGGCTACCAACAAATTACGGATCATGAAACTCCAGAGGGAGTAGTTAGATCCATCCAACTTGTTCTCCTGGGTGAGCACACCAAATACATCTGTAGCATTTTGAGCCATGTCAACAAAATATACCTACAAGCAAACCAAGCACCAATGTGCACTGCCAGGCAACGAAATGTCCTGTGCAAATGTTTGCCTACAAACTGAAGCAAGTGTAAACCTGCACCAAATTGTCCAATTACACACAATGTGTATACATACGCGACAAATCACAGCTGTAATGCCCAATTACATGCTCCAATCTGAAAAGCCCCAATTTTTATGCACTCCAATTGCTTCAATGTGCATTTAATTGGCCAATTTTCACAAAAGCCCCAATTTTTTGCAACTCAAAGAGGCTCAATTTGCTAATTTTGACCTCAATTTGGAAAACCCCCAAATTGCAAGCAAAGCAACATGTCCAATTTTTCAATTTGGCCTCAAATTGAGAAATCCCCCAAATTGCCTGAACCTTGTACCACCTGCAACCTTTCTTTGAATCTGACTTGCACTGTAGTGTCTGCAAAATTTGTATATTTTTATGTGAATAGAATCTTGTCAAAAGAGTACCTGCAATACGGATGGCACCGACGTGTAATGCAGGTGTCAGCCGGGGGCGTTGCTGGCCACGTGAACCGATGGATGGAGGCACTGGGCGCTGACCTCGATGGCTCTGGGCTGGTTCCAGCAGACGGCGAGTGACAAAGAGCAAGGACGAGGGGCGGAGGTGGAGACACGCGCAGGAGCGCCGGCCAGAGGTGGCTCCCGGCTGGGAGCGGCGGCGGCGGTTGTGCGCCGCTAAAGGAGCCAGGCGGAACGGGCTGCGGCGGGCCTGCGAGCACTAACGCCGTCTGCCGGAGCCGCTTGAGACGGGAGGCGCCGCCCGTGGGCTGAGCGGCGGTGGTTCGCTATCCACTAGTGCCGCCGTTCCGGGCGGCACGGGCGGCCAAGCTCGGCGGACGGAAGGTGGACCGCCGACGGACAGAAACGACGGAAATTCGCAACGACGGAAGCTGAGTTTGCTGCAAATTTTCCAGGGGCAGAATTCCAGAGGCAGCTCCCTGCTCTGATACCAATTGTTGGTGTTGGACTCACACACTCACACACACAAACCTGCACATTAGGGTTAGGTGCAGGATAGAGAAGCTCACACACAGAAAATGAGAGGGAGAGAGAGAGAGAGAGCCAAAAGTGTGGTAGCCACAAAATGCAAGTCAACCCTTGCATGTGTGCCACATCCATATAATATAGAAGTACAAAATATTATATGTAAGAGTGTCCTTTCACACTTGATATCCAAAGGGAAAAACCACATGGGAAAAAGTGCCCTTGGTTAAGCCCTGTTCACACATAGCACTACCATAAGTGAGCATATGCCTACATGCCCATGGTGCCTGCTCAGTGCCCATGGGCACCACCATGGAGTGTAGCTGTTGTTGGCGCTTCTCGAAGTCGACATTACAACCTTATTCGTGCCCGAGAGTGACCTCTGGTGCTTGTTCTAAGAAGAACCAGCTTTTCTTTCATCGTGGTTCATAGAGCTAGGCGCACTTATATGCCAACACAAGTGTCATGGGTGGTCTCGGAACACTAGGGACGTGTTCTCTCATCCACATGGAGGGTTATGGCTTGACAGAGTCAGCAACCGCTGGAGCCCACACTACAAGTGTTAAGCAATCTCAACAATATAGCTCAACAGGTTTGCTTGCTCCGAATACAGAAGCAGAAATCATGGATATCGACTTTAGACAGCCTTTGCCTCCAAATCATCAAGTGACTGCAGCGTGGATACCCTTGCTAATACTATTGCAGCAACAGTGACTTCGGGTCAGCTGTTCTGCCAACTTCCGACGTAAAATATCGTTACTATACAAATGACTTCATAGATTAGCTTGATTACCGATTTATGTAGTGGGCCATTGAGACCTTATTGCCGATCGGATTGGTCTCACAAATACTCTAGATTGAATATTTGAGGCTGTGGAACTTGATCTAGTTCTTAAAATTATAGCCATCTTGAACTTTGGACAAACTGTGCATCATATACGATGTTGCATAGTTCGTCGAGTTGGAAATACCCATAGGCTTGGACGCATAGTCACCCATATGCTTAAGATTTTGTAGCTATTTCTCAAGGAGAGAGAAAGAGTCTACTTTTGTGTCACAGTGAGCTTCATGCTCATTTGATGGTATGGGACGTCAAGTGTTCATGAAGGTCATTGTGGTCGTGGTGGTATGGGATACCAAGGCTCATACACAAAGGTCGGAACCTTTGGTTGGTTGTTTGCTTGTTCCGTAGTGATCAAGTGTTTTTACGCTTGTTCTATAGTGATCAAGTATTTGAGGCAAGATTTGAGCTTTGAGACTCACTTGATAGCCTTTTGTTGGGAAGAAATCCAACGACAGAGTTTGAAGAAGCTCTGTGTAGCATAGCCATGATCATATGCTAGTGCTGACAAAGTGGTTTCTAGTTTGAGAGTGTTATAGAACCATTTGTGAGCAATGAGACTAGTATTATTGGATGGTTGTTATATGTGGGGGATGCCCTACAACATTTAGGGAGTGTAGACTCGCCTATATCCAACACTTGTGTTCATTTTTGAGTGCATGTTTGGTTGCACCGTACAAATTATGAAAGTACGGAATGACTTTCATGAATAAGAAAGTAAATTCTTATTTTTTAGTTTTGCAAAGTTCATGTCCTTGTAGAACCTACCAGTTGTAAGGCACTGGGAAATGAGTGGAGCATTACCAGTATGAGATGGGGTTACTAAACAGTTAAAGTGACAAATACTTCACTCCAGACGAGCATGGTTATTTACTATCATTGGATCCATCGTAGTTTTAATGAACCATGACTATATTTGTTAGAAAGGAATACTAAACCGGAGAGCTTAGCAGAGTATCCTAACATGTCTAGCGAGTTTAGGGCTGAAACAGAAGTAAACTCAAGGTTCGAAGCTGGTCTAGAAAGATCAAAGATAAACCACAACAGAGTGGTGTTAATCCAGAGTGAGAACATGCAAATCTTGATCTTGGTGCTGGTAGTACAAAGTGCCCAACAGTTATCTTGATCGTTCGATTGTCAAGCATGGCTTGTTGTACACGCGCACACTTTCCAACAATCATCGCCTCATCAAAAAGGAGTGCCCAATAGTTATCTTGATCATTCTATTGTCGGCTTGTTGTATAAGAGCACACTTTCCAACGGTCATCATCTTCCTTGTCAGAAAGGAGTGCGCGATTAGCTGAGGTTTCTGTAAGAAGAAGAGTGAGTGTTGATCCGGAGTGATCAGACGAGTCTCTTGGGTTATGTACTAAGACGGAGTGCTCAAGGGTGAACTCTTCATGTCCAGTTAACCTTGTGTCAAATGGAGGTGATAAATTTATCGAAGTAAAAGAGGTAGTTTATTCTAGCCGATATTGGGTGTTGGCTTCCAACGAGCTTAAATTTTATGAAAAGTCACAAACCTTGGGTGCTTGATATTCTAGATGAAGCCCTAAACTTGTCAATTTGGTGTAGCCAAATTGCCAAGAGTGTTCAATGTGTGTACTTGGGTAGGTGTGGAAGTGTTTTCACACAATGCTCAATCATGGTAGATAACAATGAGATGGATCCACAAAGTATTTGCGCACACTCTTGAAGGACTTTGCTATTTTTATTCACACTGAAATTAAGTCTAAGGCTACTATCACGGCCTAGCAAGACTCATATTTTGATGCTAAACCATAGAGTTTAGAGATTGACATAGTTGTTGACTAGATATCATTTGATTAGCAATGATTTGGTGCTGGGATGTCCTAAACTTTGTGTTAAGTTTAAGGTCAATCTAATGAGCATTTCATAGTAAGTGGCTCGAGCATCTTGTAAGAGATGACTCCGTCGAATATTCCAACTCGAAAAGAGTTTATCCATGAGTACGGAGCTACTCAACCAGATCAACGGAAAGATTTGGCGTTTTAGATAGACAGGGTAAAGTGAACACAGTTCAACTTTACCAAGCAAACACCACCAAAAAAAAAACGAACTTATACTAATTTGTGTTTTGGAAATCTTTATGAAGTTTATATGAGGACCTAGTATTCCTTGTTTGTCCCACCTAAGGGTAGGTAGTGCATTGCCACTGTAATGAGGAGGCAACAAGGAAACATTATACGTCAGACTTCATATTGGAGTGTATTGCCACCTACGAGTAGGTAGTGCATTGCCATTGTAATGAGGAAGCAACCAGGAAATGTTATATGTCAGACTTCATATTGGTGCTAAACACAAATTGGATGAGTGATGTTCTGGTCATAGCAATCTCGAAGTGTAGAGATTGAGTTTGTTTGTCTATCTAAGGAAGGTGTGTTGGATGCATACCTAAATCACATATCTTAGCATGTGTACATTGTATATACAAATTGGTTAAACAAGAAAGGAATTCTCAGTTCTTGCTTTGTAGTAAACCATTGTTCGTGGTTGAAAATGGTTTCCGGATTGTTGTTTGTAGTTGAAAATGATTTACGCCTGGTTTGTCTATTGTTTGACTTAGTAGAGGTGTCCAGTGAGCCCACACTTGTACAGGTGTGTCGCGACGATACTACTAACATTTACATGTTAGTATGGTGGCCCAAAGACATGTCTGTAGAGACATAGCTGGCCGTTGAGTCACTAGATCACATAGACGATGTCTGTGTGGACATCATCTTCGTTGCCAAATGTGTACATTGTTCTTGGAAGAACACGAGAACTTTTTGAGAGAGAAAAGTGTAGCTATATCCCTAGACTATGTGTAATGTCAACTGAATTTTACCACATTATATAAAACTTTGCTAAAGACTTGTAATAGTTGCACAAACTTGTTGCCATGTGGTTTCTAACCACAAAAGAGAAATATCTTTGATGTCGTAGTGTCAAGGAAATCCCTTTGAGGTCAAAGAACATTCGTTAGGAAGGTTTTGAAGATTCGAAGTAGTTTGTGTTTCATTGACATCTTTCATAGTTGCAAGTGGCAATTATGGTGTAGTGTTTCTGAATGAAACAGTGTTGTATGTTTCCTTGATCGTAGTACTTTAGGAAAAACATGACCTGTGTCCTGTTTTTCTTGTCGTAGTACTTAGGAAAGTTATAGGCACAGATGATCGTATGGTCTACACAGATACACTTGTTTAGAGCTTTTTTGACTCTTTTGCGCACAAAACTCTTCTTAAAAAGAGGGGTAACATTGACCAAGATAGCCAAATTTATTCCAATTAAAAAGATGTGAAAACATCTGAGCTTGCTAAGCTCTTTATAGAACATCTCTACAAACTATATGGCCTCCCTGCAGATATAGTGTTTAATAGAGATAAGAAAGTACGGCCGACCATCCGTAGCTTGATGGTCAGGCAAAGAGAGTCAACCAGGTGCTAGAGGATATGCGTGCGTATGTTAGCAAACAAGCAACCCAAAGGAGTTTCTACCATATTTGAAATTTGCTTAGAATAATTTGAAACATTCAACGACTAGATTTACTCCATTGTTTTCTTGGAGCCACAGTCACTTCCACATGAACCAAAGACGATTCTTGGGTTCAAAGATTGGAACACAAGATATATTGTGTATTGACAGGCACTTGTCAAGTGGAGGGATAGACCGATCACCGGAGGAAGCCTCAACATGAAACCAACTAAGAAAGTATAGCAAATCTTTCCCGGGAAGCGCGGGAGTGGGTGTGCTTCGCTTGACTATAAGCACAATTAAACATTTCGGCATTAAATCACAACCATTAAACAATCCACAAAGCTGAAAATAAAAGTTGCACATATAACACCACATAGAGGCCGGAATGGACCAACCCCCCTCCCCCTTGGAGTATTTCATTATCCTAGGAGAAATATAACATGTATAACTTTGAAGGCCTTCCTCTCCCCATGGGAGATGCCGGATTATCCATATACAACCATAAACATATCCTTCATCCAATAAGGCTATCCAGCATGTCCTTCCATAGGCACACAAACATGTATAACATTCTTCCATACGCGCATAAGCTTGTATGACAACCCACATGGCTCTTCCACAAGCACATAAACATGTGAACCAGCCCATGTGGCTCATTCATAAGCTCATAAACCTATAAACCAATCCATGTGGCTCATCCATGAGCACATAACTAGTATAACAGCCTGTATGTCGCATCCATGAGCGCCAAAACCTGTAAACCAGCCCATGTGGCTCACCCATGAGGGCATAAACTAAAATAGCAACTTGCGGGATTTTCCAAGGCCTCTCGAGCACTAGGAGACTTGAAAAATGCACAAGGCACTACTTGACTAAATCAAACATTGTCTGAGAGTGACCAAACTTTACAAGCATGTGGGAGAAGCGTCCCCCCCACATGCTTGTAAAGTTTGGACATGATCAGATGTCACATCCATGATAGCCAAAACCTAAAAAAAACAGCCTATATATCACATAAAACTAGAAATTTCAGCAAGCTTTAGGACTATTTTGCTGAAATCCAGCCATCCAGGAGCAAGATGGTTATAGTAGTGAAAATCATCTTCCCCAAGTTGGATATGGCTATGGTGGGATTAGATATAAAGAGAAATGCTGAAAAATCAAAGTTTTCAGCCTCCAAAAACTTGCTTGAAGCTCAAACTCGCCCAAGAGATGACTTTCTCACGTTCAAATAAGCAAGAAAATGCTACAATGCCATGTGTAGAGCTGAATTGACAAGTGTGAGAACTCTCACACTTGTCTCACTTTTGTCCTCTTTTCCGCCACATGTCCCAAATCCAAAGGCCAAAAATTCCACAATCTTCAGCTCTAAAAATATCCCAAATGATAGCTAATTTCACAATGGCGCTTTGGCAATCCTCGATCTTTGCTGAATTCTAGAGGTAATGACACGAACGGAAATTCCATTGAAGATTGCCAAAAATAGCAACTTTTCCTAAAATTTAGGAGATGCTCTCTTTGTGTTCCACCACATGAGAAATACATGTAAGCACCATGTAGAAACCTGTTTTATTGCTCGATCTCTCCCAAATCCTCAAGAGTTCGCCATTCATACTTTCCACTTGCCACTGCTCCAAAGCTCATTTCTATGTCCATGAAGCCGTCTCGAGTGCCTAGACCATGCTACGAACACTTGGTCCTCTATATTGGATAATCCTCCATTCCCAAAGCTTGTACATTCTTAATCTTTTGGGCATCCAAAGCCCATCCACACACATGAATTCTAGAGATGCCCAAAATGGTGACAGTTTTCACGGACGAAAACTATTCTTAAGGAGGGGATAATGTCACATAGCGTGTAATACGCTTACGGCTCGATCACTAGCGGAGTCCGGGCCTCGGAGCATGGCTGGCAAGAGCTAGTGGGGCTCAAGGGTGAGATGCCTGCGGTCAGAGTGCCACAACCACCGTAGAGCGGGTGGTCACGTGACCACGCGGATGGATGGCCAACAAGTGTGTACAGGCAAGCCTACACATAACTAGGTTAGTGTGTGTGGACATACACACATTATCTCTAAGGTTGGGTGCCCCGTGCGGCTTGAATCCTGCGCACCCCCCCTCCCTCTTCGCGTTGTTCGCCCCCCCTACCCCCCCCCCCCCGGGCGCGGGTTGCCTCTGTTCATCTCCCCTGCATCCGCCTACCCTACCCGCTTTCCCCCTCCCCCTTCGCTGGTCTGCGCCCACCTCCTGCCCTTCGTCTCCAAAGCTTGAAGTGTAGTAAAGGTGTCTCTATGCCCCATGTATAGAGAAGTATGGCACTCTTTCATTACTTTGGCCTCAATTCCTTGTGTTACACATGACCTAGGTTTGTATCATAAGAAAACCCTTCTTGATGACATAAAAGTCGCCAAATTTCTATTCTGCAATCTGTTCCAAAACATCTTTGAAATCCTCTTTGGTATCATAAAGATCCTTCATCAAAGTGAAATCCATATGGTAACCCATAAAAACCTCATAGCTCAAGGATCTTTGAGATAATGCATCTGCTACCTTATTATCTTTGACGTTCATAGGCCATAGCATGGTTTTTTTGGTGCAAGGCTGCTCCAATGCAAGCTCATCATGTTAAACCACAAAAAAGGTCTAGAATAACCAACACTGGTCCTTTGCTAGCATAAGGTCTCAATGCTTCAAAAGGGTTTTGTTTCAGCTTTGGTCCACAAAGATTCCATGGCTTTATTCATCGAAATATGCAATGGGCTAAACACCACTACACAAACTGTCACGTGCACACCAGTCAGGTGTACAGTGACATGGCATCATTTTAGCATCATCAGAAGTCAACAGGTATTTTACAGGCATTTATGCAATTTTATAGGCATTTTACAGGCATTTATGGGGCAGCCGACAGCAGTTGTGGACATTGCATCTGGCCGACAGCACTTATGCTGGCCGACCAGCAGCATGCTTGCATATATATACAGGCGCCTCTCCATTCAGCATTCCAAGCTCATCATAGCAGCATTCAGCAGTGTGTTCTCCAAAGCATCTCCTCCAGGAAGCTTTGGGAGTAGCATATCCAGCCAACGCATCAGCATAATCAGCAACGTATCATCATCAGCATCATCTTCAGCAAACGCATTCAGTTCAGCCCTCAGATCTGCAAACGCATGGAGCATCCACCTTCCCGTGTTGGTGAGCATCTGCGTTTCATCATCAGGTCAGCATAGCATCTGTTCCAAAGCATCCCTTCAGTGTTTCCTTCCCAGGAGACAAGGGAAAGATAGTGGACAGCACTTCATTCAGTATATTCAGCATATAGGCAGCATATTCAGCAGTATAGATCCATTTGGATGTCATTGTAACCGCATTCATTCATCTAATATAGCTGCATTGCATTGACACATATTTGTCTATCTCTTAAACATCATTAAGTGCAGTTTAGTCAGACTAAGGTTGTGATTACTACGGTCATAAGCTCTCACAAGTCACATTGGTATCAGAGCGTTACAGGGTAACCAACCTTAGAGCATGTTCATTCTATCAGTCATTCAGACAGACATCATTTTTATCGCTTCCGCACAGTTAAACCCAGTTCTCAAAATTTTGCAAGCCATCCTTAGGGATTTCCTTAGGTCTGCGTCAGTAACCCATCCATCTGCATTCTTGCACAGCATATAGGGTTGCACATGGCTTGCATAGCAGTCATCTTAGCAGTCAGTCTTGCATACATGTTACCCATGAACTCTCAGGGAAGAATGACATCCATCATCAAAGGAGGACATAAGTTTTGGACTTCAACTGGCAACAGCAGGGGGTTTCTCTTCCACAGAAGACGGAAGTTTGCTCCAACATCGCCTCAGGAGGTTCAGAGCTTCAGGAACGACGGAGATGGTAGGTGGAAGGTTTCCAGAGGCAAGTCAGGGGTGACTCAGGTATTTGCCATTCAGTTCCCGCAGTACATAGAGTCTTGGCTCGAAGGATTTCACTCCTGCAGACGGCCTCAGTCTCGGCAGCAGAAGACAGAAGGGGGCAGTGGTTCAGAGGAGAAGGATCACAGAGGAGTCGAAGGTTGCCAGGTATACCACCCAGCAACAGTTTAGCAGCGGGGAATGTCACGTGCACACCAGTCAGGTGTACAGTGACATGGCATCATTTTAGCATCATCAGAAGTCAACAGGTATTTTACAGGCATTTATGCAATTTTATAGGCATTTTACAGGCATTTATGGGGCAGCCGACAACAGTTGTGGACATTGCATCTGGCCGACAGCACTTATGCTGGCCGACCAGCAGCATGCTTGCATATATATACAGGCGCCTCTCCATTCAGCATTCCAAGCTCATCATAGCAGCATTCAGCAGTGTGTTCTCCAACGCATCTCCTCCAGGAAGCTTTGGGAGCAACATATCCAGCCAACGCATCAGCACAATCAGCAACGCATCATCATCAGCATCATCTTCAGCAAACGCATTCAGTTCAGCCCTCAGATCTGCAAACGCATGGAGCATCCACCTTCCCGTGTTGGTGAGCATCTGCGTTTCATCATCAGGTCAGCATAGCATCTGTTCCAAAGCATCCCTTCAGTGTTTCCTTCCCAGGAGATAAGGGAAAGATAGTGGACAGCAGTTCATTCAGTATATTCAGCATATAGGCAGCATATTCAGCAGTATAGATCCATTTGGATCTCATTGTAACCGCATTCATTCATCTAATATAGCTGCATTGCATTGACACATATTTGTCTATCTCTTAAACATCATTAAGTGCAGTTTAGTCAGACTAAGGTTGTGATTACTACGGTCATAAGCTCTCACATGTCACACAAACCACTCGTCGAGAACTTCGTGGCATGATGTCAATATGATGATCTTCAGATCTCTCTGGTGTCTTTGCCTTCCTTTCCCTTACTTGTCCTGAGGAAGCTACATGTGAAAGAGTAGGCCGAGGAGTAGCTTCCTTGTCTCCTCCATGATAAATAGAGTGGGTAGCTCTAGATTCTCCTGCAATGGTGACTCCTTTGGCCCGAAAATAGGCTTTAGCAACTTCAACTCCTTTGGCTTTGGTGGCTCGATCATTGATGAAATCTTCGAACATTTGAGCCCTTCTTTGGTCCTGTTCCCTCTTAGTTCTCCAAGCAAGGACTACTTCGTCTCTAAGAAATCTCCTGAACTGCTGAAAGTCATGATACTCTTCTGATGATCTTGGTTCCCATCCTGAAGTCCTGGATCGGCCTTATAGTTGTTCCCTTCATCAGGCCCTTGGTCTGTCAGAATACGCAGCGGAGATGATGACCAGATCTGGGAACACGAGCAAAAAAACGCATGCAGAAAAACAGCACAAGAGAGAGAGAGAGATGTAGGCGTGTAACTCTGCTCTGATATACACAAGAAAATCCCCGGTATGATACAATGAGTGGTATGGGGGTGGGGGCCTATTTATATGCCCCCACGTGCAGTCGGCCTGCTGAAAAAGGCCCCACGACTACATCTACAGTCGGCCAGCAGCATGCAACCCCCTCTCAGCTCCTGGCTGTGAAACCAACAACAGGGAGCTGAGGTGCCGCCTGAGCAAATCCTGAGATAGCGACTTCGTGAAGAGGTCCACAGTACTGTCCTCCGTCGAACAGAACTCTAGCAAGATGTCACCAACAACGATCTGTTCTCACGAACAAAGTGCCTCTGGATGACCATGGGTTCCTCCAGTGGAAGCCCAAACCTGCAATGCAACCTCTGCATCCTCACCACCTCACAAGCAGCATCACAAACAGCCCGGTACTCTGCCTCTGTGCTCGACAAGGCAAAAGATGACTGTCTCGTACTGCTCCGAAAAACTGCTCCTGGGCCTGAAGTAGATCTCCTCGTGTCCGTATCTCCTCCCCAAACCGAGTCACTCCAACCGTGGAGTCGGACTCCATCCAACAATCCCCCTCCTGTGTACAAGAGTCCATGATCCTTCGCATGCCGCAGAAACCACAGGAAACGCAATCCTGCCTCCAAAAGAGTCATCCGCAACCATGAGCTCAACTGCCTCATCAAGAAGCTCCCGTCCAATCTGGTGTCCATCAACCAGATCCATGAACCATACAGCTTCTGAGTCAAAAAGGCATTACACTACTCACAAGGATCAACACCTGTTATGGTGCACAAGCAAGTCTTGGAAACCGGATGAAACCTGTCAACCACCCCCTCTGAATCCGGAACCACAAAGCCTGGAGAAACCACCTCCTTCTGCAAGTAAGCACCTGCCACCTGCCTAGCTTTCCGAAAGGTCCTCGTGGAAAGAACATCCTCAACTACTGGAGGTTCTTTGTCCCGAATACTACGAGACATCAGAGCATAAGTGACCTCTTCAGCTTCCTCTGACTCACAAACACAAGAACTACCAACATCAGTACTGGAAAGTTCCTGTCAACTGCTGCCATCTACTGGCAAGCTATCCACCACCTGGTCTCGGAGAGCCCGCATCTGCAGCGTACCCACACTTAAGTGGCCATTACCAGACTGCCACTCATCACAAACCTAAGGACCTGGGAGAGAGAGTGCTGAAAGCCTGTAAACTCCATTCTCCACTCCGCCTTCCCAAACCACTTGGCCTGTTGCTTTGTCCCGGAGAGCAACAAAATGCTCATCAAACTCCACCCGTACGCCAGTCTTGCAAACCTGATGCACTGATAACAGATGAAAACCAAGTGCCGGAACATACAACACCTGGGAGGAATGCTGCCCCCCTCTACCATCGGGAATGATCTCCATCTTGCCCTCACTGTGAACTGGGATAGTGGATGTATCACCAGTAAGAATATGACCAGAAAGCCTGCAGAGATCCTGTAAACCAGAACGGGAAGGAGTCATGTGCCTGGAAGCACCACTATCAAGAATCCAATCCCAAGTATCCGTTGCGAAGAATCCTCCAATCTCCTCCCTGCCTGAAGAAAATGAAACATCGGTGTCCATCACCTCCAGGTGCACAAAAGCCGGAGTCTTCATGATTGCTACTAAGGAGTCTTCACCCTTCTCGGTCTTTTGCTTGGGACACTGCCTCCAATAGTGGCCTTTCCCGCCACAATCATTACAGGTCCTCTCTGCCTTTAGTTTCTCGCGGTCAGTAACGGACTTCTTCTCAGAAGACTTCTCCGACGAAGCCTTCCCTTTGCCCATGTTACGGCCTTTCGACCGTTGGCCAGTTAAGGCCTCCGAACCTCCAGCCTGAGGAGGGTTCGTGAATCGTTCCTCCTGGTCCAGGACCATGGGCACAAGCTCCTCCCACGTGATGGTGCTGAGCCTGCCACTGGTAATCAACGACGAGTAAAATGCTGAGTACGAAGAGGGCAAGTGCGACAGCAACGTTATGGCCATGTCCTCTGACGATATCTCCTTCCCAGCCTGAAGAACTTCCTGCTGAAGAGCCTGCAGCTTGTTAATATGCTCCCGCATTGTCGACGACTTTGCAGGGTTCATAATCCGCTTCTGTACTTCCAAGGAAATCCTCTTCATGGGCGATACCCTGTTGTAAAGTGAGGCCAAATGCTGCCATATACCTCTGGCCAGCGTCATATGCTTTACATGATTGATTACCTGTGCTGTGCAATTGAGAAAGATAAACGAACGGACCCTGGCGTTGACACGATCCCACATCTGTGTCTGAGCCTCCTGGTCCTTTCGGATTGACGGTAACTCCCCTTCCTCAACTTCCGGCCGTGGAACCCCAACAACGACGAAATCAGCGAGGTCGTAAGACTCCAGAACAGATTCCATCATAACCTTCCATATGCCGTAGTTGCTCCCGTCCAACTGACGGTCCACCGGAAACGTGGGG
This sequence comes from Cibotium barometz, assembly GCF_041138505.1. Taxonomy (NCBI): domain Eukaryota; kingdom Viridiplantae; phylum Streptophyta; class Polypodiopsida; order Cyatheales; family Cibotiaceae; genus Cibotium; species Cibotium barometz. The sequence continues at coordinate 6,210,794 of NC_141099.1, forward strand.
AGTGTCGGGATCTTCACATGCCTCTCAGCCATCTCATACAGATCCGCCATTGCGGGGATGTACTCTGAAAAGGGTGGGTGGGTGAGAACAAAGAAGAACTAAAATCTGCAAGTGACTGTCCAGCAAATCAGCCCACCTTCCTCTTGCTTCTCCTCTTCCCGAACAGTTCAAAACAGTCCACCAATCAGCCACAAAACAGTCCCTCTCTTGCTCACACAAATCCCAAGAACTATCTAGAGCCTAGGGCTCTGATACCATGTCAGAATACGCAGCAGAGATGATGACCAGATCTGGGAACACGAGAGCAAAAAAACGCATGCAGAAAAACAGCACAAGAGAGAGAGAGAGATGTAGGCATGTAACTCTGCTCTGATATACACAAGAAAATCCCGGGTATGATACAATGAGTGGTATGGGGGTGGGGGCCTATTTATATGCCCCAACATGTGCAGTCGGCCTGCTGAAAAAGGCCCGTGATCTTGCACAGTACACCACATTGAGCGGGGAACAGGCCCCGCCTCCTTTCAAGAATTTATTCAGGAAAAAACCACGAGCACACTGGCGAGGATCAATACAATCAATGAATACAAAACAAATAGATATGCCGATGCAGGATATCTAAGTCGATGTCGATGTCGAGGCACAAGATCTCTGATGCCGAGCACACCACGGGGATGATCCACAAGTATCTCTTACCAGGCTAGTATCAAATCCAATCTCCAATATCCAAATCCAATGAATCCAAGTCCAAATCAAATCCAAAACCAAGTCCAAATCAAGTCCATGTCCAAGCTATATGTCTAAGTTCCATGTTCATGTCCAAGCTTCATGCCCAGGCTATATGTCCAAGTTCCATGTTTTGTCCAAGCTTCATGCCCAAGCTATATATGTCCAAGTTCCATGTTTATGTCCAAGTTCATATCCAAGTCCAAGTTCTCCATGAGTAATCTCCACAACTTCTACAACCTCTTCGATGAAGAAAACTCTTTCTGGCAGGAAAACTGATATAAAACCTGTTTTAATGGTTTTTGGGCAGTAAAAACCTCCAAAAAGTAGTTTAAGGGTTTCTGAAATTTTTGTCTGTACAACTCCATACACATCCGTACGGCTCTGTAAACACGTCTGTATCGCCCATACATATGCCCATACAAGTCTAGGGCTGGCCATACATCTAAAAAGTAAGTTGGAGAAGGTGTTGATGGCGAAGAGGAAGCTCTCCATGATCATAATGATGTCGACACACACTCCACGATCTCCTTCATTCTTCAAACATAGGCGCCTGGGGCTGCAGCCTATGTGGGTATTCGCAGCCTGTGCAACTCAGCTACGCCTGGCTGCAACTTGCGCAGCCCACCTGTGGGAGGGGAGATGGTGTAGGCGCAGCCACTTGCAACAAGTACAGCCACCTGTACTGGAGACTCAGCAGCATGTGGAGAAGCAGTCGCCTGAGAGAGAAGAAGCAGAGGTAGCCGCCTGGTTGCTGTAGGAGCAGAAGCGTAGGAGATGGTCGCCGGTTCTTGATCTTCACGAAGATGGTGGAAGCGGGTGATGATCACGCTTGAAGGAGAAGGTTTTTTTTTTATAAAATTAAAGTGGGGTTACACTATAGTGATTTCCACGCTTGCATGTGGGTGACCAGTGTGGGTAGGTGACCATGCCCACCCCCACACTCACTTAAGTGGGGCTCCCCACCTTGGCCCCTAAGTGGGTGCCCAAAGGAGGTGCCCACTTTTAAGTGGGTGTGAACCTGTAACCTTATAAATCAAAAGGCTAGAAATAAAGTATTAAAACAACATGTGCGATATACTTACCACTTGTTCACAAGCACCAAAACTCGTCAGAATACAGAGCAGACTTCACGACTCACTGGCAGGCGTCCCCGCTCAGTAAGTAACACGTCAAGCAGGCAAACACAAAAATACAAGTCATGCGAAAACAGTTTCAAACATGCAAATCATGTGTGCATGTGCAAATAGTAACATGGACATATCTCCCGTTCATGGAACAAGTACAAAATATCTGTCGACACAAAACTGGCACGACGTAAAACATAAAAACCTGGTCTTCCTATGGAGTGACAGTCCCATAGGTAAAACACACTTCCAGGCACGAGTCTCCCTATGGTGTGACAGTCCCATAGGCAAAACACGGCACGAATACTGGCTCTTCCATGGCGTGACAATCCCATGGGTCGAACACAGTCCAGGTCATACACGGGTGGCACCAATCTGGCTCCCGTCCATACAACACCATCCTGCTAACACACGGGTGGCACCAGTCTGGCTCCCGTCCATGTCAGCAAAATATTGGCCTCTTCACATGAGACACCGGCCTGGCCTCAAGTGAACAAGACGCAAAAACTAGAGATGGACCAAATGGTCGGCCAATTGGTGACACGTGGTGGGGGCCCTACAAAGGGTATTTGGGACCCAATACTGTGTCCTCTCCATCTCTCTCTCCCTCTCTCTATTTTCTGCACATCTCCTTTCAGTTTGTGCGTTAATTTCCGTCGCGAAAAGAGTGCTGATTTCTGAGTATCGAAGTTACCAATTCTTCTCCGAAGCTTCCGCACGTTACAGAGAGACTCCAGCCTTTCCTCCCTGATTTCATTCATGACACTCCAACTGGCTTTGTTCAGGATTGGAGCATCCTAGATAACATCTTCACCTTCTGGGAGGCGATTGCGTCGGCCAAGATGCGGCAACAGGACCTCATAGTGCTACTACTAGATTTTGAGAAAGCTTATGATAGAGTGGATTGGAGCTTTTTGGAGGGCACGATGAGCCAGATGGGATTCCCCGTGGAGTGGATTCGTGGGGTTTCATGACTCTACTCAACCTCGCACAGCCAGGTCCTCATTCAGGGAAGCCCGTGGCGACAGATTTCCCCTTTCTCGCTCGGTACGACAAGGCTCTGGCACCTTACCTCTTCCTATTTGTCGCCGAGACCATGAGCAGTTTTCTCTCAGCCCAAGAGACCGGACGTCAAGGTTTGTCTCTCCCCCTCCGCCCTTAGGAGGAGCTACTTGACTCAGAGTTTGCAAATGATAAAACAGCTTACCTTGCAGGAGATGTGGGGAATCTCCAAAGATTCGCGGATGCAATCGAGATCTTTTGTCGTGCATCAGGAGCATTGATCAACTGGCACCAGTAGTGTGGTTTTTGGGTAGGCTCTGCACCCGCCCCGACTTGGTGCCTAGTTGAGGCTTTCCAATGGATCCCAAGGGCCACTCCAGCCCGCTATCTTGGATGCCCATTGATATTTCTCCTGAGCAGCAGCTCGCCCCTCTTCTTCTGAGTATTCGGAAGAAGCGTTTATACTGGAGTTCTCGAAGACTCTCCCTAGCAAGTAGAGTGGTGGTGGCGAACCAGGTTCTTCTTGCTACTATGTGGTACATCACTTCGTGCTGGGCCTTCTCTCGAGCTTGCATTGGCCACTTCTTATGGGCTGACAGTGATGGGAGGCCTATCAAGACCAAGCTGGCATGGAGAGTGATCATTCCGCCACGACATAAAGGGGGGCTAGGCCTCATTGACCTTGCTATTCAAAGCCGTGCCCTGCTGGGCAGGCTGATTGTTCAAGGACTCCTTCCTGGTGGTGAGCCTTGGAAGGATTTCCTCTTGGCCCGGATTTCAGCCCACACCCTGAGTCTAGGGGGGCCTTGGCCGCAGATTTCAGAGTACCAAATGGATCTTCACAAAGATGCGGGCCCGCGGTTTTAGTCTAGCTTTTGAGGACAGATTCGCAACTAGTTTACTTCGAGCTTGGGATCACCTTAGGCCGGCCCTTAGCCGGTTAGCCCCGGTAGCTTCAAAGGAGCGGCTTCGACAGCCGTTAGTCTGGAACCCCTTAATCCGTTTACCCAATGGCCACATGTTAAGGGCCCGACCTCATGTATCATGGGGAGCGGTGAGCATAGGACCTACCAGGTCCCTTGGAGACTGGGTCGCACACAGACAATTACCCCCGAAGGTGCAGGAGAGAAACCTAACAGGGATGAAGGGTAGAGACAGGCTCAGCATCAACATTGACTCAGCTATCCCTCAAGAGTGGCTGACTTCTATGCCAGACCTGACTCCCCCTGTGTGGCTAGGCGTGTTTACCAGGCATGATATTCTTGTGGCAGGGATCAGGGGTAGTGACAGGCTCAGCATCGACATCAACATCGACTCACCTATCCCTCAGGAGTGGCTAACTCCTATCCCAGAACTGACTCCCCTGTGTGGCTAGGCATGTTTACCAGGAGGTAAGCCAACAGCTTGCTCGAGGTGTGGCCACCCCCAGGAGTCTCAACAACACTGTCTTTGGGATTGCCCGAAGGCTCAGCAAGTTTGGCGGCAGATTCTTCGCATCTTCACTATGGATAGGGCATCGACCCGGATCATTACATGGGGCACTATCACTTGGGCCACAGAGGCTGAGGTGGTCAGGGCTTACAAGGAGGATGGGGGACGGCTAGTCCTTCAAGTCTCTCACCACCGTATTTCGGTAGTACCAATCAGATCACTGGTGACTAGGCTCATCGCAGCCTGGCACATATGGCAAGCTAGATGCAACGAAGCCATTGAGGGTGTTGGAAGGTTGGCGATTTCGAGCGTGTGATCCATGGCTAGAAGGTGCCTTGGATTATCCCATAAGTGGAAACATGGGAAGTTGAAGAGCCATATATAGGCTAGAGTGGCACCTTGTCATAATCATCTCCTCCGGTCAGTGTTTTGGGAGGCAGCTCACCGGGAGATGGGAGCTCGGTGGAGGGAGGCTACAGTGCCCGTTGGGGGTGTTCGTGGAGATCGATGGTGATGCGTCTCCTACGTGCGTTAGTCTTCCGCTGCGCATTCTGACATGGTATCAGAGCCCGGGCATGTGTGTTGGAAGGTTGGCGATTTCGAGCGTGTGATCTATGGCTAAAAGGCGCCTTGGATTATCCCATAAGTGGAAGCATGGGAAGTTGAAGAGCCATATATAGGCTAGAGTGGCCTTGTCATAATCATCTCCTCCAGTCGGTGTTTTGGGAGGCAGCTCACCGGGAGATGGGAGCTCAGTGGAGGGATGCTGCAGTGCCCATTGGGGGTGTTCGTGGAGCTCGATGGTGATGCGTCTCCTACGTGCGTTAGTCTTCCGCTGCGCATTCTAACAGAGGGTACCCACACTCCACCAGCTGCGTCTATTAGGAGCATTTGGCTCAATATCATACATACTCTCCGTAGCCAGTGGGGGAAGTTGCAGGGAGGCTCTAACCGCATGAGGAAACGGCGGGAAGCTTTCTTGAGGCTCTAGTGGCCTGGCCCTTTTCTCACTAATAGAGGTGGTGACCCCACTTGGCATTACAAACCACTTGTGTGGTTGTTCCCCCCCTTCCCCCTGTATGAAATAGCTTCTCCTCACAAAGCGGCCAGCCGGAGGAGAAGTGTGTCTTTCCCCTCTTTTGATTATCTGATCCCCGACCTGTACATGAGGCGAGTTTGTATTTAGCCCCTCGTGGTATTTGGCCCTTTGTGGTTGTTTCTCATTGACTAATAGAAGGATCTTTTCCCCCCCTTTTTTTTTTTAAAGAATCACGGCCAAGTCTTCTTCCTATCCAGTCTCCCACGGCTATGGTGAGGCTGCGATGTAACAGTGGGTCTTTGGGAAGCCAAAAGGGGGCATTTCATAGTTTTGATTGAAAGTGCTCTGTAGGAGGTTGTCTTACCAGATCTTGTGCAAGGGGATGCTCTACAAGAGGCAGCACCGGTGTTCAATCAGGTGGTGCTTGAACAAGATAATCAACAAGGAGTTGCTTTGCAGATTTGTGTGTTAATGAGGCACGGTAGGAATGTTGGCATGAGCATTTTGGGTTGCATTTGGACAGCCGGTTTTTGGGCAGATTTGGGGCCGGTCTAGCAGCACAAGGGCTGAGGGGGGTTCCTTCATGTCATGCCCCGGTCGCAGAAAAAAACAAAAGGTTCAAGAACACTGATTGGTGACAAGTTTCAACGCGAGCTGATTGTCACAACGTCTGAGGCACAACCATTACATAGTAGAACCGGTGTCTGACGTATGGCCAGGATCTGCTGAAATCTAGAACGAGGTACTCTAGGGGCATGATGGTCATTAAACATAATAAAAGACCTTGATTGGGAGAATAAGGACTCAGTGGCTGAAGTTGAAACTGCTGCTGATCATTTAAAAGATTCGATGTACAAGCTGATCAAATCTCATAAAAGGGAGAATGTTTTGAGGACAAGGCAAAGAAGTTGCGGTTCATGGATGCAAATTTCTTCAGTGACAAAAGCAAGGATATTGGGTGAGATGCTGATAGAGACCGATAACAAAGGCCAGATGGAGGATTGGCAGACACCCACAGCTGATGACCAGCACCACAGACATCCGTACAGGTACCACCATAACCAAAAAACAAAAAAGAATTTGTGGGTCCTCCTACTTCACTCCCTGGTCTCTCTACAACCTACTGAATTAAGGAGGGAAAGGGAAACCATGCCCATAGAACAAAACTAGCCCTGTGTAACTACTCCAAAAAAAAAAGGGTAAAAAAAGCATCGACTTAGAAGACCTCAGGAAGATGATTATTACTCACATCCATAGCTGTCAACAATGTGGATATTTGTGCTTGATTTTGAATGTACAGCTTCGAATTGTTTGTGTCCAAAACAATTTCTTTGCGAAAAAGCTCTCCTAGGTGGACTGACATCTATATACACAGAAAGTCTTCGTTTATAACAAGGCATAGTCCTGGGCGAAGTGGATAAATAGCCACTTGGGCTAGAGACCACCAGCATCTATAATATGTACACACACACACACACACACACACAAAATCCATAGTTCTTCTCAATGCAGCTGAACTAATAGCTCCATCAAGTTACCTGTGAAAAGCTGCTAGACCAACGCTGTCTCAGAAAGGTATAGGGTCTGATCCCCTCCTCTTCCATGGCAGCATCATCTTCCTCCACGAGATGGTTGGAGAGGCCAAGCTCATTTCTTGCATCCAGCAAACCCTGTGCAGCTTTCACTAGCTCCCCCTGGGAACGTTGCTCTGCAACATTGTTGAGTTTCTCGTGCAAATTGGAGATTCGCCCTACAACCAGAATAGCCTTTCTCTTCTCGGCCGCTTCCCTGTTCGCCCGGCGCGTCTGGTCGACAAGATCCGACAGTTCAAAGCAGAGAGACAAGGGGTCGGGAGCCGCAGCAGAACCGTCGGATTGGCTGCGAGCAGCGAGGAGGGGTTCGAGGTCGTCTGCGATGTGTGAGAAGTGGTCCAGGGATGTGGTGGCGCGGGCGATGGCCCGGCCGAACTCGTGACGCTGCGAAGCGATGCAGTGGCGCACGCGGCCTTTGACGTGTTCCGAGCGCACCTGCATTCGGTTCATGAGGGCGCGCAGATCCGAGGCTGAGAGAGGCGTCGATCCATCCAACGCCTCCGTACCTGGGAGGCCCAGCAGTTGCACCAGCTCCGTGGAAAGCTCTGCAGCGCCATCGTCTCGCTCTGCGTGGTCCATCGCAATCTCTGAAACGAGAGTTCTGTAAGGAATTTAAATGTTGTGTTTGTTTTTTACAGCTTGGGTAGCGTAACAATGGACGAAATCTCAGAGGTCGTGGGTTCGATCCGCAGGCTAACTACGATATGTGTCTCGGTGTACAAATTGCCGTTGGTGGTGGTGTGTAAAAGTTGTACAAAATTATCGTGGGTGGTGTGTATAGCTTGCAGACACAAGTCGGGTGTAAATATCCAATTTTTTGGTTAATTTTAAATTTTTTTAAAAAATCATGGCTTCTAACTCTCCACTTGTGAAGGAAAAAAAACACTTGTAAAGTGAAAAAAGCAAAAAGCTTGGAAAAGGCTAGATACGTTGAATAAGCTAACATAGGCTCCATGTTCAGCCCCTGCTTAGCTCAATGCATATTAACTCTCCTCTCGTTGCAACTCTTCTTGGGTCGTCGATATATAGCAATAGCTCTTCTCTAGCTGCAGCTCTCCTTTGGTTGAAACAAAAAGCAAGTACATCCTCAACGAGTATTCATTGTTTTATTTAATCACCCTTCTCTGTCATATAAAAATTTCCATTTGTTGTGTGCTTTTTTGTTATGTGTTTTTCGTAAGCTTTTGGCCTTACGTTCTACTCTTTTTGTGTTTGGCATGTTGAAAAAGCATTTGCTCAATGCTCCACCCTCAAGTTGTTACTCTAGGTGACAGATGTGCTCTATTTTGTAAGGCCTCTTATATGAGGAGTAGCCATTATGATAAGCATCCGAACACCCGACAATTCCCAATTCAAACACTGGATGGTGGCCAAATGTGGCCAGATAGTTAGGAGACGACTTATATAGACTTCTCACTTTGCGAAGAGTTCCGCATACTTGTGTGGGCTATGTGACCACATTAGTGAGTGCTAGATAGCAAACCGAGAACACATTGTTCTCCATTTCTCGGGCTGCGTGGTCCATTTGAGGGTCCAGACGGTCTCAGGTGACTGTGGGAGCTATCTTAAGTTGTTAAGGGATATTGTTATAGTATAACATTGTCCTAATAAGATGATATGTTTGGCTCGTCATTTTGGACCAAGTTATAGGTTGGCCGATGTGACCGACCCATGTTCATGCCGACCTTAGGTACTATATATAAACTATTTTGGAAGCCTTAATTCATCATCGAGTTCATTGTGTTCAAGTACTCTTGTAAGCAAGACATCTTCCGTCGAGAGTTCTGTTTGGATTGCCCACCATCAAAGCTCCTTACCCAAAATACGTCAGTGGATATACATCATCAATTTGTAATCAAAGTTTGCAAGCATTAATAGTGTTTATGCTGCACTTCTTTTTGCAATTAAGGGCTTTGTAGTGTGTTGATCTTGCTTATGCTATTGTGTTTTCTTTATCTTGGTCATTCTCCAAGTCATGGTCATTCTCGAGCTTCTCCATCATCAGAAGTTCATTGCCCTCTTCATGCAAATTTAGGGGCAGTTCCATACGTGACATGGAGTTGGGGACGGACACCACATGACAAGTGGTGGCTGCGTGTAGGCGTGTAGGGCATTGGGCAGGAGGAGGGTCTTGAGCGAACAGCAGTTGTTGTACGCAATACTCACTTCTCGTCGCTTTTAACCGACTGCGTGGAGGTCACTTAAGGGTCTTGCAGAGGTAGCAGTGTGCACAAAGGCAGCGAGCTTCTTTCTTCTCTAATGTAAGGGTCTGAGGGTCTATGCCATGGCTGTGCTGCGGCTCTTCTGCTCCCAAGTCATGACTGGTAGCGGCGCTAGCTTGTGAATTTTGGCCCTGCACCAACACCACCACCTCCACCTTGTTCAGCCTCAGAAACTTCACTAACTTCCGAGCTATGCTCTCCTTAGGCTTAGGCTATGGCGGAAACCCACCCTTTAACGCGCTCTCTCTCTCTCACACACAGTTCCCAAGGTTTACTACTTGTTACCGGTAACCGTATATGCCTTGCAGTTGTGTATCAAGAGAGAATTCTAGTTTTAGAACTCGAGTTTTCTTTGCATTTAAAGGCCAACAATGTGTTAGGATCGGGCACACCATTGTAGACTAAGTCGGGCACACCATTGCAGACAAGGAGTGCCATAAAAGCCAACAGTGTGTTAGGATTGGCACAAGTTGGCAAGGAGTGCCATAAAAGCCAACAGTGTGTTAGGATTGGCACACCATTGCAGACTAACTTGGCAAGGAGTGGCAAGTATAACTTGGCAGGGACTTGCCAGCCTATAGAGTTGTTCTATCTATGACTCGGACTTGAGATTAAGCATTGTAATTTTTTTTCCATAGTAATTTATTGGTTATTACCCACCATAGAGAGTGATTCGTAGTAGCCAAGATATAATTTATTGTTTTTTCATACTCAAATTCCTTATGTTTTTACAGTTTTTAATAAACTCCTACATGCATGAAAAAAAAATTGTGCTTCTACTTTTGCAATAAGGTTCATGCTCGAATTCTTTATGTTTTTATAGTTTTCAATAAATGCCTACATGCACGAAAAGAAATTGTGCTTTTACTTGTGCAATAAGGTTATGTTACTTTCCGATAAGAAAATGAGGTTGTCAAAGCATGAACTTGTTACTTTCCGATAAGAAAATAAGGTTGTCAAAGCATGAACTTGTCTATGCACAAACATCCTTACACTATACTCCATTGAATGGCTATTCGAAAAGATAAATTTAAGCAACAATACTATAAATGAAGGTAATTCGAGATTCAATTAACCAGCATTGTAATGATCAAATAGGTGTTAAGTGTGGTTGTCATCGACCTAAGTGTTTTGTGCCCAAAGGTCTCAAACGAGTTCCGTGCCTTATTACTGATTGAACATACAATTTGGTAGGAAAGAAATCAACCACGGGTAAGCTCAAATTCATTCCAAGCATTCGAAGTATAAGTGCTTTCATACTTAGCACAAGACTGTATATGAACTTCTCTATGACTCCATTCTCCATTTTGAAAGTACTCTATTGCAAACAAGGGAAAGGCACGTTACCCTATGATTATCTATTTTAGGGGAGGACTATGTCACCTCTCTGCCATAACGTGTGTATGGGCTTTTTTTTTCAAACACACACGTATACACACGCGCACACACATGTGCATAAACTATTGTATGAACAAGTTTTGGAATGTAATTCATACACATTGCTAGCTCATAACAAGTGTATTATTTTGCAAGATGTAAAGAATTGCAAGAATATTGAACGTTTTCTAGTGGTCACTACATTCTTATCATACAAGGAACAATACATAGACATTATTCACTACCACAAGTACCTCTTAATTGTTGTTGTAATACATAGACATTATTCACTACCACAAGTACCTGTTAATTGTTTTTGTAATACATAGACATTATTCATACCATAAGTACCTACAGAGAGGTTGCAACATGTTAGGAGTAGAGGGCAGTTGAAATTGAGGTGGGTGTTATAGGTCATTGCACGAGAAAAAAAAAACAATGATGATGATGAGGAAACACAAGTACTTGTGATAATAGCAGTAGCATGTTGGTGGTGGTCAATCCGACGAACAAAACACTCGCTTACTAGTTGAAAGAAGTTACATTAATGCCTAAGCCTAATGGGTTTGAAACTCACATGCTCCAGATTGATCAGAGAATACACACAAAAAAACACAAGAGCTCCAATCACTCAAACAATACACAATGAATAATGTCAAACACTCACTATTATTGTTCTCTTCAAACTCGTATAATGCTGCTTTGTCAAAAAACTCTCTCTACTCTGTCTATTCTCTCTATATCTCTATCTCCTAACTGCTTCCTACTTTACTATCTTGGAAGGACCCTTCTTCTTGTCCCGTTGTTAGACTTTTTGTTATAAGAACATTTTGCTACAAAGCTACTACAATAGCATATGATTACAATGTGCGTTTCCGCCGTCCACCATCGGCCTATGTTTGTCAGCAATTTCTTCAGGTCCCACCAGTCTGCAACGTTTGTTAGACGGTTAACACCTGGCACGCATGGTGGCTCTGCACCAGCTGCTTCAGAGGTTGTTCGAAATGATTGATGGATGGGTGGGGATGGCCTAGTGTTGTTTGACTAAAGCCTCCCTTTGTTATTTTGACAGTGCCTTTCTTCTACTTGGGGATCACATTCTAAACCTTCCCTATTATCATAGGGCTGTATTATATCAAAAACTCTACTTGCATCAGCATGTGCAGCTTGATACTTTAAAGAATGAAAGAATAATTTGGCAAATATGTGTATCTGCTTGTTGCATTCGAGCTGCTACCATGCATCTCTATCTTCATTGTGGATGTTTAGTTCAGCTTTGAATTCATCCTGCCTTGCAACAATTACGCACCATCATTTGGGATCCACTGATGAAGATCCGAGGGTTTGGGATTTGGATTTTACCTCTGGTTTATATTTGCTGAAAAATTCATTTAGCTTGGAGGGGTTTATTGGTGGGTCCCATTCCTCTTCATCATATTACGATTTGAACTTAGAAAGTGGGTAGACAGCATACTCCAGATTTTGTGCTCTGGCTTTAGTTGCTTTGTTGCATGTGCTTGTTGTCTCTGCTTGGCCTCTTATAGATTTACGAGTTGCTGATGGAGAATGTTTCCTTGATTGGTTGTAGTAGTAGTTGGCCGAGTTGATGACTTCATCTACTGCTTGGCTGTTTAACAGCTCTTCTTGCAGCTTCTGTTGTTTGCTTTGCTCCTTGATGAGCTATGTTTGTAAGCATTCCAGCTCCAATTCTGCTTGATTTGCTTTGGCTAGGCTTGTATCCCTTAGCTGAATTTCTCTGTGTAACTCTACCAGTTTCTTCTTGACTGACTCTGTCAGTTGTTCTGGTTTTTCTTGTTACCGGCTTCTTCCTTGATGGCTTTCAACTCCTGTTGGGTTTTTTGTAAAACTGGAAGGTCAGCTTGGAGTTTTCTTCTTTTAAACTGTGCAACTAATGCAACTTCTTTGCACTAATGGTTTCCTGTTGTTGCGCTACTGACTTTCATTGGGACCTTGTCTTGGGGGAGGTTTTCTTCTTCGTGGCTTGTTCTTCTAGTTGAATTAGCTTGGCTTTTTACTTGTCTAGCTTTGCATAATCCTGCATGAGTGCCTTGTCTGTGTTTTTGAATGCTTCCTTAAGCTCCAACATGGCAGTCTGTTTGGCTTTGTTCTCATCTTGTTGTACAGTCATTTATTTCTCTAAGATAATGATTTGCTCTTTCAATTGGGTTGGTGACATTTGATCTATGACATGCATAGTCCAAACTGTTATTTTCTTTATGGGATCTAACTGCTGTACTGGTTCTTTCCCCTTGGCCAGTGCCAGCTTTGTTTTTTGCTGCTTATTTTCCAACTGCCTTTTGAGTGTTGCTATCTGCTTTTGTTGGTCCAACAGTAGTGCTAATCTACTAAGCCTTCTCGTGCAGCGCCTTTGTGGTTGACATGTGTTTCTGTAGTAGTTCGAGCTTGATCTCTAGTTCCTTTTTCTCATTCAGCTACTTTGTCAGCTTTTGTACTTTGTTCGGTAGCTCCTTTACTTGTTAACCTATTTGTGCATTTCCTCCAGTGCTGGTGGTGACTATCAAGGTGGTGGTGGTTGCTACCTGAGCTTTGTTTGTGGCTGTGCAGACGATGTTGACCCTCCAGCTCCAGCTCCAGCTCCAGCTCCATTGTTGTGAGGCGAAATCGGTGGTAGTAGCAACAGATGGCATATGGGGGTTGGTAGTACCATGTATTCTTTTAATAGCTGTAAGTTGTCCTTCCAACATGCTTTCTGAGCGGCTGTCGGTTCCTCTTCGCACTATTCCATCATTTTCACCAACATTTGGACCATCGAGAGTTCTTCATTAGCCTCCATGGCCTCTTGTATCCGCAGCTTGCCCTTTGCAAGGAGTAATTCCTTGCAATATTTTTCCACTACCAGCTCCACATTGTAGATCACCTAGGTGGCATGGTCTACAAAGCATGCTACTTTATTAGCTGATGTTGTTGCTGATTGAGTTGCATGTTCCACCTGATGTAGCTTGCTTTGGATCTCGTTGTTTGGCGAGCTTGGAGACCACCATTTCCAACTCATCTCCTCTCCTCCGTAGTCTTGTTGCTTCTTCTTGCAGTCTTCAAATGGTGTCTTGCATGTTGTTGCCATAGCATCTCCTTAGCAACGGCTTGTTGATTATGTTACTAGACTTGATCTGGCATCTGATGAACTTGCTCTACAAATGGTGTCTTGCATGTTGTTGCCATAGCATCTCCTTAGCAACGGCTTGTTGATTATGTTACTAGACTTGATCTGGCATCTGATGAACTTGCTCTTCCACTTGATCTACCCTGGCCAGTCTCTCTTCATTCTCTAGCTTGTCCATGACAAATTTGCTATGTTTTCTAATGCTGTAAGAATATTTTGAGTGGATGGGTAAGTTCTCTACATCATTCTATTCTGCCTATCACTCAGTTTTAATGATAATGGTGATTGTTGGACTTCCTCCTATGTCATCTCTTTTGTTGGTTCTTCTCTGTGATAGGGGACAATCCTCTTATTACCAGATTTTTACCTACGTCTTCAAGTTGTTGTTGCTTTTAATGTTCCTTGTTTGCTTGGGCCTCCTTTTGCTTCTTTGCCTTGAGAGTGGTGATGTGATGAGACCAATTAAACTTTCTTTTGTGAGGATATGTTTTGCTGGAGACAGTTTCCTGAGTCTTCTTTTCAACTCCACTCAAGGGCGCTTTTGCTTTGCCCTGTTTTCTTTCTCACGTTTGGTAGATTCTGCTTCAAGGCATTTTCTCTTTGCCTCCTCTGCCAGCTTTTTCCTCTTTGACTCCTCCTCTTGTTCTTCCTGGCTACTTCCTCTTCCTACTGCTTGTTCAATATCTCTTGTTTCGTATAGCTAAGTCATCCTTCTCAAAAACACCTAGTTGTTGTGCCAAAGCTCTTAAGTGACCAACCATCTTTGTGTGACCTTTTGATAGTGTAAGCTTTTAAGCTTGCTATTGCATGTTCCTGGTCACCATTACTGTCCAATTCATCTTATGTCCATTTTTTGCTGCTACCAGTAGCCTGTAGTTGGTTTTTCTTATGTTAGTGTTCTTGGCGAGCAAATAGATCATATCTAGATAAAATGTGAATTGCTTTTTGCATCAGAATAGGTGGCAATAGAGTATTCCTTACCGACTTTGGAGAGCTCCTTTGCTGTCAACATCATAAGAGTCGGGGTTGGTGATGCCTTCACAAAGCAGGAAGGTTGAATGCTTTGGCAATAGAGTATTCCTTACCGACTTTGGAGAGCTCCTTTGATGTCAACATCATAAGAGTCGGGGTTGGTGATGCCTTCACAAAGCAGGAAGGTTGAATGCTTTGGCAAAATTTTCTGGTGTGACTGACACTACCTTGCATCCTTCCATCTTTACTACGTTGTTCTTTGTCAAATCTACTAGCTGCACCTCTGCTTCTAGGTAGACTTGTCCAGTTCTTTACAGCAAAACCATACAATCTAACCTTTTGCAGCCACTCGTGCTGAAACATAAGGTCCAACATGGTGTTGCACGGGTCAAACTCTACTTGTTGTCTGCTGCTAGCCATGGGTGATTCTAATTGCTGAGGTTTGCAAGAAGATGGAAAGACAAGAGATAGCGGAAGAATGAAAGATAGCGAGAGAGCAAGTCACGAATAATTCCATGAGATTGAGGGAAGTTTGTGTGGGGTCTAGCTATTGTAGGATTTCTTGATTAGGGCTGCATTTTTGGGGCTCTTACTCCTTTCCATGATTATTTCTCCAAAAGCGAGGCAACCGCCTAAAAATGTCACGATTCCCACATGTGTGCATTTTTTTTGCGTGCTGCATTTACACCTCTTTGCTCCATGTGTGCACCCCTTTGCTCCTCATCATGCATTTTCTCTCCACCTCTTGGCTCCACGTTTACATCCCTTTGCTTTTCATCATGCCTTCTCTCTCCACCTCTTGATGTTAGTTGGAGTGCTCCACACGTGTCTTCATCTTGTTGCACTATGTAGATGCTGCATTTACACCTCTTTGCTCCACATGTACACCCCTTTGCTCCTCATCATGCATTTTCTCTGCACCTCTTGGTTCCATGTTTACATCCCTTTGCTTTTCATCATGCCTTCTCTCTCCACCTCTTGATGTTAGTTGGAGTGCTCCACACGTGTCTTCATCTAGTTACACTATGTAGATGGGGATTGTTATTACCATGCACTGTTCCACTATTTATGTCGTTGTGTCTGCTAGACCTGTTGGTTGCTGCTCTTTATCATTCCCCTTCTCTATAGGGCATGAGTTGGAATCCGTTTACAGGCTTGGGGAGTGTTTCACCACTTAGTGTCTGCAACTTGAATGTGCCTGAGCTTAATTGTTCTGCTATTTGATGGGGAGTGTTTCACCACTTAGTGTCTGTAACTTGAATGTGCTTGAGCTTAATTGTTCTGCTATTTGATGGGGACCCATCCAGTAGATTTTGAGCTTGCCTGGGTGTAGTCCGAGATTTTAGTTGAAGAGCAGTACTTTGCCTCCTTCCATAAAGATATTATGTTTGATGTTCCTGTCAACCCATTGCTTTCTTCTTTTCTAAGTGATTTTTGCCATCCATGCACTGTGTAGTCTACTTTCTTCCAGCTACATGAGATGCTACATCTGTTGGTTGATTGATTCGTCTGGGCTAAGCCTTTCAATCAGGGCTATTCTAAGGCTAGGGACAACATATTCCATTGGTACTACTGCTTCTAAACCATAGACTAAAGAGAATGGGGTGAACCCCTTGTGTGCTGTGCGCGAAACACCCAGAGTGCGGAATGTAGCTTTTCATCACAGTCTGTTCTGTTCTGATCGACTGCTATCTTGAGGATAATCCACTTTAGCACGTAATTAGTAGATTTTACTTGACCATTTGCCCACGGATAGTAGACAGTGGATTTCTTGTGCAAGATCATCTGCCTGTTGAGTCAGCTTCTAAATCACTTCATTGATGATGTGTCCTCCTCCTTAATCACTTCCTAGCTCCACTGGACATCAAAACCTTGTCATGATATTCTCATACAAGAATTTGGCTCTAATGTGCGGGCCGAATTTTCCCTAGGGTCTTTTGCCTCCACCCATTTAGTATAGGGTTGTTACAAGGATGTATTTGTTATCAGTCCTCCTTGCTGGCAGTTTAAATGGTCCAACAAAGTCTAATCCCCACTTTTGAAAGGGTTCTAGTGTTAGAATTGGCTGATGAGGCATACGATCACAGCGGATGGTTGTCCAATCCTCTAACATACATCACACTACTTGATATGATTCCATTCATCTTTAAGTATCGTGGGCCACCATAAGCCGGCCTGCAAACTTTCTTGCTTGTTGTTTCACCATAGTAGTGTCCGCTTGACACTCCTTAATGTGCTTTTGTCAGCAAAGCAAGTGTTGTTTATTCATGGTCTGACACACTCGACGAACAACTTGGTCTATGCCTTCTATGTATAGCGCTTCTGTAATCTCAAGGTAACTCTTGCTTCTAAGAGCTAGTTTCTTCCTTTGATCTCTCCACATGTTAGCAAGTAATGTTCCTTTTGTGATGAACTATAGCATGTCAAAGTACCAATTTCTTTCCATGGGTATAAACATGCTTGCATCTGGAAACTAATCAGCTACCCCGTAGGCTTTTCTCTTGTGTCTATTGAGGAAATCCGCTACTGCATTCTGATTACCAGGAGTGTGCACAATGGTGAACTAAAATTCTTGCAATAAAAGCATCCAAATATAGTAGTGCTTGATTTACCAAATATAGTAGTGCTTGATGATCTACATGAAACACAAATGGATTGCCCAGCAAATAATGACAAAATTTATTGACCGAGTAAATCAATCCTAGAGCTTCCCTTTTACTGGTGTTGTAGTTCTCAACATCTGACTAGCATAATATATAGGCTTGTACCACCCTTCTTCTGTCTACTGCATCAACACACTTTCAATTGATGTGTTCGAATGCATCCACGAACACATGGAACATCTTGTCCCATTTCGGTGGTTGAATCATTGGTGCACTAGCAAGCATTTTCTTAAAGATTTTGGAATGCCCCCTTGCGCTCTTTTGACTAGAAGAATTTTGCCCCCTTCTTTGTGAGGCTATGTTATGCCACATCAACAAGGTCCCTGAGAAATCTATTGTGACATTTAAATGGGCCGAGAATCTTGCTGAGCTCCTTTAGGTTTTGAGGTGGACCCAGCTTGCCCATGTTCCTGACCTTTTTTAGATCAACAACAATTCCATCTTTCAACACTATATGTCCAAGCAGTGTTCTGGTCCTCAGCAAATGCACATTTCATTCGGTTTAGGCTCAGCTTAGTTTGCTTACATCTTTCTAAGCAAATGCACATTTCATTAGGTTCAGGTTCAGCTTAGTTTGCTTGCATCTTTCTAAGCATAGGCGTAGCTAATGTAGATGCTCCACGCACTTCCCAAAGACATTATTGTTGAGATATCGAGCTCATCTAGTGAGGCGATGGACACTGATGACCCGCCTGGGGGATAGGCCCCACACTTACACCACTGGCATGGTTGGTGAGATCATGGGAGATATGCGGCCAGTGGGATGACAGGCTGTGTGACAGCCATCCTAGAGACTGGCATAGTTATAGCGCCAGCTCATTCAGTCGGGTTCACACTATAGAGAACCCGTGTATGTATTGGTTGAGTACCTTTCATATTATGTGTACTCTTATTCTTGTATATGGTGTGTTGAGTGTTGAGTAGAGAAGAAGAAGATTTCAGCCTCTCACCTTGTGTGTTCTCTATTAGGGTTTTGTGAGTGTGTGTGCTTGCAAGAGCTCAAGCTCTCTTCCCCACTGCATCTTTTCATGGTATCAGAGCCTGGTTCGTGCTAAGGGCTGAGCTGCAAGCAAGAGAACCACAGGAAGCGGTACGAGGGTAAGAGCTTCAACTCTTCCCTATTGTGTTGGTGACTACACCCTTGTCGGGAGCTCTACGGGAGGCACCGGCAAACGGTCTCTGATTGAGGAGCTTTCTTCGCGGGAGTAAAGCTATAGGGCAACTATACAGTCCTATTGGACTGAATTAGTCCTATCGGACTGAATTTTTGGGCCGAAAACGCATTTCGGACGCGTTTGGACCTCCGTTTTTCAGAAAGCAGGCGATTTCGAGCACTGCGGGTAAGTCATCGATTCTCTGCAGAACTCTGTTTTAAGAACTGCAGGAAGACAGATTGATTGTGCAGACACTGTGGGTGCAGCAAAGAGGTCTACAGTTGCCATTGGGTGTATGTATGCACATTGAAGTCACTAGTTGTGACATTTGAGAGTACTACAGTACCGCTGTGCAGAAAATACAGCATTTGTGCAGAAAAACCAGAGTGCAGTTTCTGGTAAAATTGTGTGTTTGGCAAGATGTCTAATGATGGCATAACACAGATTGTGGCTGAGAAGCTGGATAAGAATAACTTCCATGCTTGGAGGTTCAGGTTGACGAATTTCCTGATGGGAAAAGGCTATTGGGACTACATAGAAGGTGAGCATGAAGAGGCACCGGAGATACCGGATATAAATCCGACTGCTGCAGATGTGAAAGAGTTTAAAGACTGGAACCAAGGAGCCAGGAAGGTTATGTATTGGCTTTCCATTAGTATACAGGACACCATGATTGGGCACATTCAGGATGCCAAGTCCCCCAAGGAGGCGTGGGACACTTTGGTAAAGCTCTATGAAACAAATACCAAGGCACGTAAGATACAGTTAAAGAATGAACTTCATACTGTGGAGAAAAAGAGCATGTCTGTGAATGAGTATGCGTTGAAGATAAAGGGTATTGTGGAATCCCTTGCATCTATTGGTGTGTCAGTAGATGATGATGACAAGGTGGAAGTCTGTCTACGTGGTCTCGGGCCACAATACAAGGCGTTCAAGACGTCCATTCAGACTCGGGAAAACATTCCCAACTTTACAGATTTGGTGTCTATGCTGATTATCGAAGAGAAGAACTTGGGTGAAGATCAACAGTCTTCACAAAGTAAAAATAGTTCAGAGCAATAGGCCTTCTACACGAGTTCAAGAAGAGGACGAGGTAGAGGAGGCCGTGGACCGCTCAAGGAGGTGGCCGAACAGGTAATCAGAATTATGGCCAGCAGAGCAGCAGCAACAACAACAGTCCCAGAATCAACAACAACAACAACACGCAGGTGGAAGAGGCAAATTCAGAGGCAGGGGGAGTCAAAGAGGCCGTGGAAATTGGCAAAGGCAATATAATGATGCACGTGAATGCTATTATTGTGGTAAACCTAGACATGTGCAGTCAGAATGTTATAAGAAGCAGGCTGACATGCAAAATGGGAAAGTGCAGCAAAACAACTATGCATCCTCAAGCAGAAATAATGAGGATAATGAAAGGTTGTTTGTTATGCAGCATGTTGTGAATGCCATGTCTGAAAATGTTGATGCAGCACAAAAAGATAATGTATGGTATGTGGATTCAGGCGCTTCGAACCACATGATGAGTCATGGGGAGTGGTTCAAGGAGATGAAGAACCCGGAAAGACCAGGTTTTGTGGAAACAGGGGATGACACTGCTCATCCAATTGCCCACGTTGGAGATGTGCCATTGTCTATGCAAGATGGCAAAGTGAAGTACCTTGTAGATGTACTTCATGTACCGAACATAACAAAGAATCTGGTTTCAGTTGGCCAGATGATTGAGCAGGGTTTGCAGGTTCGGATGGATGTTATGTCGAAGACTTCAAAGACAAGTGCAGGTTGGTTACAAAAGGCAACAGAGTGGGCAGAATGTTTACGTTGGATGTAGACATGCCTGAAATGAGTGCTGCGATGTTTGCAAATGGTTCAAGAATTGTTGCAGACACAGACATATGGCATAAAAGAATTGGACATGTAAATGTGCAGAGATTGAAGTCTATGCAGACAAAAGGAATTGTGACAGGGCTGCCAAAATTTAAAGTGGAAGGTATGCAGAAAATATGTGAAGCATGCCAATTTGGGAAGCAAACAAAGCATGTGTTTCCACGTAACAAATATGTGAGCAGAAATGCACTAGATGTTGTGCATTCAGATGTATGGGGTCCTACGAAGACCGTGTCTATAGGAGGTTGCAGGTACTATGTCACTTTTATTGATGACCACACAAGGAAAGTGTGGATATATTTCATGAAGGAGAAGAGTGAGGTGTTCACTCACTTTCAGAATTTCAGAGTTTTGGTTGAAAAGCAAACAGGGAAATATGTAAAGTGCCTAAGGTCAGATGGAGGGGGAGAATACTTCTCCAATGAGTTCTCTGAATTTTTGAAGAAGAATGGTATTCGGAGACAGTTCACATGCAGATACACTCCGCAGCAAAATGGAGTTGCTGAATGGAAAAACATGCACATTGCTGAGATTGCGCGAGCATTGATGGAAGAGAAGAATATGCCGCATTGCTATTGGGCTGAGGCTGTTTCTACAGCAGTATACATCATGAACAGGACTCCAACTGCAGCCATACATGATGTAACTCCAGAGGAGACGTTTACTGGCAGAAAACCAGATTTGTCTCATCTGAAAATCTTTGGATGCATTGCATATGTGCATGTGCCAGATGAGCTGAGAACTAAGCTGGATCCGAAAGCTGAAAAATGTGTGTTTATTGGATATTCCCTTGAGCAAAAGGGATACAGGTGTTATAACCCTGCTACACGTGAGTTGAGGGTAAGCAAGGATGTTGTCTTTGATGAGATGAGCAGCTGGTATGCTGCTGAAAAAGAAGCTGTTGGGGCTGATGTGAGTGGAAGTGTGGTTGCACAGAATGCAGGTCAGCAATCACAATCTTTGAGTGGACCAAGAGAGTCCTCATCTAGTGGGTCTGTTGATAGACCATGGAGTGGCAGGCTGCGTCATAATACCAGTCCTGCAAATGTGATTAGTACATCACGTAAAGGAAAAGAGAAAGTGGTTGAGCCCCTTGGTATGCCTGACATTTCTGCAGGGCATTCTCATGTTGATGGAGAGTCTAGTGGCTCAGATATGAGCCTTGATGAGGAGCTTGGGATCCCAGCTATGAGAACACCTGGTGTAAAGAAGGCTATGGAAGCCATGAATGAGAAGCTGCGAAGATCTGGGAGAGTGAAAAATCTTGTGCACAGATTTACCTATGATGGTTATGTGGCACATCACTATTCATATATGGCAAAGGTTGTGCAGGTTGTAGAGCCCACATGCATTGATGAGGCTATTGGAAATGTGTGTTGGGAGAAAGCTATGGATGAGGAGATGGATGCACTATATGGAAATGAAACTTGGGATTTAGTGCAATTGCCTGAAGGCAAGAAAGCCATTGGTTGCAAGAAGAGGTGTATATGTTGCAGTCACCTGGTTATGAGGATGTGAGTCACCCCAAGCATGTTTGCAGGTTGAAGAAAGCCTTGTATGGCTTAAAGCAAGCACCAAGAGCATGGTCTGACAAGATTTCTGAATATCTTGTCACTATTGGCTTTCATGTAGCCAATGCAGATTTCTCATTGTATGTGAGACATGGTGATAGAGGGGTTGTGCTTGTTGTCATCTATGTAGATGACTTGATCATTACGGGGGACCATGATGCAGAGATCTTTGATGTAAAGATCTTGCTAAGACAGAAGTTGAGATGAAGGATCTGGGGGAGCTCAGATATTTCTTGGGCATTGAGGTGATTAGGTCACCACATGGCATTGGATTACTGCAGAGACAGTATGGCTTGGACATGTTGTCCAAGTATGGTATGACAGGCTGTAAGCCTATTTCTGTGCCATTGGATCAGAATGGCAAGTTGAGTGCAGATTCAGGAGAGATCTTGGAGGATCCTACTATGTACAGGAGCATAGTAGGAAGTTTGATCTACATGACGATCACCAGACCAGATTTGAGCTATGCTGTTGGGTTGGTGAGTCAGTTTATGCAGGTTCCACGAAAACTGCATTTGGATGCAGTGAGACGCATACTGAGGTATGTGAAGTCTACTTTGCATTGTGGACTATTCTATGAGACTGGGACAGAGATATGTGTACATGGGTACACAGATGCTGATTAGGCTGGTAGTATCTCAGATAGAAGATCTACCAGTGGCTTCATGTTTTCTTTGGGGAGTGCTGCTGTGACTTGGAGCAGCAAGAAGCAGCCTACGGTTGCTCTATCGAGTACGGAGGCCGAGTACAGAGAAGCTACTATGGCAGCATGTGAGGTAGCTTGGTAGAGAAAGCTACTTGCAGATTTGGGTCTATCAGTGGATAGACAAGTTGTCATTTTCTGTGACAAAATTAGCAGTATACAGTTGGCCAGGAACCCAGTCTTCCATGCTCGTACAAAGCACATAGAGGTCCACTACCACTTTGTCAGAGAGAAGGTCTTGGCAGGAGATCTTGACCTTGTTTATGTCAGCACAGAGGATCAGGTAGCTGACATCTTCACCAAAGCATTGGGTATAGAGAAGCTCCGCAGATTCAGGGCTTCGCTTGGTGTACATGAGATGGAGTTGAGCTCGAGGGGGAGTGTTGAGATATCGAGCTCGTCTAGTGAGGCGGTGGACACTGATGACCCGCCTGGGGGATAGGCCCCACACTTACACCACCGGCATGGTTGGTGAGATCATGGGAGATATGCGGCCAGTGGGATGACAGGCTGTATGACAGCCATCCTAGAGACTGGCATAGTTATAGCGCCAGCTCATTTAGTCGGGTTCACACTATAGAGAACCCGTGTATGTATTGGTTGAGTACCTTTCATATTATGTGTACTCTTATTCTTGTATATGGTGTGTTGAGTGTTGAGTAGAGAAGAAGAAGATTTCAGCCTCTCACCTTGTGTGTTCTCTATTAGGGTTTTGTGAGTGTGTGTGTGTGCTTGCAAGAGCTCAAGCTCTCTTCCCCACTGCATCTTTTCAATTATATGTGTAATTGGATATCAGGTGTGTGATGGTTTGACAAATGGCATAGGTTGGCTGCATCTTGCATTCCTCTTTCAGATGTCCCTCATTTTCGTAGATTGGGCATAAGATGCCTAGTCTATACTCAGATGAGCTAGAGGTCTTTTTAGACCCCACAACAAGCTTCTCTGCAACCTTCTTGGCTACTTCTTGGCTAGGACATCTACCTCGTCCTTCTTGCCCTTGTGTTTTCTCTTCTTGCTGCTGCGCATGTTCTCCTCCTTAACGTCCGACTCAGATTTTGAGTCTTCTGATTCTGAATCACTTCTAGAGTCATTGTCTAAAGAGTTGTACTTCTTGTTTTATTTTTCTTAGACTTCTTCTCCAAGCCCATGTTCGGTTCTGCTTGTTTAACTATCACCATAAGTGTGTCAAGCCCTTCATGGTCAATGTTGGTGGATGTCACCGTCGGCTTCAGTTTCTTTGTTGAGACCATGTAGGAACTAGTCTAGTCTGCAAGAACTGCGTACTGGTTCTTGCGGACTGGTTCAGTTTCTTGTTAAGACCATGTAGGAACCATACCGCAAGAACTAATTCTAATGGTCTATGTGCTAGAGATAGCCTTGCATGTAAAGTGCGAAACTTGGCAGCATAGTCTTCCACTGATAACATCTTCTATTTCAGACTTTTTATTTTGTCTTGTAGTTCAAAAATAGTTTTGGCAGTTTGGAACCTTATGAGGAATGCCGCTTTCAGCGCATAGAAGGTGGGGAAGTGATCCGGGTCATATTGGGATGCCCATTCAGTTGGTATATCTCCAAATGTGGCCTGGAACTATATCCCTCTTTCTTTTATGCAGAACATTTGCACGAGTGTGTGATTCACCTTCCACATAGCCTCAAATTTCATGACGTGTGCCAGGGTCTTTAGGCTTCTTACCCTTGTAGGTGGGGTACTTGTCATTTCCTCCTTGGTTAGCCATTTAGTTATGATTGATGTTGGGTAGAGGGGAAGCATTTGCCAAGCCTAGCAATGCATGTTGCTAATGCAATTGTTTTTGCATTGAGTTGGCAAGAAGTTGCCTTGCTATAGCTTCTACGAAGTGCTTCTCCCCTTTTGGAGTGTTGCACTAGAATGTTGCCTTGGTGAGAGAAATGGTGAGAGTGAACCCATCAGGATCGCCAAAGTGTCGGTGGTCAATCTGACGGACAAGACAGTCGTTTATTGGTTGAAAGCAGATCTGTCAATGCCTATGCCCAATGGGTTTGGAACTCATAGGCTCACAAACTGATCACAGAATACATACAAAAAACATAGGAGCTCACTCTCTCACTCGCTCACTCAGATAGTTCACAATGGATAATGTCACACACTCTCTATTACTGTGCTCTTCAAATGCTTAGAATGCTTCTCTGTCAAAAAACTCTCTCTACTATGTCTATTCACTCTATCTCTCTATATCTCTATCTCCTAATAAATGCTTCCTACTTTACTATCTTGGAAGGACCCTTCTTCTTGTCCCACCATCAGCCTTTCTATTACAAGAACATTCTTTTACAAAAATGTTACAATAGCCTACATATGATTACAATGTGAGTGCATGTGTGCTGCTGTCTACTGTCGGCCTATGTTTGCTGGCCATAGTTCTTCAGATCTCACCAGTTTGCGATGTTTGTCGAACGGTCAACACATCATCATGAAAAACGTAGCCTTGATGATGATGATAATGATGATTTTTGAAAGTTTAAGGTCTCAAACCTTTGTACATAAAAATACTATTTGTACTTTTGGTATGCCCAAGACTTAATATTTTTGAGCTTTTAGGCTGAAAAACTCAAAACCTCTTATACTTTATTTTTTGAGGTGTGCTGAACCTAAACTTGATATTCAATGTACCATCAAGGAGACTTTCTAAGAGCATGAGCAACAAAAAGTAAAGAAAAATTATTGCAAAGCTTTTACATTCTAGAATTTTGATGGTAAGAAAGATGTAACATGACAATGTTGTCTTGGATTAGCCAACTCAATGATGATTTTTATGGGGAATAATTTTTTGAAAAATATAAGGTTAAGTGTGCTGCAAATCATTTGGTTGAAAGTGCATCATTATGGTGGAATGCAATTAAGCAAGGACGAGAAAGGCCAAAAACTTGGAAGGAGTTCCAAAAGGTCATCAAAAGAAATTTCTTGCCACCTCAGTACAAAGGTAAAGCACGTCAACAATGGGACATGCTTCATCAGCTTGACAAAGAGACTATATAGGTATATGTAAACAAGTTTTGGTAAATTCTCATCCAAGCCATCGAAAGAGATCGAAGGAACAAAAGCATAAATTTATTGAAGAATTAAAGCCTACTCCTAAAGTGAAGGTTAATATGTTTCAACCTCATTCTGTATCCACAACAATCTCTTTGGCTTACAATTGTGACTAAAAGAATGGATTTCTAAGGGACAACAAACCACCTCAGGATTCTCATACTAACAAATTTAAAAAGTTTTCTCTTTTTCATAACTTTGACAAGTACACCAATGAAACGAAAGGTATTATGTCCAACAATAATAATAATCATGATGCTAACAACACCAATAACAAGAAGGGTGATGACCACACAGAAAAATTTCGTACCTAGAAATGTGACATACTACAACTGTTGTCTGACAAAAAGAACATACTGCACCTGATTTCCCAGAGAAGAAGCAACCAACTACATGAGAGGGTAATTCCAAACATGAGAATATTTCCGATCATCCAAGTATACCCAAGCCTATTAAGGAAAGGAGACTTAAGTCCATAGAGACCAACACTGTAGTAAAGTAAGCTACTAGATTTTATAGACTTTTCTATATTATTACCAAGATAAATAATAATGTATTTAAGTTAGAGCTACCCTCCAATTAGCATATTCATAATTCTTTTCACATTAGTCTTTTTTTGAGACCTTTTAAGGGAGCTCTACCATCCTACTCTATATTAGAAGAACCTCTTAAGTTCGTAGATGAAGAAGAACATCTTGTGCCTGAGTGTATCATTGACCATGAGACCACCACTACATGCACATGTAACACTTATGTTAGGTATCTTGTGACTTTTAAGAATCATGCTATTAAAGATACAAATGGATGCTAGAAAAGTTCTTCTGTTCTATTCAAAATCTCATCCATGTATACTATCCATGCAATTGAGGTCAATTGCAACCTGAGGAAGAGGGAATGTTAGTCATAACCTCTATGGGGATGCCCATTATTTTATTGAGAATATTTTGGAGATATTTTATTTTGGATGCGTCTTATATTTATATCATTTTCCAAGATTAATGTGTTTAATCAAGTATGTGTGTTGACTAATATTATTTTGGATGTAGACAATGATTGAGTGGTGAACTATTTTGTTAATTGCGGGTGGAATGTTTGTTGGACTACAATGAGATATTTTTGAAAACATATGAATACTTATTATGGTTATATATTTTGGCATTAATATTTTTGGAAGGTTAAGGCCTCAAACCTTTATACATACCACATAGTATTTCTACTTTTGGTAGGCCCAAGACTTGATATTTGTAGCTGGTTATATTTTTGGAAGAGCTTTTATGGTCAAAAACTCAAAAGCTCTTATGCTTTGTTTTTAGAGTTGTCTTTTTGAAAAGCAAGCTCTTAATACATATAAATATCGATGAGTGGTACGACCGGCCACACTCATCCATGGGAGATTCAATCCAATCTTGTGTTGACGTTGACCTCTTTCTTATTTTTAAGCTCTCTTATTTATTTTATTTTGTTTATGTAAGGTTAATTCTTTTAATTTATTCTAAGTCTATGGTTTGCTCTAATTTTTGTGTTTGAGAAATAGAATTCTTCTCCAAGTGTCATAAAAGTCCTGATAAACTTCATAAAATAAATCCTTTCTACACTACTTCCATAAGGTTCTTTCTTCATGGAAGGTCCCAAGCTCCACATGACAACTTGACTTCTATCTCTTTGACCCCTCATTTAGCCGTTATGACATCTTGTGGTCAAGCTACCAGATCTTAATCTATATTTAGACATAAAAATACAAAAAGAAAAAAGAAAAGATATGAAACACTACATAAATTGCAAAAGCAAGCAAATTCAATGGCAATGCCTACCTAGTCAAAGAGTGCTAACAAAAGAGCAGCAACAATCTTCAACCATAAATTGTGTGAGGAATGAAAACTCCCATTCTTTTTCATATGGTTTTGCCAAAATCTCTCCTCATCATCTGCTTCACCAACTTTTAATCCCTTAGTTAACATCACCAAGACTAACTATTTCACCAAATAACACTAGAGAGTTAGTGATGGATTGCTCCAAAAAATAATATCTATGATACTCTAAGCCTAGGAAAATGTAAAACCAAAAAAAAAGGAAAAAGGAAAGAAAAAGAAAACTTTAAAAAATATTATAGAAGAGAAAAAAAATCTTCTTATAAAAAGATGAGAATTAAGAAGGTAAAATCATCAGTGTTTACATTTATGTCTATCCTTAAGTAGATTAATCTATGAGCAATCACTCACTTGTACTCACTAACATTCATTATATTAACATCTTCCCTTCACCATTGACCTCTCTTTTTCGGAGGGACATAGACTATCATCAATTGCTACTGCAACTTCTTCATCCACTGTCATCCGTACTTCCAAACAATAACAAGGGCATAATCAAGTTTACAAAGGGGGTTATGTTCTGATTAACATGGAGTCCTTCACCAACATGAATGTCTAGCTCGACTCGACCAAAGACGTCTTTGTCACATCAGCGTTACATTGATAAAGCATCTTTGCCGTGTTCTAATTATCTAAAGGATGTCTATACATCTTGGGTGCCATGCTTGTACCATAAGGAAACCAGCATGTTGAGACCATACACATGTAGCTGAGCTAGAACTAGGAAATGGGCGCCCTCAGGATGACTTACTTCTTGGTTGCCTAGTGAGATATGCCTTATGAAGTTATATAATTCAATTTCCTCTTCTTTATAAAGGACTTTCCATTTGTGTAATAGATTGAATGTGTTCTCTCTACCTATTCTCCCTTGCAACTCTAAGCTAGTATGTGTGGATATGTTGATGTTTAGGGTTTGGGAATTGCCTTGGTGTGACAACGTGCATGGGAAGATACTTCAAGAGTGAGCTCTCGCCAATATGAGAGTTGAACAGTAGGTTTGGCTTTATGGTAAGTTTCCCAATAACCCTTGCTCTCTGACAAGGCTAAACAGTGAGTATAGATCTAGACTAGCCCTTGAGGTGACTCCCATCATCTGAGATGCTAGTTTCTAGCTTGTTCACATCCTCGAGGTGACTCCCATCATCTGAGATGCTAGTTTCTAGCTTGTTCACATCCTCGATTTGGCATTGCTGAGACTTTAGAGCAACTTAAGATGCATAGAGAAGGCAATGCCGATTTCCACCATAAGTCCTTCAGAATGATTGGTATACAAAAGAGATATATAGAGAAGGCAATGCCTTAGAGAAATTTCCATCAGTCCTACAGAAAAGAACTCAATGCATTGGCTGCATACCATGAAACTTGATGGGTGGTTTGAATCACGGCAGAAAAGAACTCAATGCAGTCGGCTGCATACCATGAATCACCCTGCAGAAAAGAGCTCAATGCATTGGCTGCATAGCATGAAACTTGCAAGCACACAACATGATATGGGTTGTAAACAATGTATGTGAAGAACCCAGGTTTAAGATCTAATGTATTTTGTAGGTTGACATTTGAAAAAAATACCTACAAATTTTACACATCTAAAGGCTTCAAAATTCTTAGAGTTTGAGAGCTTTAAGTTATTCAAATCATACAAATTTTACACAACTAAAGGTTTCAAAATTCTTAGAGTTTCAATACCTTCAAAACCATTTAAAATGAGTAAGAAGTACCTCCGATTTTGAGAAGAATTTTGTCACCATTTGGAAAGGGCAAAACACAAATTTTTTTTTTGAGGATTTTAGGTTTTCCAGGTTTTTCTGGATGTTTTTTTTGGCATGGGGTGGTGATGCTTAGCAACACGCTAATGCCATGATTATCAACTCAATGCATTGCTTCAGATAGAAGAAGACTGTGAGATAGGAGCTGACACAGATCAAGCCAAGGGCAGATGGTGTGTGATGCTCATGTGATCAGAAGCTAAATCTGCTGCTTAGGCTTTCAACCCAGGAGGAAGATTGAAAGACAATGTTATGCATGCGTGCCTCGTCATCTTCGAGCAAGCGGCGCCTCTTGTGGCGCAGGTCCTCTTTCTTCTTCTCCAGCTCCCTGATGGCTTCTTGTAGAGTCAGCTCCAAAGAGAGCAAAGACTGCTCTTCATCCTCCATGTTGGAATCTGGTGATAAGCTCTTCCCCCCTGTGGCATGGCTGCTCGCCTCCACCAGAAACCTTTGCAGCACTGCATCCAGGCTCTTCTTGCTATGAGCTGTTGCCGCGGCTGCTTGTGCCACTTGGTCTGAAACCGGCCTGCCCACCATCAGAAGGCCCTCTGGACTGTCCCTCCTCAATCCATTGACATATGAAGGAGACCTTGAGCTGCTGCTCCTCTGAAATTCAGTCGAGGGCACTCTTGAAGCTCCCACAGTTGCAGTTGCATTATATGGACGGAAAGGACTACTCACTGGAGCACAATATAAGTTGAGAAAACAGTATAGTTATTCAAAGCAACTATACATCATAACATAAATTTCAGATAATGTTCACAATCGCATGCATCAAATCAACACACAGGGTTGAAGTTTTTAGTTTTGGCTTACACTGGCTGCCTGGATGAGGGGCGGAAACGGGCCTTTCTGTTGTTGCTGTGGCAGCAGTGATGGGAGAGTGCTGTGAAAAAGCATCAGCGTGCTCCATGCTACCATCTGATGTGAGGATGCCAGAGATGGGGCTGGTCGACTCTGAGCGAGATGCCAATGGGTCAGGCGAAAACCGCCCGTTGATGAGCACATCCACTTTGCTCAATCTGCCAGTGGTATCCATGTAGCAGCCACTGCCATGATGCACATGGATCAATGGGTCCTTCCTGGTTGAGAAACCCTCATGATGATGATGATGATGATGGTGGTGGGCAGTGTCTGCATGGATGGATGTGTTGGAGAAACCCTCATGGTGGGCACTTTCTGTGTGGATCAATGGATCCTTTCTGCTAGAGAAACCCTCATTATGGGCACCCTCTATACTGATAAAGGGGTCCTTTCTGACGTAGAAACCCTCGTGATGGGCGCTGTGATAGGGGTCACCGTATATGGCATCCGGGCGCAGCAGAAGCTGAGCCTCCTGCTTGTAGCTGTTGCTGGCGATGTAGCGCAGGCTGCCGCTATCCGAGGCCGCATTGCTGCCATTGTGGCAGTCGTTGGGCTTCTCATCTTCTTCACTGCTAGATGTGGCAGAGCTTACTTTGAAGAACTTCTCCACCTCCTCGCTGGCGGCGCTGTCCAGAGACTTGATCTTAGGAGGGGGGCTAAATATGGTGGCGGGCTGCTGCAGGATGTGATGAGAAATCGAAGTGGGCAGTGCAGCGGAGGAGGATCGTTTGCGAGAAATGCTGCGAATGGGCTTAGAATAGCAGGGCTCGCAGAGAGGGAGGCAATGATCGGATGTGGGGGAGGCGCCGCTGAATTGGGGGGTGAAGCAAATGCAGAAAAGGCGGTTATCATACTTAGAGGAGAGGAGGGATAAGGCGAGCTTGAAGGAGGCTTTGCCTGCAACAAGGCGAGTTGGGCGGTCATGGGAGGGGTACTCCACACCATTAAATGTGGTGAGGAGAGGGGGTTCTGCTAAGAACAGGTTCTCATCCTGCACAATGGGGCTCCTGTCATGGGCATAGGCCACAGTCGCCACTATGGAGAACTCCTCATTTACTATGTTCTCCTCTTCATCCAGCAGATGCACGTTGATCACAAACTTCCTCCTGCATGATGCCTTCCCCCCCAACACAGTTAAAATCTCATCGTCTGGATGAATTGTGGATTTGGGCGCTTCCGCCCCAACCGAGGCTACCAGACCGTACATTTTGTAGTGTTTGGATTAGTGTAACTTCTGCACTAATCCAAGCTGCTAATCAGCGATCACCATAGCCCATTTCCCATGGTTTAGGTGCAAAAATGTGGATTGCCAAAACATCCGTTTATGATCAATTCTTGCTCTGCTGCTTCTCCTTATTGATCAATCGTATTGATTACCTGCAGACAAAAGGGTAGCACTTCCTCAATTAGAGCATACTCACACACCATTAATCCAACTCAGCTTAATTAAGCTTCCGGTCGATGTGATTAACTCGGCTGCATCCAATGCAAATTCACAGAAACTTACTGCTATTAGTTTGAATTGATGCTTTCTCCTTTTACCGCAGATTTTCTTCCTTCGCTATTGCTCTCAGTGTGTAAGTATGTTTGCGGGAAGGCGGTGAGAGTGTGGATTGATGATGGTGTTCTGTCACAAGACAGTTAGACGATGCAAGACGCCACGGATCCGTTATGTAACTTATCCACCCTTCATTCACTACATATTATCAGCCCATAAATAATAATTGGCCCGGCTTGTAATCCTACCCTTCTCTCTCTCTCTCTCTCTCTCTCTCTCTCACACGCACACACGCACATGTGAATCTATTCTTAACATAGGTGAGAGGTGTATATAAGGCATCTAAAAATTTTATTTGTTTTCTCTCTCTCTCTCTCTCTCTCTCTCTCTCTCTCTCTCTCTCTCTCTGTGGATTTGTGACAACGAAGACCACAGCAAGTGCATTAGATGAGATAAATAACTTCCTTTTTTCTCTTACAAAACTGTTATAAATATCAAGAATAGACCTTGTGTTGGCTTTGTCAGCACAAGTCCGTCGACGAAATTGACCTTCACTTCTTGACATGAATTTCAAAAAAATAATTGTTCTTATAATTTTCACGTCTCTTCTTGGCTGTACTCCTTAATTATTCTTCTTTTCTCTAAGATTGCTCCGTCCTCTGTTGCATGGTGCACTAGCAAGGACGAAGGGGAATGCTGCATGCAAGAGGATGACAACAATGAGGAACTTGCATCGGCCCACTAGGACTTGGAGAACCATTATACGGTTTTCTAGGATATCTCGAATTTATGCTTCACCCTCTCTCATTAGTGAAGACGATGTTGTTCGTCACCCGCCGATGTGTTCCTTCATGAAGGACACCTTGCTCTCGATTTTGGGGTATCTTACGGTAAATCGTTTAGGTCAAGCAACGTAGACTCGCCACTACCATAACCTAGGGTCATCCATTGCAATTATTACAGGGTGCATCACAGTCGTAAGCCTAGGAAAAGAAGATATTAGCTCATGGGAGGAAAGTCTATTTATTGCATAAATTTCTTTGAAATTCCAATTCAAAAATTGACGTGAGAGAGATCAATGGCGGAGTGGAGTAAATGGTCAACTCGTTGATCTCATGACCTGAAGACTGTAGGTTTGAACCCTGTCCCTGTATGTAATATTGTCATCAATAAAAAAGAAAACGAAGATTATCATATAATAATCCATGCTTAAGAATGAAAAATGTTCCTATCTTGCAATTCGATAGGAAAATAATAAAAAAGCAAACAAAGATTATTGTATAATAATCCATGCTTAAGAATGGGAAACAGAAGGAAAGTAACCTCACGAGGTGAACTAGGAACAATTGGTGAGAATAACCTTTTCCAAATGGAACACGATCGTAACCAACTGCTTATCAAGGTGGGGTTCAAGATTACTTGTCGGTCCTGACTGCATACTTATCAGTTTGGCTACATAATTTTTGGCCCCATCGAATGGCTTCTCACATACTTATCTAACATTGCAGGTGGTGGTGGTGGCCAATGTAGATCATTTGGAGTAACCTATTCTAGTATTTAGCAATTAACACGACTTATCAGGTCTTTCAGTACTTCATCCGAATCGTACTACTTATCTGGCGATTTGACGCTACTTATCTAGCATTGCAGGTGGTGGTGGTGGCCAATGTAGATCATTTGGAGTAACCTACTCTAGTCTTTAGCGATTAGCGCGACTTATATAGTCTTTTAGTACTCTGTTTGAATCGTACTACTTATCTAGTAGGTAAAGATCTCTTCTAGTGGCTTTTGTAGGTAGTGGCTACTTATCTAGTAGGTAAAGATCTCTTCTAGTGGCTTTTGTAGGTAGTGGCTAGTCTAAATGATTCATCTTATCTATTATCTAGTAGATAGTAAACCGGCTATCTATTATCTAGTAGATAGTAAACCGGATATCTATTACCTAGTAGATAGTAAACCGGCTATCTATTACCTAGTAGGTAAAGTAAGATGGCCCAGCCCGATGAAATTGGTGGGGGTTTCAGTTGTTGGTAGAGCAAAAGCTAGACAATTGCTAGCGGTGGGGTGGATTGACATGGCCACGGTCATTCGACCTCCCCATGCTATCTGAGTGGATGCACCTCACCCTACTACTACTGGGCTAACAGAGACTAAACCAATGCGATCTCACCTTGACATAGGCGGTCCGTCTTGTGGAGAAGAGACCAAGGCCTTCTCTAAACAAGAGTCACACATTCATGAAAATATTGCACTGCACTTGTTCTCGTTAGTGTATCGTGTTTCCAACTAATGTTCCTTATCATTGCAAATGACACCCTAATTCAATCAGGGTATGAATAAATCCTTGTGTTTGTGTGCTCATTTGGGCATGAAGTGAATTTGTTATTCGTACACTGATAGTTGTTTGCCTTGAAGTGTAATCTCAACACCGTAAACATTGATAGTTGGCTAAGCCTCGAAGGGAAGATGAGTCCCTCTCAGGATTATCCCAAAGGGCAGAGCGGGCGGTAGCCTACATCAAAATTCGTACAGTTCT